>NC_141874.1:546821694-547134194 GCF_056163025.1 Triticum urartu
CGGGCTCGGGGAACTCTTCCAGCGACATGTATCCGATTCGATGTCTGTGAATCTCTGAGGGGCGTCAACATCTAAACTATACATGTCCGGACACTAACCAGGCTGAAGAGAACTGTTCGCTGCAACCATCACGGGCTATATCGGGCTCGGAGAAGTCTTCCGGCGACATGTATCCGGTTCGATTTCTATGAATCTTTGAGGGGCAAAAGATCTAAATTACTCCTAACTCGAATCCTTTACTCACACTTTCATATCTGCACCTAACTCGAAGCCATTACTCACACTTATCCCTAAATTTAAGATCAATACTCAGTTTTGCTCGTGATGTTTTCGTTGACTCTTCTCTACTTTCTAAGCTTTTCTAGTATCCCTGAAATTTTTTGAGGAATGTCGTAAAGCTTAGAAAGTGGGAAGACGTGAAGGGAACATCGGACAGGGGTATTTCTATAAGAATACCATACAGGAAAATAGGGGCAAAACTAAATAGGTTGAAATAAGGGGTAAATGTAAGTAATGGGGTCAAGTTAGCGGCATAATTCAATTGTCCCTAAACTATAGCTCCACAATATTCAAGATATGTAGCATTTTTTACTCTCTTTTTTGACAAATGCTTGCTGGGCATGGGCATAACAAACGCTTTGTCTTTCCCCCGCGGCAGCCCATCACCATCTCCAATCCCTCCACACCCGCGCCACCACTGTAATCCGGTTCAACTCCCCTTTCTCCTCTGGATCAGGGTACCAACTTTTTGTGTCGTGCCGGATTTTATCGAGCAGCCCCCAGACTTGGACAATACTGAAGTCCATAAAAGCTCCTCCAGAGGCAGAGTTTACCATTTGCTTGCTCTGTCTATCTAGTCCTCCATAAAGGAAGTGTAAAACCTGTTGGATTATAGATAGCCTTTGACCCATGTAAGGCAATAATCCCTGGTTAATCTCTAAGGCTCATTTAGGTGCATGGCAAATGGCGGCAAGTTTAGTACCAAACTGCTACAGTAGTAAAAGTGAGACCCCTTTATAAGGGTTGTTGTCGGTGTCAAAACCGGCAGATCTCGGGTAGGGGGTCCCGAACTGTGCGTCTAAGGATCGAAGCTAACAGGAGGCAGGGGACACGATGTATACCCAGGTTCGGGCCCTCTTGATGGAGGTAATACCCTACTTCATGCTTGATTGACTTTGATGAGTATAGGGGTTACAAGAGTTGATCTACCACGAGATCGTAATGGCTAAACCCTAGATATCTAGCCTGTACGATTATGACTGCCCCTACAGACTAAAACCCTCCAGTTTATATGGACACCGGAGGGGGCTAGGGTTTGTACAGAGTCGGTTTACAAAGAAAGGAATCTTCATATCCGAACGCCAGCTTGCCTTCCACGCCAAGGAGAGTCCCATCCGGACACGGGAGGAAGCCCTCTATCTTGTATCTTCACGGCCCACTAGTCCGGCCCACGTCACATAGCCCGGGTGCCTGGGGACCCCCTAATCCAGGACTCCCTCAGTTGCTCTACCACATGGTATTGGGAACTTGGAAAGAAGAGTTGTACACGTGTGCTCCTCCTCCGCTGTCGCCCACCTCGACATGACGCGCGTGCCGAGGGTTGCGGGAATGAGCTAAACCTTATTTTGCCGGTGGGGAATGATTAATTAATTATGGATTAATTAACAAGTTGTTAACAGAAGTGCCACTGTCGGAGACATTGGACCGTGGGCTGTTTGCGAAAGGTGGTGGCCTAAGCCCATGTGTAAGTGCATCAAGTGCCCCCTTAGTGGTTTTGGAGTATTGAAGACAAATATGTTGAGGGACTAACGTATTTATGAGTGTATACAGAAGTTATAGTCCCTAAAGATTTGGTTTAACCCATGAAAGACAACCCCTAAAAATATATTTCTTCAAGTGAAGAATTTAGTCATGAAAATGGAACGGTCATTGAAGAAATTGATGTGAGGACTTTGAAGCTTGAAGACTTTTGTTTTTGTAGTTTCTTTCTTCTTATTTTGAGTCATAGGAAAAACCATATTCTTAAAGGGGGTCTAGGTGAATCATAGTTCACATCTCCAAAGTGATGCTCAAACATATACATACACAAGCCACTTCGAGTGAAATCTTTGGAAATCTCCGGAACAGATGACGAATTTGCTAGCGACACTTAAGAAGTTCATCTGGTCGCTCACAAATTTGGTCAGACTGAGGATTTAGGATTACGCCAATGCGATCTGTTTATCGTGAGGAAATTGAGTGCCCGATGAAATTGAGAGTTTAATTTTCTGACTGTTGATGCACCGCGGGCCGGCTGTCGAGTGGATCCTTATCCTAGCGACGATCGTGACTGAGAAAGGCATTTATGACAATTCATGTCGGGTTGCCCCTGACTATAAATAGCCACCCCCCACAACCACTTCTTCGTGAAGGAAATATGCCCTAGAGGCAATAATAATGTTATTATTTTATTTCCTTATATCATGATAAATGTTTATTATTCATGCTAGAATTGTATTATCCGGAAACATAATACTTGTGTGAATACATAGACAAACCAAACATCACTAGTATGCCTCTACTTGACTAGCTCGTTAATCGAAGATGGTTATGTTTCCTAACCATAGACATGTGTTGTCATTTGATTAATGGGATCACATCATTAGGAGAATGATGTGATTGACATGACCCATTCCATTAGCTTAGCACCCGATCGTTTAGTATGTTGCTATTGCTTTCTTCATGACTTATACATGTTCCTATAACTATGAGATTATGCAACTCCCGTTTACCGGAGGAACAATTTGTGTGCTATCAAACGTCACAACGTAACTGGGTGATTATAAAGGAGCTCTACAGGTGTCTCCAAAGGTAAATGTTGGGTTGGCGTATTTCGAGATTAGGATTTGTCACTCCGAGTGTCGGAGAGGTATCTCTGGGCCCTCTCGGTGATGCACATCACATAAGCCTTGCAAGCATTACAACTAATGAGTTAGTTGCAAGATGATGTATTACGAAACGAGTAAAGAGACTTGCCGGTAACGAGATTGAACTAGGTATTGAGATACCGACGATCGAATCTCGGGCAAGTAACATATCGATGACAAAGGGAACAACGTATGTTGTTATGCGGTCTGACCGATAAAGATCTTCGTAGAATATGTAGGAGCCAATATGAGCATCCAAGTTCCGCTATTGGTTATTGACCGGAGACGTGTCTCGGTCATGTCTACATTGTTCTCGAACCCGTAGGGTCCGCACGCTTAAGGTTTCGATGACAGTTATATTATGAGTTTATGCATTTTGATGTACCGAAGTTTGTTCGGAGTCCCAGATGTGATC
Source organism: Triticum urartu (assembly GCF_056163025.1). Classification (NCBI taxonomy): domain Eukaryota; kingdom Viridiplantae; phylum Streptophyta; class Magnoliopsida; order Poales; family Poaceae; genus Triticum; species Triticum urartu. The sequence goes on from NC_141874.1 coordinate 546,825,016, forward strand.
ACGGACATGACGAGGAGTCTCGAAATGGTCGAGACATAAATATTGATATATTGGAAGCCTATATTTGGATATCGGAAGTGTTCCGGGTGAAATCGGGATTTTACCGGAGTACCGGGAGGTTACCGGAACCCCTCGGGAGGTATATGGGTCTTAGTGGGCTTTAGTGGAAGAGAGGAGAGGTGGCCAGGGCTGGGCTGCGCGCCCCTCCCCCCTAGTCCGAATAGGACAAGGAGAGGGGGGCGGCGCCCCCCCTTCCTTCTCTGTCTCCTCTTTCCCCCTCCCGAATCCTATTCCAACTAGGAAAAGGGGGGAATCCTACTCCCGGTGGGAGTAGGGCTCCTCCTGGCGCGCCCTCCTCCTGGCCGGCCGCACCTCCCCTTGCTCCTTTATATATGGGGGCATGGGGCACCCCTAGACACACAAGTTGATCCACGTGATCATATTCTTAGCCGTGTGCGGTGCCCCCTTCCACCATAATCCTCGATAATATTGTAGCGGTGCTTAGGCGAAGCCTTGCGATGGTAGAACATCAAGATCGTCACCACGCCGTCGTGCTGACGGAACTCTTCCCCGACACTTTGCTGGATCGGAGTCCGCGGATCGTCATCGAGCTGAACGTGTGCTAAAACTCGGAGGTGCCGTAGTTTCGGTGCTTGATCGGTCGGGCCGTGAAGACGTACGACTACATCAACCGCGTTGTGCTAATGCTTCCGCTGTCGGTCTACAAGGGTACATAGATCACACTCTCCCCTCTCGTTGCTATGCATCACCATGATCTTGCGTGTGCGTAGGAAAATCTTGAAATTACTACGTTCCCCAACAGTGGCATCCGAGCCTAGGTTTTATGTGTTGATGTTATATGCACGAGTAGAACACAAGTGAGTTGTGGGCGATATAAGTCATACTGCTTACCAACATGTCATACTTTGGTTCGGCGGTATTGTTGGACGAAGCGGCCCAGACCGACATTACGCGTACGCTTACTCGAGACCGGTTCTCCCGACGTGCTTTGCACAAAGGTGGCTAGCGGGTGACAGTTTCTCCAACTTTAGTTGAACCGAGTGTGGCTACGCCCGGTCCTTGCGAAGGTTAAAACAACACCAACTTGACAAACTATCGTTGTGGTTTTGATGCGTAGGTAAGATTGGTTCTTGCTTAAGCCCGTAGCAGCCATGTAAAACTTGCAACAACAAAGTAGAGGACGTCTAACTTGTTTTTGCAGGGCATGTTGTGATGTGATATGGTCAAGACATGATGCTAAATTTTATTGTATGAGATGAACATGTTTTGTAACCGAGTTATCGGCAACCGGCAGGAGCCATATGGTTGTCGCTTTATTGTATGCAATGCAATCGCGCTGTAATGCTTTACTTTATCACTAAGTGGTAGCGATAGTCGTGGAAGCATAAGATTGGCGAGACGACAACGATGCTACGATGGAGATCATGTAGGGGAACGTAGCAATAATTCAAAATTTTCCTACGTGTCACCATGATCAATCTATGGAGTCATCTAGCAACGAGGGAGGAGTGGATCTACATACCCTTGTAGATCACACGCGGAAGCGTTCAAGAGAACGGGGTTGATGGAGTCGTACTCGTTGTGATCCAAATCACCGATGATCCTAGCGCCGAACGGACGGCACCTCCGCGTTCAACACACGTACGGAGCAGCGACGTCTCCTCCTTCTTGATCCAGCAAGGGGGGAGGAGAGGTTGATGGAGATCCAGCAGCACGACGGCGTGGTGGTGGAATTAGCGGGATTCTAACAGGGCTTCGCCAAGTGCTGCGGGAGGAGGGAGATGTGTCATGGGAGGGAGAGGGAGGCGCCAGGGCTTAGGTTCGGCTGCCCTCCCTTCCCCCCACTATACATAGGGCCAAGGGAGAGGGGGGGGGGCGCAGCCTTGGCCCTTCCTCCAAGGAAGGGTGCGGCCAGGGAGGAGTCCATCCTCCCCAAGGCACCTAGGAGGTGCCTTCCCCCTTTAGGACTCTTCCTTTCCCTTATCTCTTGGCGCATGGGCCTCTTGGGGCTGGTTCCCTTGGCCCATATAGGCCAAGGCGCACACCCCTACAGCCCATGTGGCCCCCCGGGGAAGGTGGACCCCCTTGGTGGACCCCCGGACCCCTTTCGGCACTCCCGGTACAATACCGATAATGCGCGTAACTTTTCCGGCGACCAAAACAAGACTTCCCATATATAAATCTTTACCTCCGGACCATTCCGGAACTCCTCGTGACATCCGGGATCTCATCCGGGACTCCGAACAACTTTCGGGTTACCGCATACTAATATCTCTACAACCCTAGCGTCACCGAACCTTAAGTGTGTAGACCCTACGGGTTCGGGAGACACGACTCTCCGGCCAATAACCAACTGCGGGATCTGGATACCCATGTTGGCTCCCACATGCTCCTCGATGATCTCATCGGATGAACCACGATGTCGAGGATTCAATCAATCCCGTATACAATTCCCTTTGTCTATCGGTACGATACTTGCCCGAGATTCGATCGTCGGTATCCCGATACCTTGTTCAATCTCGTTACCGGCAAGTCTCTTTACTCGTTCCGTAACACATCATCCCGTGATCAACTCCTTGATCACATTGTGCACATTATGATGATGTCCTACCGAGTGGGCCCAGAGATACCTCTCCGTTTACACGGAGTGACAAATCCCAGTCTCGATTCATGCCAACCCAACAGACACTTTCAGAGATACCTGTAGTGTACCTTTATAGCCACCCAGTTACGTTGTGACGTTTGGCACACCCAAAGTATTCCTACGGTATCCGGGAGTTGCACAATCTCATGGTCTAAGGAAATGATACTTGACATTAGAAAAGCTTTAGCATACGAACTACATGATCTTGTGCTAGGCTTAGGATTGGGTCTTGTCCATCACATCATTCTCCTAATGATGTGATCCCGTTATCAACGACATCCAATGTCCATGGTAAGGAAACCGTAACCATCTATTGATCAACGAGCTAGTCAACTAGAGGCTTACTAGGGACATGGTGTTGTCTATGTATCCACACATGTATCTGAGTTTCCTATCAATACAATTCTAGCATGGATAATAAACGATTATCATGAACGAGGAAATATAATAATAACTAATTTATTATTGCCTCTAGGGCATATTTCCAACAGATCAAGGTGTCGCGCCGGTGACGATGGTGATCATGACGGTGCTTCGAAGATGGAGATCACAAGCACAAGATGATGATGGCCATATCATATCACTTGTGTTGATTGCATGTGATGTTTATCTTTTATGCATCTTATCTTGCTTTGAATGACGGTAGCATTATAAGATGATCTCTCACTAATTATCAAGAAGTGTTCTCCCTGAGTATGCACCGTTGCGAAAGTTCTTCGTGCTGAGACACCACGTGATGATCGGGTGTGATAGGCTCTACGTTCAAATACAACGGGTGCAAAATAGTTGCACACGCGGAATACTCAGGTTATACTTGACGAGCCAAGCATATACAGATATGGCCTCGGAACACGGGGACCGAAAGGTCGAGCGTGAATCATATAGTAGATATGATCAACATAGTGATGTTCACCAATGAAACTACTCCATCTCACATGATGATCAGACATGGTTTAGTTGATTTGGATCACGTAATCACTTAGAGGATTAGAGGGATGTCTATCTAAGTGGGAGTTCTTTAAGTAATATGATTAATTGAACCTAAATTTATCATGAACTTAGTACCTGATAGTATCTTGCTTGTTTATGTTTGATTGTAGATAGATGGCCCGTGCTGTTGTTCCGTTGAATTTTAATGCGTTCCTTGAGAAAGGAAAGTTGAAAGATGATGGTAGCAATTACACGGACTGGGTCCATAACTTGAGGATTATCCTCATTGCTGCACAGAAGAATTACGTCCTGGAAGCACCGCTGGGTGCCAGGCCTGCTGCTGGAGCAACACCAGATGTTATGAATGTCCGGCAGAGCAAAGCTGATGACTACTCGATAGTTCAGTGTGCCATGCTTTACGGCTTAGAATCGGGACTTCAACGACGTTTTGAACGTCATGGAGCATATGAGATGTTCCAGGAGTTGAAGTTAATATTTCAAGCAAATGCCCGGATTGAGAGATATGAAGTCTCCAATAAGTTCTATAGCTGCAAGATGGAGGAGAACAGTTCTGTTAGTGCGCATATACTCAAAATGTCTGGGTATAATAATCACTTGATTCAATTGGGAGTTAATCTTCTAGATGATTGCGTCATTGACAGAATTCTTCAATCACTGCCACCAAGCTACAAGAGCTTCGTGATGAACTATAATATGCAAGGGATGAATAAGACTATTCCCGAGCTCTTTGCAATGCTGAAAGCTGCGGAGGTAGAAATCAAGAAGGAGCATCAAGTGTTGATGGTCAACAAGACCACTAGTTTCAAGAAAAAGGGCAAAGGGAAGAAGAAGGGGAACTTCAAAAAGAACAGCAAGCAAGTTGCTACTCAAGAGAAGAAACCCAAACCTGGACCTAAGCCTGAAACTGAGTGCTTCTACTGCAAGCAGACTGGTCACTGGAAGCGGAACTGCCCCAAGTATTTGGCGGATAAGAAGGATGGCAAGGTGAACAAAGGTATATGTGATATACATGTTATTGATGTGTACCTTACTAATGCTCGCAGTAGCACCTGGGTATTTGATACTGGTTCTGTTGCTGATATTTGCAACTCGAAACCGGGACTACGGATTAAGCGAAGATTGGCTAAGGACGAGGTGACGATGCGCGTGGGAAATGGTTCCAAAGTCGATGTGATCGCAGTCGGCACGCTACCTCTACATCTACCTTCGGGATTAGTATTAGACCTAAATAATTGTTATTTGGTGCTAGCGTTAAGCATGAACATTATATCTGGATCTTGTTTGATGCGAGACGGTTATTCATTTAAATCTGAGAATAATGGTTGTTCTATTTACATGAGTAATATCTTTTATGGTCATGCACCCTTAAAGAGTGGTCTATTCTTATTAAATCTCGATAGTAGTGACACACATATTCATAGTGTTGAAGCCAAAAGATGCAGAGTTGATAATGATAGTGCAACTTATTTATGGCACTGCCGTTTGGGTCATATCGGTATAAAGCGCATGAAGAAACTCCATACTGATGGGCTTTTGGAACCACTTGATTATGAATCACTTGGTACTTGCGAACCGTGCCTTATGGGTAAGATGACAAAAACACTGTTCTCCGGTACCATGGAGAGAGCAACAGATTTATTGGAAATCATACATACAGATGTATGTGGTCCGATGAATGTTGAGGCTCGTGGCGGATATCGTTATTTTCTCACCTTCACAGATGACTTAAGCAGATATGGGTATATCTACTTAATGAAACATAAGTCTGAAATGTTTGAAAAGTTCAAAGAATTTCAGAGTGAAGTTGAAAATCATCGTAACAAGAAAATAAAATTACTATGATCTGATCGTGGAGGAGAATATTTGAGTTACGAGTTTGGTGTACATTTGAAACAATTTGGAATAGTTTCGCAACTCACGCCACCCGGAACACCACAGCGTAATGGTGTGTCCGAACATCATAATCGTACTTTACTAGATATGGTGCGATCTATGATGTCTCTTACTGATTTACCGCTATCGTTTTGGGGATATGCTCTAGAGACGGCCGCATTCACGTTAAATAGGGCACCATCAAAATCCGTTGGGACGACGCCTTATGAACTTTGGTTTGGCAAGAAACCAAAGTTGTCGTTTCTGAAAGTTTGGGGCCGTGATGCTTATGTGAAAAAGCTTCAACCTGATAAGCTCGAACCCAAATCGGAGAAATGTGTCTTCATAGGATATCCAAAGGAAACTATTGGATACACCTTCTATCATAGATCCGAAGGCAATACTTTTGTTGCTAAATTTGGAAACTTTCTGGAGAAGGAGTTTCTCTCGAAAGAAGTGAGTGGGAGGAAAGTAGAACTTGATGAGGTAACTGTACCTGCTCCCTTATTGGAAAGTAGTTCATCACAGAAAACGGTTTCCGTGACACCTACACCAATTAGTGAGGAAGCTAATGATAATGATCATGAAACTTCAGAACAAGATACTACTGAACCTCGTAGATCAACCAGAGTAAGATCCGCGCCAGAGTGGTACGGTAATCCTGTTCTGGAAGTCATGCTACTAGATCATGATGAACCTACGAACTATGAAGAAGCGATGGTGAGCCCAGATTCCGCAAAATGGCTTGAAGACATGAAATCTGAGATGGGATCCATGTATGAGAATAAAGTATGGACTTTGGTTGACTTGCCCAATGATCGGCAAGCAATTGAGAATAAATGGATCTTCAAGAAGAAGACCGACGCTGACGGTAATATTACTGTCTACAAAGCTCGACTTGTCGCAAAAGGTTTTTGGCAAGTTCAAGGGATTGACTACGATAAGACCTTGTCACCCGTAGCGATGCTTAAGTCTGTCCAAATCATGTTAGCAATTTCCGCATTTTATGATTATGAAATTTGGCAAATGGATGTCAAAACTGCATTCCTGAATGGATTTCTGCAAAAAGAGTTGTATATGATGCAGCCGGAAGGTTTTGTCGATCCAAAGGGAGCTAACAAAGTGTGCAAGCTCCAGCGATCCATTTATGGACTGGTGCAAGCCTCTCGGAGTTGGAATAAACGCTTTGATAGTGTGATCAAAGCATTTGGTTTTGTACAGACTTTTGGAGAAGCCTGTATTTACAAGAAAGTGAGTGGGGGCTCTGTAGCATTTCTGATATTATATGTAGATGACATATTGCTAATCGGAAATGATATAGAATTTCTGGATAGCATAAAAGGATACTTGAATAAGAGTTTTTCAATGAAAGACCTCGGTGAAGCTGCTTACATATTGGGCATTAAAATCTATAGAGATAGATCAAGACGCTTAATTGGACTTTCACAAAGCACATACCTTGACAAAATTTTGAAGAAGCTCAAAATGGATCAAGCAAAGAAAGGATTCTTGCCTGTGTTACAAGGTGTGAAATTGAGTAAGACTCAATCCCCGACCAATGCAGAAGATAGAGAGAAAATGAAAGATGTTCCCTATGCTTCAGCCATAGGCTCTATCATGTATGCAATGCTGTGTACCAGACCTGATGTGTGTCTTGCTATAAGTCTAGCAGGGAGGTACCAAAGTAATCCAGGAGTGGATCACTGGACAACGGTCAAGAACATCCTGAAATACCTGAAAACGACTAAGGATATGTTTCTCATATATGGAGGTGACAAAGAGCTCATCATAAATGGTTACGTTGATGCAAGCTTTGACACTGATCCGGACGATTCTAAATCGCAAACCGGATACGTGTTTACATTAAACAGTGGAGCTGTCAGTTGCTGTAGTTCTAAACAAAGCGTTGTGGCGGGATCTACATGTGAAGCAGAGTACATAGCTGCTTCGGAAGCAGCAAACGAAGGAGTCTGGATGAAGGAGTTCAAATCCGATCTAGGTGTCATACGTAGTGCATCGGGTCCAATGAAAATCTTTTGTGACAATACTGGTGCAATTGCCTTAGCAAAAGAATCCAGATTTCACAAGAGAACCAAGCACATCAAGAGACGCTTCAATTCCATCCGGGATCTAGTCCAGGTGGGAGACATAGAGATTTGCAAGATACATACGGATCTGAATATAGCAGACCCATTGACTAAGCCTCTTCCACGAGCAAAACATGATCAACACCAAAGCTCCATGGGTGTTAGAATCATTACTGTGTAATCTAGATTATTGACTCTAGTGCAAGTGGGAGACTCAAGGAAATATGCCCTAGAGGCAATAATAATGTTATTATTTTATTTCCTTATATCATGATAAAAGTTTATTATTCATGCTAGAATTGTATTATCCAGAAACATAATACTTGTGTGAATACATAGACAAACCAAACGTCACTAGTATGCCTCTACTTGACTAGCTCGTTAATCGAAGATGGTTATGTTTCCTAACCATAGACATGTGTTGTCATTTGATTAATGGGATCACATCATTAGGAGAATGATGTGATTGACATGACCCATTCCATTAGCTTAGCACCCGATCATTTAGTATGTTGCTATTGCTTTCTTCATGACTTATACATGTTCCTATAACTATGAGATTATGCAACTCTCGTTTACCGGAGGAACACTTTGTGTGCTATCAAACGTCACAACGTAACTGGGTGATTATAAAGGAGCTCTACAGGTGTCTACAAAGGTAAATGTTGGGTTGGCGTATTTCGAGATTAGGATTTGTCACTCCGAGTGTCGGAGAGGTATCTCTGGGCCCTCTCGGTGATGCACATCACATAAGCCTTGCAAGCATTACAACTAATGAGTTAGTTGCAAGATGATGTATTACGAAACGAGTAAAGAGACTTGCCGGTAACGAGATTGAACTAGGTATTGAGATACCGACGATTGAATCTCGGGCAAGTAACATATCGATGACAAAGGGAACAACGTATGTTGTTATGCGGTCTGACCGATAAAGATCTTCGTAGAATATGTAGGAGCCAATATGAGCATCCAGGTTCCGCTATTGGTTATTGACCGGAGACGTGTCTCGGTCATGTCTACATTGTTTTCGAACCCGTAGGGTCCGCACGCTTAAGGTTTCGATGACAGTTATATTATGAGTTTATGCATTTTGATGTACCGAAGTTTGTTCAGAGTCCCGGATGTGATCACGGACATGACGAGGAGTCTCGAAATGGTCGAGACATAAAGATTGATATATTGGAAGCCTATATTTGGATATCGGAAGTGTTCCGGGTGAAATCAGGATTTTACCGGAGTACCGGGAGGTTACCGAAACCCCCCCAGGAGGTATATGGGCCTTAGTGGGCTTTAGTGGAAGAGAGGAGAGGTGGCCAGGGCTGGGCCGCGCGCCCCTCCCCCTAGTCCGAATAGGACAAGGAGAGGGGGGCGGCGCCCCCCTTCCTTCTCTCTCTCCTCTTTCCCCCTCCCGAATCCTATTCCAACTAGGAAAAGGGGGGAATCCTACTCCCGGTGGGAGTAGGACTCCTCCTGGCGCGCCCTCCTCCTGGCCGGCCGCACCTCCCCTTGCTCCTTTATATACGGGGGCAGGGGGCACCCCTAGACACACAAGTTGATCCACGTGATCACATTCTTAGCCGTGTGCGGTGCCCCCTTCCACCATAATCCTCGATAATATTGTAGCGGTGCTTAGGCGAAGCCCTGCGACGGTAGAACATCAAGATCGTCACCACGCCGTCGTGCTGACGGAACTCTTCCCCGACACTTTGCTGGATCGGAGTCCGGGGATCGTCATCGAGCTGAACGTGTGCTAGAACTCAGAGGTGCCGTAGTTTCGGTGCTTGATCGATCGGGCCGGGAAGACGTACGACTACATCAATCGCGCTGTGCTAACGCTTCCGCTGTCGGTCTACAAGGGTACGTAGATCACACTCTCCCCTCTCGTTGCTATGCATCACCATGATCTTGCGTGTGCGTAGGAATTTTTTTGAAATTACTACGTTCCCCAACACTTCGTTGGCTGCTCAGAGAGAACTTGACACTTGTCATTTGAGAGCAGCCCATCCTCTGGCGACTTTGAGAGAATCCTAAATGAGGAAAAAGTCACCAGAGCAAAAGTGATTGAGCATCACTGAAGAGATCGATCTGTGTGATCTGACGTCTGTTACCTTTGAAGACCATCATTCTTCCAGACAGTTAGGCGTCATGTTTTGGGCACCCAAGAGTCATTATGGTGTGCCGGTGAACAAGTTTGTGAAGGTTTTCGAAGTTTGCCTTGAAGACGTACCACGAGTGATTGTGCGAGGTCTAAGTGACCTTAGTTGAAGAGGAATACAATGAGGACTGTGTGTCCTCTGTGTTCGTCTTAGCCGCCTCAACCAGGCGTACAGTTGATACAACAACTGAAACTGGCCTACCAAATCGTTGTGTCTTCATCAAGCCTACCTGGTTTCAAATTCCTCAACTGTTACCTTACGTTATTCTGCTGATGAAGAATTTGTGATCTACCTTTTAACGTATTTGAATTGAAGACTTTCATCATGCTGTCATTCATTTCTTCAGTTCATCTTTTTCATGCTTGTATGATCGCATGTTTTTCACCTATATGTATCTTGTATGCATGCTTTCTGTTTCTGTGATTATTTAGTTTTCTCGCATTTCTATTTCTTCACTCTGATCTTCGTCAAATTCATCAGAGCTTGATGATTTCCAAAAATCTCCCATTCAACCCCCTCTCGGAGTAAACCCGCGCTTTCACCATGCCCATCTACCCGACGGTCTATATAAGGAGGCGCTGGCTTATGGAGTGAAGCAGAACTCACTCACTCCCTCCTGCATAACCCTAGACGTCGTCTACTGTTCCTCTCTTTCCATGTAGGGTGTGTTCTATCAGTGGCCATAGACCAAGTTAGGCCAAAAGCCTAAACTTGGGGGAGCACGTATTCTCACCGACATTACATTCATGTTATCACATATTCATTTCATGACGGTGTTGATCGTTTTGTTTATTCATTCACGTTCGCTGTTTCTTTTGTGTATTTGAAAAACTTCGGAAAAATTGTTGTTTCTCGCTTTTTTGTTTTTCTTTTCATTTTAGTTGGTTCGTAGTATTAAAAGAAAATCCAAAAAGATTTTTCATTTCTTCTTCTTTTTTGTTGGGAGTTCTTCAGCGTAAATAGTATTTCTCGCTTTTTGGGTTTTTTCTATCATTTGCTTTCTTCAAAAAACTAAAAACTTCAAAAATATTTCAATGTGTTTATCTAAGTCTCATTTCTTTTCTCGAGTCATCGTAAGGAGAAGATTTCATAAGAATTGTCAAGTGGTTCGTATATGCTTTATTGTTGATCTAATGAAGGGCAGTATTTCCTCATCTTCTCCTTTGTATAAAGTGTTTGCAGATTTCAGCTTAGTCCACGACACTCTTGCACTATTATAATTTTCACATCCTTCAGTCGTGCAAGTGAAAGACAATAATGACGATGATTTGATGAAGTGACTATGGCAAAGAAAGCTAGTATGAACTCTTGTTGTTTTTGTTTTTGTAAATATGTTTAACTCAGTAGTTCTGGTTCAGCATATTACGAGTAAACATGTCTGTGATGACAATTAGAGATTATAATTTCTCATGCCATGCTTAAGTAGATATGAGTGGGTAATATGTTACTTTGTGTGTCAACATGCATTAAATTGGTCATGATGTAGTATGTTAGGATGGTATTCTCCTCTCAAGATTCAAGTGGCTTGACTTGGTACATGTTCACACATGTAGTTGATTCAAACCCAACACAACCTTTATGATATTTATGTTCTGAGCATTTATATCCTCCTCATGCTCATGTTCAATGTTAATTATTCAAAACGCATGATTATGACCGATGCCGCTCTCTATTTGGTTGCTTCTCAATCTATTTACTAGTCTTCACCTATACTAAGCGGGAATACTACTTGTGCATCCAAAACCCTGAAACAGAAGTTGTGCCATAAGAATCCACCATATCTACCTATATACGGTATTACCCCGCTGTTCCAAGTAAATTTTCACATGCCACCCCTAATCTTTCAAATAAATTCTGTTTTGTGTGCCTATATCACTCATGGAGCGACGGGGCGGTCAATAACTTTTGTGCTAAGTGTATTTAACTCGCAACCAGAGTTTATTTGCTCGTCAACTTTGAGGGGGGGTGGTAATAAGGATGCCCAATTCTATTTTATAAAAAAATAAACTCCGCTTGGACAGTTGATTGTTGCAGGGCACCCGAGGATTCGGCAGGCCATGGATTGTGTCGGTATGGTTGTGGGAGAGAATTTTTTTTCTTTTGGGAACCACCATTAACGTGTTTAGCATGGAAGATATTGAAAACCCGTGTCATCACATTGACAAAAAAAGCACACCACTCAAAATGTATTCATCTATGTTTTAGCTTCGAGCTCTGGCACTGCTGCAAATCTCTGGTCCCCTCTACGAAGGGCCATTCTTTTACTTCCATACTTTTAGGGTTTTTATCATTTATGCCATTGGTTGTGTTTCACTACTCGGGTTTGCTACTAGGAATTTCAACTGCTCAAAAATGCCATAGCTTCGTTAGGCACATGCTAAAAAATTCCACTGGAAACCATTATTGTCAGCTCAAATCCCATTTACCATGTCATAATGACCAAAATACCTATATAACAACATGTCAGCTCTCCTCTATCTCACTATGATAAAGTGTGGGTCCCACTTGATCCCAATAGCATTCTTATTTTCCGTAAAATTATTCGCTTGCTTACTGCTAACAAGTGGGGTGCAAACTTATCATTGTGAGATAGAGAGAGCTGACATGTGGGTATAGGTGTATTTTCATCATATAACATTGTCAATGAGTTTGACCTGAAAATAATGATGTCTAATGGCATTTCTGAGCAAACATCTAATGGAACGATGGCATTTTTTATATATCTAATGGCATTTTTTAGCAAGCATCTCATGAAACGATGGCACTTTTGAGTAGTAGCAATTTCTAATGGGAAAACTGAGTAGTGGGACACAACTAATGGCATAAATGATAAAAACTCTTACTTTTATTGTCGAGTCATCACCTTCTCATTCAGGTGCCAACCTTGAGAGCGCTATTGTCATTCTTAGTTTAACATGCATTGGGTCTAGTTAATGTTGGATGTGAGCATGAATGGGTGTCTTATACCCTTGTCGGTGTCAAAACCGGCCGATCTCGGGTAGGGGTGAGAACACACAAGTATAGGGGATCGCAACATTTTTCGATAAGTAAGAGTGTCGAACCCAACAAGGAGATAAAGGTAGAACAAATATTCCCTCAGGTTCTATCGACCACCGATACAACTCTACGCACGCTTAACGTTCACTTTACCTAGAACAAGTATGAAAGTAGAAGTACTTTGTAGGTGTTGTTGGATAGGTTTGCAAGATAATAAAGAGTACGTAAATAAAAAGTAGGGGCTGTTTAGATAAAGAAACAATAAAGTAAATATAGCGAGTGTGGAAAAGTGGTGGTAGGAGTTGCGAAATTGCCCCTAAGCAATTGACTACTTTACTAGACCGATAGCAAGTATTATGTGGGAGAGGCCACTGCTAGCATGTCATCCCTGACTTGGAATTCTATGCACTTATGATTGGAACTATTAGCAAGCATCCGCAACTACTAATGTTTATTAAGGTAAAACCCAACCATAGCATTAAGATATATTGGTCCCACTTCAATCCCGTATGCATCAATTTCTATGCTAGGTTAAAGCTTCTGTCACTCTTGCCCTCCAATACATAGTCCTATCAACATACAACTAACCCTAGGGTGTGATCCACGCACGCAATCATATGATGGGCACCAAAGGACAGCAACATAACCACAAGAAAATTAAATCAATCATAGCAATTCATCAACCACCGATAGGACAACGAAAATCTACTCAGACATCATAGGATGGCAACACATCATTGGATAATAATATGAAGCATAAAGCACCATGTTCAAGTAGAGGGTACAGCGGGTTGTGGGAGAGTGGACCGCTGTAGATAGAGGGGGGAAGGTGATGGAGATGTTGGTGAAGATGGCGGAGGTGTTGGTGTAGATCGCGGTGATGACGATGGCCCCCGGCGGTGTTCCGGCGCCACCGGAAGCGAGGGGGAGAGAGCCCCCCCTCCTTCTTCTTCCTTGACCTTCTCCCTAGATGGTAGAAGGGTTTCCCCTCTGGTCCATGGCCTCCATGGCACGGGAGGGGCGAGAGCCCCTCCAAGATTGGATCTGTCTCTCTGTCTCTCTCTGTTTCTGTGTTCTCAGATTCTTCCCTTTCACAGTTTCTTATATTCCCGAAGATCCGTAACTCCGATTGGGCTGAAATTTTAACACGATCTTGATCCAGATATTAGCTTTCTTGCGGCGAAAGAAGGGCATCAACCGCCTTACGGGTGGCCCACAAGGGTCAGCGACGTGCCTAGGGGGGGCAGGCGCGCCCCCTGCCTCGTGGCCACCTCGGGCACCGTCTCGCGTGGATTTTTCTTCCCAAAAATCATATATATTACAAAAAAAATCTCCGTCAATTTTTATCCCATTTGGACTCCGTTTGATATGGATATTCCACGAAACAAAAAAACATGCAACAAACAGGAACTGGCGCTGGGCACTGGATCAATATGTTAGTCCCAAAAATAATATAAAAAGTTGCCAAAAGTATATGAAAGTTGTAGAGTATTGGCATGGAACAATCCAAAAATTATAGATATGACGGAGACGTATCAGCATCCCCAAGCTTAATTCCTGCTCGTCCTCGAGTAGGTAAATGATAAAAAAGATAATTTTTGATGTGGAATGCTACCTAGCATAATCTTGATCACGTATCTAATCATGGCATGAATATTAAGATACGAGTGATTCAAAGCAATAGTCTATCATTTGACATAAAAACAATAATACTTAAAGCCTACTAATAAAGCAATCATGTCTTTTCAAACTAACATGGCCAAAGAAAGTTATCCCTACAAAATCATATAGTCTGGCTATGCTCCATCTTCACCACACAAAATATTCACATCATGCACAACCCCGATGACAAGCCAAGCAATTGTTTCATACTTTTGACGTTCTCAAACCTTTTCAACTTTCACACAATACATGAGCATGAGCCATGGACAATATAGCACTATAGTTGGAATAGAATATGATGGTGGAGAAGACAAAAAGGAGAAGATAGTCTCACATCAACTAGGCATATCAACAGGCTATGGAGATGCCTATTAATAGATATCAATGTGAGTGAGTAGGGATTGCCATGCAACGGATGCACTAGAGCTATAAGTGTATGAAAGCTCAGACTGAAAACTAAGTGGGTGTGCATCCAACTTGCTTGCTCATGAAGACCTCGGGCATTTGAGGAAGCCCATCATCGGAATATACAAGCCAAGTTCTATAATGAAAATTACCACTAGTATATGAAAGTGATAACTCAAGAGACTCTCTATATGAAGAACATGGTGCTACTTTGAAGCACAAGTGTGGAAAAAGGATAGTAGCACTGCCCCTTCTCTCTTTTTCTCTCATTTTTTTGTTTTTTTGTTTTTTGTTTGGTGGGCTTCTTTGGCCTCTTTTTTATTTGGGCTTCTTTGGCCTCTTTTATTTTTTTGTAAAGTCCGTAGTCTCATCCTGACTTATGGGGGAATCATAGTCTCCATCATCCTTTCCTCACTGGGGCAATGCTCTAATAATGATGATCATCACACTTTTATTTACTTACAACTCAATATTACAACTCAATGTCTAGAACAAAGTATGACTCTATATGGATGCTTCCGGCGGTGTACTGGGATGTGCAATGATCTAGCGTAGCAACGACATCAAAAACCGGACAAGCCATGAAAACATCATGCTAGCTATCTTACGATCATGCAAAGCAATATGACAATGAATGCTCAAGTCATGTATATGATGATGATGGAAGTTGCATGGCAATATATCTCGGAATGGCTATGGAAATGCCATGATAGGTAGGTATGGTGGCTGATTTGAGGAAGGTATATGGTGGGTTTATGGTACCGGCGAAAGTTGCGCGGTACTAGAGAGGCTAGCAATGGTGGAAGGGTGAGAGTGCGTATAATCCATGGACTCAACATTAGTCATAAAGAGCTCACAACTTCTTGCAAAAATCTATTAGTCATCGAAACAAAGTACTATGCGCATGCTCCTAGGGGATAGATTGGTAGGAAAAGACCATCGCTCGTCCCCGACCGCCACTCATAAGGAAGACAATCAATAAATAAATCATGCCCCGACTTCTTTACATAACGGTTCACCATACGTGCATGCTACGGGAATCACAAACCTCAACACAAGTATTTCTACAATCCACAACTACCCACTAGCATGACTCTAATATCACCATCTTTATATCACAAAACTATTGCAAGGAATCAAACATATCATATTCAGTGATCTACAAGTTTTATGTAGGATTTTATGACTAACCATGTGAATGACCAATTCCTGTCATCTCTCTAAATAGATATAAGTGAAGCAAGAGAGTTTAATTCTTTCTACAAAAGATATGCCCATGCTCTAACAAATCTAAGTGAAGCAAAACAACATTCTACAAATGATGGTTTTCTATGTAAAGAGAAACAGGCAATCCAAACTTCAAATGATATAAGTGAAGCACATGAAGCATTCTATAAAGCCATACTCAAAAAATATAAGTGAAGTGCATAGAGCATTCTATAAATCAACCAAGTACTATCTCATACCAGCATGGTGCATAAAAGAAAAATGAAAACTAAATGCAAAAGACGCTCCAAGATTGCACATATCGCATGAACGAAACGAATCCGAAAACATACCGATACTTGTTGAAGAAAGAGGGGATGCCTTCTGGGGCATCCCCAAGCTTAGACGCTTGAGTCTCCTTGAATATTTACTTGGGGTGCCTCGGGCATCCCCAAGCTTGAGCTCTTGCCTCTCTTCCTTCTTCTCACATCGAGACCTTCTCGATCATCGAACACTTCATCCACACAAAACTTCAATAGAAAACTCGGTAAGATCCGTTAGTATAATAAAGCAAATCACTACTCTAAGTAATGTTGCAAACCAATTCATATTTTGTTTTTGCATTGTGTCTACTGTAATATAACTTTTTCATGGCTTAATCCATAGATATAAATTGATAGTTTCATCAAAACAAGCAAACTATGCATCAAAAACAGAATCTGTCTAAAACAGAACAGTCTGTAATAATCTGAACATTCACCATACTTCTGATACTTGAAAAATTCTACCAAAATTAGGAAAAATAAACAATTTGTATAGGAAGACAGTGCAAAAATAATCAGAACCATTTGACGTTCCAGCAAAAAAAACCGTAAAATCGTGCACTACAACCAAAGTTTCTGTCCTGCACCGTACAAACCATCAAGCAAATGTAAACATCCTAAAGGCAAACCTTGGCACATTATTTTTATAATACAATGGAATTGTACAAGGGGATAATTATTTTAATTGAAAAGTTTCTGTAATCAAGATTCACAAAGTTTCCATGAGCATGAACAAAGTTCAAGGCTAGCTCCCACTTCAACAATGCTTGTCTTTCTCACTTTCGCTTTCCTTTTTGAAAAAGTTTTGGGTTCCCCTCTTTATTTTTGTTGTTTTTAAACTATATAAAGCACTCAACAGAAATAAATGACTCTCTAAAACTTTCGAGTTGTCTCCCTGGCAGCGCTTTCTTTAAAGCCATTAAGCTAGGCATATAGTGCTCAAGTAGTGAATCCACCCGGATCCCAAGGTATATCAAAGCCAATTTTAATTAACAATGATTTGTAATTTAGTAGTGAGCACAAAGTAACATATATCATGCAACAACAAAGTCTAACTCTCTTCCTATGCATCGGCATGTCATAAAAGAACAATTCATGCACACATAGTAAAGGCCAATGCATAGTATAAAGAGTTTCTTGCAATTTTATCATATTGGAAACATAGAGAGGTGGAGATATAGTTACTCTCTCATAATAATTGCAAGTAGGAGCAGAAAGCACATGCATATTATATTCATCAAAATCATCATGTGCAACGGTAAAAGGCAACCCATCAATATATTCCTTAATAAGAGCAAACTTCTCCGATATAGTGTAGTTTGGAGAATTCAAAAAGATAATAGGACTATCATGTGTGGGTGCAATAGCAACAATTTCATGTTTAACATAAGGAACTATAACAAGTTCATCTCCATAATCATAATTCATATTGGCATCTTGGCCACAAGCATAGCAAGCATCATCAAAAAGGGATATTTCAAGAGAATCAACGGGATCATAACAATCATCATAGCAATCATCCTTCGATAAGCACGGAGGGGAATTAAACAATGTATGAGTTGAAGAGTTACTCTCATTAGAAGGTGGGCATGGGTAGCTAATCCGCTCTTCCTCCTTTTTTTCTTCGCTCTCTTCCTCATCTTTTTCATCCAATGAGCTCACAGTTTCATCAACTTCTTCTTCCATAGATTCCTGCAAAATATTAGTCTCTTATTGGACAGCAGAGACTTTCTCAATAAGCACATTAATTTTGTAATTGGATTCATAATTCTCATAACAATATTTCAGGATAGCTAAATTTTCAGGTCTATAAACAGCATCCTCAAAATCTTCAAACTCTTTAAACATAGATTCAATTTCATAAGCACCCATAAAAGCAACAAATTCTTCTATTTGTTCCATATCATAGTAATCATATATACCATTAGCATAAGAAGCTAAGGCTTTATTATCATTAAATTTGCATAAAAAGGGAAGGTGTGGAGCCTTCATCCTAGAGCAACAAGTATAATCATATCTCAAGCATAGTTGCCTAGCATACCAATTCAATATATGAATTTGATCCCATACTAGTTTCCCTTTTTGTGTCAAGCGGTAATCCCTAAAGTATTCACGTTGATCCAACGTTACTCCCATTACATAATTGAATGGGGTTTTCTCAAGATTATTAAAGTAGTACAAAATATTTTTCACATAACCAGCATCGAGGGTTTTAGGAGGTTCCCCATCTCCATGAGTAGCAAGTACACCTAATTTTTTTGGTATTTCGTGTTCCATATCCATAACTATAGAGAGAGAACAACTAAGAACAGCAAATAAAAATTACTTAGTGATAAAGCAAACAAGGACACACGAGAATATTCACCCCACGCTATTGCTCCCCGGCAACGGCGCCAGAAAAAAGGTCTTGATAACCCACAAGTATAGGGGATCGCAACAGTTTACGATAAGTAAGAGTGTCAAACCCAACGAGGATCTAAAGGTAGAACAAATATTCCCTCAAGTTCTATCGACCACCGATACAACTCTACGCACGCTTAACGTTCGCTTTACCTAGAACAAGTATGAAACTAGAAGTACTTTGTAGGTGTTGTTGGACAGGTTTGCAAGATAATAAAGAGTACGTAAATAAAAAGTAGGGGCTGTTTAGATAAAGAAACAATAAAGTAAGTATAGCGAGTGTGGAAAAGTGGTGGTAGGAGTTGTGAAATTGCCCCTAAGCAATTGACTACTTTACTAGACCGATAGCAAGTATTATGTGGGAGAGGCCATTGCTAGCATGTCATCCCTGACTTGGAATTCTATGCACTTATGATTGGAACTATTAGCAAGCATTCGCAACTACTAATGTTCATTAAGGTAAAACCCAACCATAGCATTAAGATATATTGGTCCCCCTTCAATCCCGTATGCATCAATTTCTATGCTAGGTTGAAGGTTCTGTCACTCTTGCCCTCCAACCTATCAACATACAACTAACCCTAGGGTGTGATCCACGCGCACAATCATATGATGGGCACCAAAGGACAGCAATATAACCACAAGAAAATTAAATCAATCATAGCAATTCATCAACCACCGATAGGACAACGAAAATCTACTCATACATCATAGGATGGAAACACATCATTGGATAATAATATGAAGCATAAAGCACCATTTTCAAGTAGAGGGTACAGCGGGTTGCGGGAGAGTGGACCGCTGTAGATAGAGGGGGGAAGGTGATGGAGATGTTGGTGAAGATGGCGGAGGTGTTGGTGTAGATCGCGGTGATGATGATGGCCCCCGGCGGCGTTCCGGCGCCACCGGAAGCGAGGGGGAGAGAGCCCCCCTCCTTCTTCTTCTTCCTTGACCTTCTCCCTAGATGGGAGAAGGGTTTCCCCTCTGGTCCATGGCCTCCATGGCACAGGAGGGGCGAGAGCCCCTCCGAGATTGGATCTGTCTCTCTATCTCTCTATGTTTCTGCGTTCTCAGATTCTTCCCTTTCACCGTTTCTTATATTCCTGGAGATCCATAACTCCGATTGGGCTGAAATTTTAACACGATCTCTATCCGGATATTAGCTTTCTGGCGGAGAAATAAGGGCATCAACCGCCTTATGGGTAGCCCACGAGGGTCAGGGGTGCGCCCAGGGGGGCAGGCGCGCCCCCCTGCCTCGTGTCCACCTCGGGCACCGTCTCGTGTGGATTTTTCTTCCCCAAAATCATATATATTCCAAAAAAATCTCCGTCAAATTTTATCCCGTTTGGACTCCGTTTGATATGGATATTCTGCGAAACAAAAAACATGCAACAAACAGGAACTGGCACTGGGCACTGGATCAATATGTTAGTCCCAAAAATAGTATGAAAAGTTGCCAAAAGTATATGAAAGTTGTAGAATATTGGCATGGAACAATCAAAAATTATAGATACGACGGAGACGTATCAAGGGGGTCCCGAATTGTGCGTCTGAGGATCGAAGGTAATAGGAGACAAGGGGACACGATGTTTACCCAAGTTCGGGCCCTCTTAAGGGAGGTAAAACCCTACGTCCTTCTTGATTGTATTTGATGAGTATAGGGGTTACAAGAGTTGATCTATCTCGAGATCGTAATGGCTAAACCCTAGATGTCTAGCCTATATGAATTCTGATAGCCTCTACGGACTAACCCCTTTGGTTTATATAGATACCGGAGGGGCCTAGGGTTGTACAGAGTCGGTTTACAGTGAAAGGAAACTACACATCCGGACGCAAACTTGCCATCCACACAAAGGAGAGTCCATCCGGACACGGGGGAAGGCCTTCTACCTTGTATCTTCATGGCCCATCAGTCCGGCTCACAACACACGGGCCAGACTCTCGAGGACCCATTAGTCCAAGACTCCCTCAGTAGCCCCTGAACCAGTCTTCAATGACAATGTGTTCGGATCGTAGATTGTCTTTGGCATTGCAAGGCGGGTTCCTTCTCCGCATATTTCAAAGCAGTCTTCTGAGAAAAAGAACTATATCCGGCTCTGTATAACAGTTACGACGT
Organism: Triticum urartu; assembly: GCF_056163025.1. Lineage (NCBI taxonomy): Eukaryota > Viridiplantae > Streptophyta > Magnoliopsida > Poales > Poaceae > Triticum > Triticum urartu. The sequence continues at coordinate 546,845,856 of NC_141874.1, forward strand.
CAACCACAAGGGTACAATACTTAATCAAGATAAGGTATGTCTACTGACAACTTTTTCGGTGAAATGTTATGTCAGGCCTTTTTATTATTTCGAACCATTTTTGGCCTCCCGCTTCATGTTTCAAGGTGCAGCCTCCATTGACATGTCTTGTCAAAGCAGAGATCGTGTCCCCTTATTGCGAGATTTTCATCAATACGGGTTTGGGTAATCCAACCGTGCCATTCACATGATCCCTTGGGAACAGGCGAGTTTTAAAGCTTGTGGGGGGCGCTTGATATTCACTGCCTATATAAGTGGATAAAGATCCATCTTTTTACCCCATGCCTTCTTCCTTCCTCGGCCTTCCCATACTCGAGCTCCAGCGCCCAAGCTTCAACCTTTCCCACCGCCCAACCTTCAACCTTTCCCACCGCCCAACCTCTCCAGCTATGTCCGGATCCGGCTTGCAGGGCAAGTGGATGACCTCCTCCGTCACGGAGAAGGACATTAAGGAACTCCGGGAGGCGAGGTACTTGATCACGTAAATCGCACACAGGCTCCCGGCCAAAGAGCAAGTCATCCCCACTCCAGATCCCGGCGAGAGGGTTGTGTTCATCCCTCACTTTCTCCGCGGACTAGGGTTTCCACTTCACCCTTCTGTCTGTGGCCTCATGTTCTATTACGAGCCAGATTTCCACGATCTAGCCCCAAACTCCTTCCTCCACATCTCAACGTTTATCGTCGTGTGCGAGGCACTCCTCCGCATTCCACCCCATTTCGTCCTATGGCTCAAAGTCTTCAATGTGAAGCTGAAGGTGGTTGACGGGCAGCATGCCGACTGCGGCGGCGCCATGGTGAGCAAACTCTCCAACACTACTTCGCCCAAAGGAGCCTTCGTGGAGACCGTTAAGGTGTGGTAGCAGGAGTGGTTCTACATCACCGAACCCCGCGGTACCAAATGGGTGGGCGCTCCTGAATTTAGATCTGGGCCCCCTATGCGGCTCACATCATGGACCAACAAGGGTCTGGACTGGGGGTCGACCGACGAAGTGATGATGCTGCAGAAGCACATCAAGAGTGTGATAAATAAGCACACTAGTCTCACCGACGTGATTCAGGTGATGCTCTTCCGCCGGATCCTCCCGTGCCAACGACGGCCTCTCTGCATGTGGGAGTTTAATCCGGAGGCCCCCGGACCTTGCAACGCCTCTTTGGTACAACACACGAAGAGATCTGGAAACTGCTTTTCAAGGCCTAGAAGATGTGGCCGGAGAAGACCGAAGACATCGATCTCGACAGCGCGAATCCGGCTACTGAGGTAGGCTTTTTTACTTCCGAACATAATTTCAGTCCATAAGTCAAAGGGTATACTGAGATGCCCATTCCTTATTTAGGGCTGGACAGCAAGGTGGAGCGGATCAGGTGTCCGACGCCGCTACCCGAAAACCCAGCCACTCCTCTATTAACGAGGATTCTGGTCCTGGCGCCTTATCAGGCGCCGGAGAAGAAGGCCAAGAAGAAGGGCAAGGAGGCCAAAGGTGGCCTCTGCCGTAAAGGCACTTCGGACGCCGTGTCCGGAGATACCGAAGCTCTCTCCTCCCACGAGGGAGATGAATATGAAGAGGAGGAGGAGGAAGAAAGCAATTCTCCCCTCAAGGGGAGGAAGAATAAAAGGGGGGCCTCCATAGACCCAGCGGCGGGGGCGTCCACGAGGGGGAAGATATCCGTCTCGGATGGCTTAGATTCAGATGCCAAAGCCATCCTCGAGTGGCGCCCCAGGTCGAAGCCCCTGGCCGCATCGTAAGTATCCAAGGATACTGTACATATATCCGGTTTTTGTGATTGTAATTCTAACACATTTGTATTGTGTGCTTCAGTCTGGCCCACGATCTCCCCCAATTATCATCATCTTCGGGGAACTCACTGGAGCCGGGGATGGTGGAGAGCGAGACGCCTCTGTGAGCCTCCCCGCCAACCACTACAGACGACACTGAAGTGTTGTCCTGAAGAGCCTCTCCAGGCCATGGAGAGGTGTGGGAGGCCGCCAAGACGGCGCTAGAGGGTAACACCTCGGCTGCCGAGAACATGGGGGAACCAACCCCCATGGAGACTGACGACGGGGGCCATGACCAATCCGGCACCCAGCCGAACACCATTCCGGAGACCCACACGGCTCAATCGAGCGAGCAACCCCCTTTGAAGGAGGGGGGAGCGTCGACTCCACCGGCGACCTCCATCAATCTGGAGGTGCCGAACACTTTGGTGGAAGCACTTCGACGTGCTTCCATCATGGAGGAGCACCATACCCTGATGAGTATGGTGGTTGAGAAGATTCAGTCTGCTAAGAGCGGGCCGAACGAAGCCTTCACCAGCCTACTAACGGGCTTTGAGGTATGCGACGTAAGATGCTTTTTCATATGAAGGAAATATGCATGTATATAGTAGCCCCTGAGACTCTATTCAGTTTTGGAAATAAGCCCAACAGAAGATCAAATGATTATCGCAGAAGGTAAGGTACATATCTATTGAATGAACAGGCTTCCTTGTTGGCGACGACCGCCCAGGCCGCTGAAGTTTCTGAATTCAAGCTGAAGCTGAAGCTGGCCGATGATGACCTCGACCGCATTAACAAGTTGTTCGATGAGGCGCAAGGTATGTTTTTTTAAAGGTTGTTTATACGACTGAAATTATATGCGAATGTGGAGTTTAAACTCACACACTTTGTTATGTAAATGATTGCAGGCAGTGCGGCCGAGGTCGAGACCCTCAAGGGTGCCCTATCGCAAGCCAAAGAGCAGGTGAGGGTGAGTAAAGCGGCTACTGATAAAGCGGCTGCAGACTTAAAGGCCGAGCAGGCTGCCCGCCGCCAATATAAGGAGAGGGTGACCGAAGTCGAGTAAGAGCTCAAGGACGCTCCCGGTAAGTGTGAGGCCTTGGAGGAGAAGAATAAGGCCCAAGTAGTCGAACTCACCAAGGCTCCCCAAGAGGCCAAGGAGGCGCGGACTGAGTCCCGGGCGGCTCGCGAGGAGATCAATGTTAGGGAACGTAGTATTTAAAAAAAATTCCTACGATCACGCAAGATCTATCTAGGAGAAGCATAGCAACGAGCAGGGAGAGTGTGTCCACGTACCCTCGTAGACCGAAAGCGGAAGCGTTTAATAACATGGTTGATGTATGATAACCCACAAGTATAGGGGATCAATTGTAGCCTCTTTCGATAATTAAGAGTGTCGAATCCAACAAGGAGCTAAAGGTAGAATAAATATTCCCTCAAGTTATATCGACCACCGATACAACTCTACGCACGCTTAACATTCGCTTTACCTAGAACAAGTATGAAACTAGAAGTACTTTGTAGGTGTAACGGGATAGGTTTGCAAGAATATAAAGAGCACGTAAATAAAAACTAGGGGCTGTTTTAGGTAAAGAAGCAATAAATTTAGTATAGCGAGTGTGGAAAAGTGGTGGTAGGAGTTGCTAAATTGTCCCTAAGCAATTGACTACTTTACTAGACCGATAGCAAGTTTTATGTGGGAGAGGCCACTGCTACCATGTCATCCCTGACTTGGAATTCTATGCACTTATGATTGGAACTATTAGCAAGCATCCGCAATTACTAACGTTCATTAAGGCAAAACCCAACCATAGCATTAAGATATATTGGTCCCCCTTCAATCCCGCATGCATCAATTTCTATGCTAGGTTGAAGCTTCTGTCACTCTTGCCCTCCAATACATAGTCCTATCAACACACAACTAACCGTATGGTGTGATCCATGCGTGCGCTCATATGATGGGCACCAAAGGACAGCAACATAGCCACAAGCAAATTAAACCAATCATAGCAATTCACCAATTACCGATAGGACAACAAAAATCTACTCAGACATTATAGGATGGCAACACATCATTGGATAATGATATGAAACATAAAGCACCATGTTCAAGTAGAGGGTACAGCGGGTTGCAGGAGAGTGGACCGTTGTTGATAGATGGGGGAAGGTGATGAAGATGTTGGTGAAGATGACGGAGGTGTTGTTGTAGATCGCCGTCACATGATGATGGCCTCGGCGGCATTCCGGCGCCACCGGGAGAGAGGGGGAGAGGGCCCCCTTCTTCTTCTTCTTCTTCCTTGATCTTCTCCCTAGATGGGAGAAGGGTTTCCCCTCTAGTCCATGGCCTCCATGGTGGCGGAGGGGCGAGAGCCCCTCCGAGATTGGATCTGTCTCTCTGTCTCTCTTTGTTTCTGCGTTCCAGATTCTGTCCTTTCACCGTTTATTATATTCCTGGAGATCCCTAACTCCGATTGGGCTGAAATTTTAACACGATTTCTATCCAGATATTGGATTTCTTGCTGCGAAAGAAGGGCACCAACCAACTTAAGGGGTGGCCACTAGGGCCTAGGGCGCGCCCCTCACCCTCGTGGGCCCCTCGGGCATCGTATCGTGTTGATTCTTCTTCCCAAAAATCACATATATTCCAAAAAAATCGTCGTCAGTTTTTATCCTGTTTGGACTCCATTTGATACGGATTTTCTGTGAAACAAAAAACATGCAACAAACAGGAACTGGCACTGGGCACTGGATCAATATGTTAGTCCCCAAAAATAGTATAAAAAGATGCCAAAAGTATATAAAAAGTTGTATAATATTGGCATGGAACAATCAAAAATTATAGATACGACAGAGACGTATCAGCATCCCCAAGCTTAATTCCTGCTCGTCCTTGAGTAGGTAAATTGTAAAAAAGATAATTTTTGATGTGGAATGCTACCTAGCATAATCTTGATCATGTAATCTAATCATGGTATGAATATTAAGACACGAGTGATTCAAAGCAATAGTCTATAATTTGACATTAAGACGATAATACTTCAAGCATACCAACCAAGCAATTATGTCTTCTCAAAATAACATAGCCAAAGATAGCTCATCCCTACAAAATCATATAGTTTGGCCATGCTTCATTTTCGTCACACAGAATGCTCCCATCATGCACAACCCCGATGACAAGCCAAGCAATTGTTTCATACTTTAGTATTTCCAAACTTTTCCAACTTTCACGCAATACATGAGTGCGAGCCATGGAGATAGCACTATGGGTGGAATAGAATATGATGATGGAGGTTGTGTGGAGAAAACATAAAGGGAGAAAGTCTCACATCGACGCGGCTAATCAACGGGCTATGGAGATGCCCATCAATTGATGTCAATGTGAGGAGTAGGAATTGCCATGCAACGGATGCACTAAGAGCTATAAGTGTATGGAAGCTCAAACTAGAAACTAAGTGAGTGTGCATCCAACTTGCTTGCTCATGAAGACCTCGGACATTTGAGGAAGCCCATCATTGGAATATACAAGCCAAGTTCTATAATGAAAATTCCCACTAGTATATGAAAGTGATAGCTCAAGAGACTCTCTATATGAAGAACATGGTGCTACTTGAAGGAAATATGCCCTAGAGGCAATAATAAAGTTGTTATTTATATTTCCTTATATCATGATAAATGTTTATTATTCATGCTAGAATTGTATTAACCGGAAACTTAGTACATGTGTGAATACATAGATAAACAGAGTGTCACTAGTATGCCTCTACTTGACTAGCTCGTTGAATCAATGATGGTTATGTTTCTTGACCATAGACATGAGTTGTCATTCGATCAACGGGGGATCACATCATTAGAGAATTATGTGATTGAGTTGACCCATCGGTTAGCTTAGCACGATGATCGTTTTGTTTGTTGCTATTGCTTTCTCCATAACTTATACATGTTCCTATGACTATGAGATCATGCAACTCCCGAATACCGGAGGAACACTTTGTGTGATATCAAACGTCACAACATAACTGGGTGACTATAAAGATGCTCTACAAGTGTATCCGTTGGTGTTTTTTGAGTTGGCATAGATCGAGATTAGGATTTGTCATTCCGAGTATCGGAGAGGTATCTCTGGGCCCTCTCGGTAATGCACATCACTATAAGCCTTGCAAGCAATGTGACTAATGAGTTAGTTACAGGATGATGCATTACGGAACGAGTAAAGAGACTTGGTCATATCGAGATTGAACTAGGTATTGAGATACCACGATCGAATCTCGGGCAAGTAACATACCAATGACAAAGGGAACAACATATGTTGTTATGCGATTTGACCGATAAAGATCTTTGTAGAATATGTAGGAACCAATATGAGCATCCAGATTCCGCTATTGGTTATTGACCGGAGATGAGTCTCGGTCATGTCTACATAGTTCTCGAACCCGTAGGGTCCGCACACTTAACTTTCTGTGACGATTTGTATTATGAGTTATGTGATTTGATGACCGAAGTTTGTTCGGAGTCCCGGATGAGATCGGGGACATGACAAGGAGTCTCGAAATGGTCGAGACGTAAAGATCAATATATTGGAAGGCTATATTCGGACATCGGAAAGGTTCCAAGTGATTCGGGTATTTTTCGGAGTACCAGAGAGTTACGGGAATTCGTATTGGGCCTTAGTGGGCCATACGAGAAAGGAGAGAAAGGCCTCAAGGGTGGCCGCGCGCCTTCCCCATGGACTGGTTTGAATTGGATTAGGGAAAGGGGCGCCCCTTCCTTCCTTCTCCTTCTCCCTTCCATTTTTCCTATTCCATGTGGGAGGTGGAATCCTACTAGGACTAGGGAGTCCTAGTAGGACTCCACACTTTGGGCGCGGCCTATGAGGGCCGGCCTCCTCCTCCCTCCATCCTTTATATACGTGGACAGGGGGCACCCCATAGACACACAAGTTGATCATTGATCCCTTAGCCGCATGCGGTGCCCCCTCCACCATATTCCACCTCGGTCGTATCATCGTAGTGCTTAGGCGAAGCCCTGCGATGGTAGCATCATCATCACCGTCATCACGCCGTCGTGCTGACGAAGCTCTCCCTCGACACTCAGCTGGATCGAGAGTTCGTGGGACGTCACCGAGCCGAACCTGTGTAGATCACGAAGGTGTCGTACCGTCGGTGCTAGGATTGGTCGAATTGTGAAGACGTTCGACTACATCAACCGCGTTGTCATAACGCTTCCTCTTACGGTCTACGAGGGGTACGTGGACAACACTCTTCCCCTCTCGTTGCTATGCATCACCATGATAGATCTTGCGTGTGCATAGGATTTTTTTTAAATTACTGCGTTACCCAACACTACTCTAAAGCACAAGTGTGGTAAAAGGATAGTAACATTGCCCCTTCTCTCTTTTCTCTCATTTTTTTGTTTTTTTGTTTCTTTGGTGGTCTTCTTTGGCCTCTTTTTTTGGGCTTCTTTGGCCTCTTTTATTTTTTTAAGTCCGGAGTGTCATCCCAACTTGTGGGGGAATCATAGTCTCCATCATCCTTTCCTCACTGGGGCAATGCTCTAATAGTGATGATTATCACACTTTTATTTACTTACAACTCAATATTACAACTCGATGTCTAGAACAAAGTATGACTCTATATGAATGCGTACGGCGGTTTACCGGGGTGTGCAATGATCTAGCGTAGCAAAGATATCAAAAAAACGGACAAGCCATGAAAATATCATGCTAGCTATCTTACGATCATGCAAAGCAATATGACAATGAATGCTCAGGTCATGTATATGATGATGATGGAAGTTGCATGGCAATATATCTTGAAATGGCTATCAAAATGCCATAATAGGTAGGTATGGTGGCTGTTTTGAGGAAGATATAAGGAGGCTTATGTGTGATAGAGTGTATCATATCACGGGTTTTGGATGCACCGGCGAAGTTTGCACCAACTCTCAAGGTGAGAAAGGGCAATGCACGGTACCGAAGAGGCTAGCAATGATGGAAGGGTGAGAGTGCGTATAATCCATGGACTTAACATTAGTCATAAAGAACTCACATACTTATTGCAAAAATCTACAAGTCATCAAAACCAAGAACTACGCGCATGCTCCTAGGGGGATAGATTGGTAGGAAAAGACTATCGCTCGTCCCCGACCGCCACTCATAAGGAAGGCAATAAAAGAAACACCTCATGCTTCAAATTTGTCACACAACGGTTACCATACGTGCATGCTACGCGACTTGCAAACCTCAACACAAGTATTTCTCAGTTTCACAATTACTCAACCAGCACGACCCTAATATCACCACTTTATATCGCAAAACTATTGAAAGGGATCAAACATATCATAATCAGTGATCTACAAGTTTTGTGTAGGATTTTATGACTAACCATATGAATGACCAATTCCTGTCATCTCTCTAAATAGATATAAGTGAAGTAAGAGAGTTTAATTCTTTCTACAAAAGATATGCCCACACTCTAAAAAATATAAGTGAAGCAAAAGAGCATTCTACAAATGGAGGTTTTTTATGTGAAGAGAAACAGTCAATCCAAACTTCAAATGATATAAGTGAAGCACATGAAGCATTCAAAGCCATACTCAAAAGATATAAGTGAAGTGCAAAGAGCATTCTATAAATCAACCATGGACTATCTCATACCAGCATGGTGCATAAAATAAAAGTGAAAACTAAACGCAAAAGACGCTCCAAGATTTGCACATATCACATGAACGAAACGAATCTGAAAACATACCGATACTTGTTGAAGAAAGATGGGATGCCTTCCGGGGCATCCCCAAGCTTAGATGCTTGAGTCTCCTTGAATATTTACTTGGGGTTCCTTGGGCATCCCTAAGCTTGATCTCTTGCCCCTCCATCTTCTCCTCACATCGATACCTCCTCGATCTTCGAACACTTCATCCACACAAAACTCAATAGAAAGCTCGGTAAGCTCCATTAGTATAATAAAGAAAATCACTACTCTAAGTACTGTTGCAAACCAATTCATATTTTGTTTTTGCATTTTAGCTACTATAATATAACTTTTCCATGGCTTAATCCATTGATAGAAATCGATGGTTCATCAAAACAAGCAAACTATGCATCAAAAACAGAATCTGTCTTAAACATGACAGTCTGTAGTAATCTGAACATTCACCATACTTCTGGTACTTCACAAATTCTGACAAAATTAGGAAAAATAAAAAATTTGTATAGAAAGATAGTGCAAAATGTTTCAGAACAGTTTGACGTTCCAGGAAAAAAATGTAAAATCGCGCACTACAACCAAAGTTTCTGTTTTGCACCGCACAAACCAACAAACAATGTAAACATCCTAAAGGAAAATCTTGGCACATTATTTTTATTTTTAAACTTTATAAAAGCACACAACGCAAATAAATGACTCTCTAAAACTTCTGGGTTGTCTCCCTGGCAGCGCTTTCTTTAAAGCCATTAAGCTAGGCATATAGTGCTCAAGTAATGGATCCACCCGGATCCCAAGGTATATCAAAGCCAATTTTAATTAACAATGATTTGTGATTTAGTAGTTAGCACAACGTAACATATATCATGCAACAACGAAGTCTAACTCTCTTCCTATGCATCGCCATGTCATAAAAGAACAATTCATGCACACATAGTAAAGGCCAATGCATACTATAAACAGTTTCTTGCAATTTTATCATATTGGAAACATGGAGAGGCGGAGATGTAGTTCCTCTCTCATAATAATTGAAAATAGGAGCAGAAAGCACATGCATATTATATCTATCAAAATCATCATGTGTAGTAGTAAAACACAACCCATCAATATAATCCTTAATAAGGGTAAACTTCTCCGATATATTGTAGTCAGGAGAATTCAAAAAGATAATAGGACTATCATCCGTGGGTGCAATAGCAACAATTTCATGTTTAACATAAGGAACTATAGCAAGTTCATCTCCATAAGCATAATTCATATTGGCATCTTGGCCACAAGCATAGCAAGCATCATCAAAAAGGGATATTTCAAAAGAATCAACGGGATCATAACAATCATCATAGCAATCATCCTTCGGTAAATACGAAGGGAAATTAAACAATGTATGAGTTGAAGAGTTACTCTCATTAGAAGGTGGGAATGGGTAGCTAATCCGCTCTTCCTCCTTTTGTTCTTCGCTCTCCTCATCATCTTTTTCATCCAATGAGCCCCCAGTTTCATCAATTCCTTCTTCCATAGACTCCTGCAAAATATTAGTCTCTTCTTGAACGGCGGAGACTTTCTCAATAAATTCATCAATATCATAATTTTTTTATAATTCTCATAGAAATATTTAAGGATAGAAAAATTTTCAGGTCTATAAACTAAATCATGAAAATCTTCAAACTCTTTAAACAAAGATTCAATTTCACAAGCACCCTTAAAAGCAACAAATTCTTCTAGTCGTTCCACATCATAGTAATCATATATACCATTAGCATAAGAAGCTAAGGTTTCATTAACATTAAAATTGCATGAAAATGGAAGGTGTGGAGCCTTCATCCTAGAGCAACAAGTATAATCATATCTCAAGCATAGTTGCCGAGCATACCAATGCAACATATAAATTTGATCCCAAAATAGTTTCCCTTTTTGAGTCAAGCGATAATCCCTAAAGTATTCACGTTGATCCAACGTGTCTCCCATTACATAATTGAATGGAGTTTTCTCAAGATTATTAAAGTAGTGCACAATATCTTTCACATAATGAGCATCGAGGGTTTTAGGATGTTCCCCATCTCCATGAGTAGCAAGTAAACCTAATTTGTTTTGGTATTTCGTGTTCCATATTCATAACTAAAGATAGAGAACAACTTAGAACAGCAAATAAAAATTACTAAGTGATAAAGCAAAAAAGCACACACGAGCATATTCACCCCACTCTATAACTCCCCGGCAACGGCGCCAGAAAAAGGTCTTGATAACCCAGAATTATAGGGGATCAATTGTAGCCTCTTTTGATAAGTAAGAGTGTCGAAACCAACGAGGAGCTAAAGGCAGAATAAATATTCCCTCAAGTTCTATCGACCACCGATACAACTCTACGCACAATTAATGTTCGCTTTACCTAGAACAAGTATGAAACTAGACATACTTTGTAGGTGTAACAGGATAGGTTTGCAAGAATATAAAGAGCACGTAAATAAAAACTAGGGGCTGTTTTAGGTAAAGATGCAATAAAGTTAGTATAGCGAGTGTGGAAAAGTGGTGGCAGGAGTTGCGAAATTGTCCATAAGCAATTGACTACTTTACTAGACCGATAGCAAGTTTTATGTGGAGAGGCCACTGCTAGCATGTCATCCCTGACTTGGAATTCTATGCACTTCTGATTGGAACTATTAGCAAGCATCTGCAACTACTAATGTTCATTAAGGTAAAACCCAACCATAGCATTAAGATATATTGGTCCCCCAAAAATAGTATAAAAAAAGTTGCCAAAAGTATATGAAAGTTGTATAATATTGGCATGGAACAATCGAAAATTATAAATACGACGGAGACGTATCAATGTAGTCGAACTTCTTCGCGATCCAACCGATCCAAGTACCGAACGCACGGCACCTCCGCGTTCAGCACACGTTCAGCTGATGACGTCCCTCGAGCTCTTGATCCAGTTGAGGACGAGGGAGAGTTCCTTCAGCACGACGGCATGGTGACGGTGATGATGAAGTTACCGGCGCAGGGCTTCGCCTAAGCACTACGACGATATGACCGAGGTGTGTAACGGTGGAGGGGGCACCGCACACGGTTCAGAGAAACTTGTGTGTTCCAGGGTGCCCCCTGCCCCCGTATATAAAGGAGGGGAGAGGGAGGCCGGCCGGCCCCTGTAGGGCGTGCCAGGAGAGAGGAGTCCTACTAGGACTCCAAGTCCTAGTAGGATTCCACCTAGAGGAAGGGGAAAGAAGGAAGGGAGAGGGGGAGGGAAGGAAAGGGGGGCGCCGCCCCCTTCCCCTAGTCCAATTCGGACCCTAGGAGGGGGGTGCGCGGCCAGCTCCTTGTGTCCCTTCTCTCTCCCCACTAAGGCCCATGAAGGCCCATTAGTTCCCCCGAGGGGTTCCGATAACCCTCTGGCACTCCGATAGTTATGCGGTACCTCGGAACTCATCCGGTGTCCGAATAACATCGTCCAATATATCAATCTATATGTCTCGACCATTTCGAGACTCCTCGTCATGTCCGTGATATCGTCCGGGACTCCGAACAAACTTCGGTCATCAAATCACATAACTCATAATACAAATCTTCAACAAACATTAAGTGTGCGGACCCTACGGGTTCGAGAACTATATAGACATGACCGAGACACATCCCCGGTCAATAACCAATAGTGGAACCTGGATGCTCATATTGGTTCCTACATATTATACGAAGATCTTTATCGGTCAAACCGCATAACAACATACATTGTTCCCTTTGTCATTGGTATGTTACTTGCCCGAGATTCGATCGTCGGTATCACCATATCTAGTTCAGTCTCGTTACCGGCAAGTATCTTTACTCGTTCCGTAATGCATCATCCCTCAACTAACTAATTAGTCACATTGCTTGCAAGGCTTATAGTGATGATCATTACCGAGAGGGCCCAGAGATACCTCTCCAATACACGAAGTGACAAATCCTAATATCGATCTGTGCCAACTCAACAAACACCATCGGAGACACTTGTAGATCATCTTTATAATCACCCAATTACGTTGTGACGTTTGATAGCACACAAGGTGTTCCTCCGGTATTCGGGAGTTGCATAATCTCATAGTCAGAGGAACATGTATAAGTCATGAAGAAAGCAATAGCAATAAAACTAAATGATCATTATGCTAAGCTAATGGATGGGTCTTATCCATCACATCTATACCTATACTAATTACAGACTCCCAACAAATTACCACGTTAATTAGAAATTAGGAGTCGTTAATTTGGTGGGACCAATGAGTTATTATGGTGTAGATCCACACGCACCAATATACATCATGGCTGAAGTTTTGGTCAATTGTGAAAAAAAAGTTATAGCTTCAAGGCCCACAATCATTCGTTTGATACAAAAAAATACAGCAGATATCCTAATCCACCGTTTATTCCTTCTCTAATCAATGCAATCTCAGTTCAAAATAAATAATGCAATTTCTATCTCTTCCTTAAAAAAAGCAATCTCTATCTCTTCTGAAGAAAAAACAATCTTAAACTACATCTTTTTTGCGGAAAAATCACAATATACACCTGATCTACTCCACGGTCTCTTCCTCTTTGGTTCTCCACGGTATCTTCCTCCCAACTTCATGGACTCTTCCTATTCTCCATCGTTGCACTATCCACACGTGGAAAAGAAATCCATCAATGGCTTCTTCCTCTTCACCATGATCTCTCTCTCTCTCTCTCCGCCAATGAAAAACATGCGTAACCCCTCCCAAGCTGAACAAAGTAAGTTGGGCATTGATTCGGTGTGCTCAAGGAGGTTATCAGATCAAACAAATTCCTCATCCAGATCAGCAGGTTCATTTTCTTTCCAGTTTACGCTTCAATCTACTGTTACTTTTTGATTGAATTTGGATCTCTCCCCGACATCTCTTCTTGATGTCTCCAGGTCATGCTGTTGTTAACATACATCTAGATTGTTGCTGCCATGGGCAGTGGTTCCTTCTCGGCCCGTTCTCTCTCCTACACTGTGTTCACGTGCATGGCATCGCGTTTCCAGACAGAAGGGTTGAACCGACGTTAATTCTAGGGGTTAGAAAGTTTCTCTCTATCCGAGTGATCTTTGGGATTGGTGGACACACTTGGTTTCTCAATTCCTCTTAAGAAGAAAATAATTAATAAGCTTCTCCTTGACGATCTGCCATGGAGCATTAAGAAGATGGTCTATCATGGACGAAATTCTATCTGGAAGTCATGCAATCTCAGAATTCTGTCCTTCATATATAGGTTTGTGTCACAACTGCAAGGAGAAGAAGCCTCCTCTGCCTGTACGTGGCCAGTGGCCTCATGGGTCAATTTCCTACTCAGCTGCTGCGGACGGCGGCCAATGTTTCTGTCATCTCTTCTCTTTTCATGGTACATTATCCCTTGGTCCTCCACGAATGAGTCTTGCAAGCATCTACTAACGTATTCATCCCCTCATGTACATACTGAGCAGTTTATTCTCTAGGCCTATAAATAAACTAATTACGAATGTGTTGTTAATAGCTGGTGGCGCCTTAGTTCCATAGGCACATGACACAGATATATCTAGATTATAATCTGGGACGTGTGTACCCTATAGGTGCAGATGCCAAAAGTATGAACTGACTTTCCAAAAGTCTAGGCTACCCTTATTGGAAAAAGATAATCCAATTTGAGTTACGTGTAATAATGCCTCTTAAGGATTGGTTGGCAGTCAGGCCGCCAAGAGCTGCAGGGAGAAAGTATTATTGGGAAGGGTGGTGGCAAGGGCGCCCGGGTTGTACTGGTAGGTGCTGTTGGATGTGTAGTTTTTACTGTTACCATAGAGCTGGACCGTGTTGTATTCTAGATGCCTTTCCTTGCAAAACATTGGTCCACACTAATAAATTTTGTGGTAATCACGTGATTGAAAGTTTGGTCAATCTGATCAGAATAGACTATGTGCTATATTGAGGTTGGAATTGGCGTAAATACTGATCAGCAGCATGGATGTATACCATATTTTGTTCATTTTTTCACGTGCTATGTCTATTGTGTTCATATGCAGCTTTTTTTTTCAACTGTAGACATGCGAGAGTTTTATTGAGTTCCGACGGATTGGTTAGTTTCTCTTATCAGAAGTGCTGATTTTGTTTGTTAATTTACCACATGCAAGTTCACTCGAGACAATATTTATGCCATGAGTATCATACATAAAGCATGATTGCCAAGAATCAGCAACATATCACTCAGTGTAATATTGATCTAGCTTCTGTCACACGGAAAACAAAAATTGATCCAACAGGCTAGATCGTCAGCTCACGTGGTGCATCATAATTCACCAGCGGCACTGGGACTCTCCATCGATTGCTCTACTTCTCATCATATGGTAGATGGAGTGTGCCGTCAGCATGCAACAAGGCCTCTCGCTGTAGGTACCAATAACTTGCATGCATGAATGATGGCTTTTGATTATAGTATGTATGCTATATAAAATAAATAAAAATTAATAGCATATATTCCCACGGATATCAATAATGACAAGTTCTCGGCCCATTGCCCGCATTGCCTCTTCTCATCACTATGTACACCATCAGCCAGGATGCAACAACACATGCATAAGATATCACGCATGAAAATCTTGAAGTATGTGGTTAATTATGTTGGACAAATGGTACTCAAAATATTAATTTATTATTTTGATATTGTTCATGGAAGTGGTAGCACCTTTTAATAATTTAATTAGATCATGATGTCAGATAGTTTTGCATTACGAGAAGCAGTACATTGAGACAGAATTAGTCATAAATGTATTTTATTTTGTATTTCTTTATGTTGATCGAAACATGATCTGATAAAAGAAACTCATTTTAGTTTGACATTTGTAGTACAACATAGCACAATTACGCATTCTGTGCAGTATATTTTACAAATTTATGAAACATAGCATATCCCAAGTTGGACATGTGAAATGCCTGCTGGTACAAACTTGATGTCTACCTAAGTTACATAAAATGAGTATGTAATAATTAGTTACGATGATATGACAAATTTGTGTGAGAATAACCTTCTATTCCATAGTTACTTGCATCCATAACCAAATCGTGTGGATTGTCCTAGCAAAAAGTTACATAATAATTTTGATATCCACATATATTATAATGATAAGATTTTTATAGTATGTCTGTCATATGCAATAATAGAATTCAAGGTATTTTATCATCCAATTTTCATCAACGTGTTTGTTGCTTCCTCACTATTCTTTCATTAAATCATTTTTCATAATGTATAGTTCACAGTCGAATAGAATTTATGCAGATTAACATAGCTACAACTCATAGCATGGTATGCAATTCAATATTCTTACAATGTCCATATCATTTAACCGCATAATTTCTTATAGGAATTCAGTTAATTTCATTTTATGAATAATACCTAGATGGAAACACAAATAGGATGAAAGTGCTCACATATCTATCGTCTAGGGGACATGGTACTATGTGCTTTCAAACTTCACACTTTAAGCCAGCTCTGAAAAGAAAGAAAGAAACCTACTTACAAATTTTGTAATAATTATTCATTCTATGTAGTGTATAGGCATGCAATCCCTACATAACTAGGATAAAATTCGGACTAAATTAATATGACTAACACTAAAATGAAATTAAATGTATATGTTTGTTCAAATATATTAATACCAAAATTTAAAATTTAAATTTAAAATTATCTATATATTGTATTGGCATGCAATCCCTACATAAGTAGGATAAGATATGGACTAAAATGGTATAGTGTGAATAACACCGAAATGAAATGAAATGTATATGTTCGTTTGACCTATATTAATACCAAATTTCAAATTATAAATGGTTTCATGCGTGTTGGACGCTAAACAAGATCCAAAATCCACAAAGTTGCAATTAAATATATATATTATAAAAAAACTAGCCCATGCGGATGCACGGGTTGGCGACTAGTCATTCTCTAATGATGTGATCCCATTCATCAAATGACAACACATGTCTATGGTCAGGAAACTTAACCATCTTTGATTAACGAGCTAGTCTAGTAGAGGCATACTAGGACACTCTGTTTGTCTATGTATTCACACATTTACTAAGTTTCTGGTTAATACAATTCCAGCATGAATAATAAACATTTATCATGATATAAGGAAATATAAATAACAACTTTATTATTGCCTCTAGGGCATATTTCCTTCAATCAAGCAGGCTGAATAGATAGCGGCTGGTAAGCCTTTCTTTTGCAGAGTAAATTCAGCAGTAAAAAAAATGCCCTGCTTACTCAACTATGGAGTTCTCCAAACGTGTTTGTGGATCTTCCGAAGAACGCCGTCGATGCTGCGAAGTTTTCCGGGCCCAAGAGGGGAACACGACGGAGAAACTCTTCTGGTCGCAATACCTGGCGCTGGAACGTCCAGTGCTGTTGAACGACCAGATGATGCAGCTGGCGGAGCTACATTGGATGTCCGGCCTGGCCATGAAGGACAACATAGTCCGGCTATGGCTAGCCGAACCCATTCCTAGCAGCTACTTCGGCCTGGTCAAGCGGCTCGCCGACGCCCTACCCCGAATTGAAGCTGTGAAGCGCTCTTCGTGCATTAAGGGTGCGCGGATGGCTTTTTCCCGTGTCAAGATGCACTGGACGAAGATGAAGGCCACCGTCGTGGCGGTTGAGGGCCCACCCGAAGGCAAGGACCACCGCAGACCGGAGTGGTATTTTGAAGACGTCCTAGAGGGTGCCCATTTGATAGAGGGTCAATGCTCGAAAAATGTCATGTTTGAATGAATGTATTCGGGCTGCCCTAGACTTTGTTTTATGAACCAAGACTTTTGTAATATATTTGTGCCTTTATCTAAAATTATTTTCCTCATGTGCGGTCGTTTTTATATCTGAAAGTTTGCCAGTCATCGGCTTTAGCCCCCACATAGGTACTACGGGGATGTTCGCCATAGCACATGACCACACTTGACCCAACGTCTTGGTCCATAAAGGAGGTGACTATGCAGCATACCAGGCAATTAGACTATGCGGCTTTATCACTTTCACGTAGCCATAGGAGTTTGACAATGTGACTATAAGCTAGCCCCTGGTGCGTGTGTGGCTATCCAAGCTTGGATGACGTAGGCACGTGACTGGGTGGACGCCAGTGATAACCCACAAGTATAGGGGATCACAACAGTTTTCGAGGGTAGAGTATTCAACCCAAATTTATTGATTTGACACAAGGGGAGCCAAAGAATATTCTCAAGTATTAGCAGTTGAGTTGTCAATTCAACCACACCTGGATAACTTAATATCTGCAGCAAAGTATGCAGTAGCAAAGTAATATGATAGTAGTGGTAACAGTGGTAAAAGGTAATGGTAGCAAAAGTAATATTTTTGGTGTTTTATAGTGATTGTAACAGTAGCAGCGGAAAAGTAAATAAGCGGAGAACAATATATGGAAAGCTCGTAGGCAATGGATCTGTGATAGAGAATTATGCCGGATGCGATCGATCATGTAACAGTCATAACCTAGGGTGACACAGAACTAGCTCCAGTTCATCAATGTAATGTAGGCATGTATTCCGAATATAGTCATAGGTGCTTATGGAAAAGAACTTGCATGACATCTTTTGTCCTACCCTCCCGTGCCAGCGGGGTCCTATTGGAAACTAAGGGATATTAAGGCCTCCTTTTAATAGAGTACTGAACCAAAGCATTAACACATAGTGAATACATGAACTCCTCAAACTATGGTCATCACTGGGAGTGGTCCCGACTATTGTCACTTTGGGGTTGCCGGATCATAACACATAGTAGGTGACTATAGACTTGCAAGATATGATCAAGAACTCTCATATATTGATGAAAACATAATAGGTTCAGATCTGAAATCATGGCACTCGGGACCTAGTGACAAGCATTAAGCATAGCAAAGTCATAGCAACATCAATCTCAGAACATAGTGGATACTAGGGATCAAACCCTAACAAAACTAACTCGATTACCAGATAAATCTCATCCAACCCATCACCGTCCAGCAAGCCTATGATGGAATTACTCACGCACGGCGGTGAGCATCATGAAGTTGGTGATGGAGGAAGGTTGATGATGATGATGGCGACAGATTCCCCTCTCCGGGGCCCCGATCGGACTCTAGATCAGCCCTCCTGAGAGAGTTTAGGGCTTGGCGGTGGCTCCGTATCGTAAAACGTGATGAATCCTTCTCTCTGATTTTATTCTCCCTGAAAGTGAATATATGGAGTCATGTTGAGGTTGGTGGAGCGTCAGGGGGCCCACGAGGCAGGGGGCGCGCCCTCCCTCGTGGACAGGTGGAGGCCCCCCTGACGTGGATCTTTCTTACAATATTTTTATATATTCCAAAATAATTCTCTGTTGATTTTCAGGTCATTCCGAGAACTTTTATTTCTGCATAAAAATAACACCATGGCAATTCTGCTGAAAACAGCATCAGTCCGGGTTAGTTCCATTCAAATCATGCAAGTTAGAGTCCAAAACAAGGGCAAAAGTGTTTGGAAAAGTAGATACGAGGGAGACGTATCAACTCCCCCAAGCTTAAACCTTTGCTTGTCCTCAAGCAATTCAGTTGATAAACTGAAAGTGATAAAGAAAAACTTTTACAAACTCTGTTTGCTCTTGTTGTTGTAAATATGTAAAGCCAGCATTCAATTTTTCAGCAAAGATTATAAACTAACCATATTCACAATAACATTTAGGTCTCATGTTTACTCATATCAATGGCATAATCAACTAGCGAGCAATAATAATATATCTCGGATGACAACACTTCCTCAAAACAATCATGATATGATATAACAAGATGGTATCTCGCTAGCCCTTTTTGAGACCGCAAAACATAAATGCAGAGCACCTTTAAAGATCAAGGACTGACTAGACATTGTAATTCATGGTAAAACAGATCCAGTCAAGTCATACTCAATGTAAACTAACAGTAATGGATGCAAATGACAGCGGTGCTCTCCAACTGGTGCTTTTTAATAAGAGGATGATGACTCAAAATTAAAGTAAATTGATAGGCCCTTCGCAGAGCGAAGCAGGGATTTGTAGAGGTGCCAGAGCTTGATTTTGAAATAGATATGAATAATATTTTGAGCGGTATACTTTCATTGTCAACATAACAACCGAGAGATCTCGATATCTTCCATGCCACACACATTATAGGCGGTTCCCAAACAGAATGATAAAGTTTATACTCCCCCTCCACCAACAAGCATCAATACATGGCTTGCTCGAAACAACGAGTGCCTCCAACTAACAAGAGTCCCGAGGGAGTTTTGTTTGCAGTTATTTTGATTTGATTTGCATAAAGCATGGGACTGGGCATCCCGGTGACCAGCCATTTTCTCGTGAGTGAGGAGCAGAGTCCACTCCTCTTGAGAATAACCCGCCTAGCATGGAAGATACAGATAGCCCTAGTTGATACATGAGCTATTCGAGCATACAAAACAGAACGTTTACTTGAAGGTTTAGAGTTTGGCACATACAAATTTACTTGGAACGGCAGGTAGATACCGTATATAGGTAGGTATGGTGGACTCATATGGAATAACTTTGGGGTTTATGGAATTGGATGCACAAGCAGTATTCCCGCTTAGTACAAGTGAAGGCTAGAAAAATACTGGGAAGCGACCAGCTAGAGAGCGACAACAGTCATGAACATGCATTAAAATTAATCAACACCGAATGCGACCATGAGTAGGATATAATGCACCATGGACATAAATATCGTAGAGGCTATGTTGATTTTGTTTCAACTACATGTGTGAACATGTGCCAAGTCAAGCCACTCGAATCATTCAAAAGAGGATACCACCCTATCATACCACATCACAACCATTTTAATAGCATGTTGGCACGCAAGGTAAACCATTATAAACTCCTAGCTAATTAAGCATGGCATCAACAACTATAATCTCTAATTGTCATTGCAAACATGTTTATTCATAATAGGCTGAATCAGGAACGATGAACTAATCATATTTACAAAAACAAGAGAGGTCGAGTTCATACCAGCTTTTCTCATCTCAATAAGTTCATCATATAATCATCATTATTGCCTTTCACTTGCATGACCGAATAGTGTGGAAAATAATAATAGTGCACGTGCATTGGACTAAGCTGGAATCTGCAGGCATTAAATTCAAGAGAGAAGACAAGGTAATATGGGCTCTTTTGTCAGATCAACAATAGTGCATATAAGAGCCACTCAAAATTTTCATTATGGTCTTCTCCTCTCGACCTCCAAAGAACAAGAAAAGAAATAAAACTATTTACACGGGAAAGTTCCCAACAAGCAAAAGAAGAACGAGAAATCTTTTTGGGTTTTCTTTTTAATTACTACTACAAGCATGGAAAGTAAACTAATTAAAATCTACAACTAATTTTTTGTTTTTCTTAAGGTTTATTAAACACACAAGAAGAAAGCATAAAAAGGAAAATAAACTAGCATGGATGATACAATGAAAAAGTATGAGCACCGACAACTAGCAATGAGTGTGTGAACATGAATGTAATGTCGATGAGAAATACATACTCCCCCAAGCTTAGGCTTTTGGCCTAAGTTGGTCTATGAACACGGCTGGCCTGGCGGATATCCAAAGTTGTAGTTGGAGTCGTACTGAGAAGAATCCCCCTGGTGCCACTGGTTGGCGATCTCTTCCGGATTCCACTGATAAACAGACTACCGGTGACGATCAAATTGTGGTTCCGGCTCTGGCTCTGTAGCTGGTATGGGGTTTCGGTGGGCTTGAATGGCCTCCGGCGGAACAAGGTACTTGCCTGCAGATAAGTCAAACAAGAAAGGAGCAGGCAAAGTAATAGTCTCAGGGTGATTTTTATCAAGTATCAGCTTGTACTTAAGCATCGTTTCCTTATTCTTAACGATAAAATCTTGTGCTACCATACTATTATAGTCTAGAAAAACAGGAGGCAGCAACTTTTCTTCCTTCTCATAATGTCTAATAGGTATGTTAAAATGTGCAGCGAGGCGCGAGGCAAAAATACCTCCCAATATGGGGCCCTTAGTACGGTTAAGATTTAACCACTTTGCAACAATAGCGCCCATACTAAATGTGTCATCACGGAACAAGGCATGGCACAAAATAACAATATCAGGGGCACTAAGGTTGCCACAGTTTCCGCGACCAATTAAGCATCTACTAGCAAATATTGCAAAGTAACGTAAAACAGGAAAATGTATGCTAGTAATTCTTGCATCGGAAACTTTCCTCGTTTCCCCACAGCAATTGTATCAATAAACCCTTCCACATCGTCACGACGTGGTTCCTCTACGCTTCCCTTGAAAGGGGTCAAACAAACCCAACATAAATCACGAAGTGACATCTCCTTATGCTCATCATATAAATAAAATTCCACCGTAGGTGGTGATCTCCTAGCATGGAAATGAAAGTTTTGCACAAAGATATTGGTGAGTAAGAGATATTGTTTGCGTTGGTCGTGGAGGAAGGCGGTGAGGCCCGCATTCCCAGCCAATTCATAGAAATCATCATAAACCCCGGCTGCTCTCAAGAAATCATCACAAGGCCATTCACACGGCCGGACCTCCACGGTGCGAGGGAGATTATACTTGGGCTTCTTGTTCTCTTCACTTTATTTATCCTTCGAGCTTCGGCTTGATGAGCCCCTCAAAAATCTCTTCATCTTTTTCTGAAAATTTCTGAAATTTTTAGTAACTTCAAAATAAAAGTGAACCAAACTCAATAAAATTGATAGCAACTACTCCTACAAGTGCCTAGAGACAATATCATGCATCAAAAGTACTTTTGACCACATAAATTTGACATGCAAGCTCAAGAACATGGTCACCTAAGCAGCAAAAAATATGCAATGAATAAAGCACTAGAACAAAAACTAATTGGACCATTGGAGGAGTCACATACCAAAGAACAATCCCCCAAAGCAGTTTTGTGAATAGAGCTTTGAGCAATGAGATCGAAAATGGCAGCAAGATGAGCTTGGACTCAGGTTTGAGTTGGCTAGTGAAGTTTTCGGGAGGAAGAAGGAGTGTGTGGTAGCTGGAATAAGTGGAGGGGAGCCACCATGGGCCCACGAGGCAGGGGGCGCGCCCTGGACCCTAGTGGCCAGGTGCTTGCTCCCCCTGCTGTGTTCTCAGTGCCAGATATTCTCAAATATTCCAAAAAAAATCATATTTAAATTTTAGGGCATTTGGAGAACTTTTATTTTTGAGGCATTTTTTTATTGCATGAATAATTCAGAGAATAGACAGAAATTACTATTTTTGCTTTATTTTATATAAATAACAGAAAGTAAAAAGAGGGTACAAAGAGTTGTGTTTTCTAAATTCATCCATCTCATGCTCATCAAAAGGAATCCACTAACAAGGTTGATTAGGTCTTGTTAACAAGCTCATTCCGAATAACATGGAACTGGAGAATTTTCGAATAACACTAGGTTACCTCAACGGGGATATGCATGTCCCCAACAATAAGAATATCATATTTCTTCTTGACAGTAGGAAGAGGAAATTCAAAACCTCCAATAGTAATAGTTGAAATTTTTCCAATAGAATTGATACTGTGGACTTGAGGTGTTTCCTCGGAAAGTGTATCGTATGCTCATTACCATTAACATGAAAAGTGACATTGCCTTTGGTGCAATCAATAACAACCCCTGCAGTATTCAAAAAGGGTCTTCCAAGAATAATAGACATACTATCGTCCTCGGGAACATCAAGAATAACAAAGTCCGTTAAAATAGTAACGTTTGCAACCACAACAGGCACGTCCTCACAAATACCGATAGGTATAGAAGTTGATCTATCAGCCATTTACAAAGATATTTCAGTAGGTGTCAATTTATTCAAATCAAGTCTACGATATAAAGAGAGAGGCATAACACTAACACCAGCTCCAAGATCACATAAAGCAGTTTTAACACAGTTTCTTTTAATGGAGCATGGTATAGTTGGTACTCCAGGATCTCCTAGTTTCTTAGGTATTCCACCCTTAAAAGTATAATTAGCAATCATGGTGGAAATTTCAGCTTCCAATATCTTTCTTTTATTAGTAACAATATCTTTCATGTACTTAGCATAAGGATTCATTTTAAGCATATCAGTCAAATGCATACGCAAAAAGATAGGTCTAATCATTTCAGCAAAGCGCTCAAAATCCTCATCATCCTTTTTCTTGGATGGTTTAGGAGGAAAAGGCATGGGTTTCTGAACCCATGGTTCTCTTTCTTTACTGTGCTTCCTAGAAACAAAGTCTCTCTTATCATAACGTTGATTCTTTGATTGTGGGTTATCAAGATCAACATCAGGTTCAATCTCTACTTCATTGTCATTACTAGGTTGAGCATCAACATGAACATCATTATTAACATTATCACTAGGTTCATGCTCATTACCAGATTGTGTTTCAGCATCAGAAATAGAAATATCATTGGGATTCTCAGGGGTGTCATCAACAGGTTCACTAGAAGCATGCAAAGTCCTATCATTTTTCTTCTTCTTCCTCTTAGAAGGACTAGGAGCATCAATATTATTTCTCTGAGAATCTTGCTCAATTCTCTTAGGATGGCCCTCAGGATACAAAGGTTCCTGAGTCATTTTACCACCTCTAGTCATAACTCTAACAACATTATCATTTTTCTTACTATTTAATTCATTGAGCAAATCATTCTGAGCTTTAAGTACTTGTTCTACTTTAGTGGTAACCATAGAAGCATGTTTACTAATAAGTTTTAGTTCACCTTTAACATTAGCCATATAATCACTCAAGTGTTCAATCATATAAGCATTATGTTTCAATTGTCTACCAACATAAGCATTAAAATCTTCTTGCCTAACCATAAAGTTATCAAACTCATCTAAGCATTGGCTAGCAAACTTAGTAGGAGGGATTTCAGCTTTATCATATCTATAGATAGAATTTACCTTTACTACCTGTGTCGGGTTATCAAGACCATGTATTTATTCAATAGCCGGTAAATTAAGACCATGTATTTCTTCAATAGGAGGTAAATTCTTAACATCTTCAGCTTTAATACATTTTTCTTTCATTGATTTCTTTGCCTCTTGCATATCTTCAGGACTGAGAAATAGAATACCCCTTCTCTTCGGAGTTGGCTCAGGAGTTGGTTCAGGAATTGGGATCAGGGATTGGATCAGGTAGTGTCCAATTATTTTCATTAGTCAACATATTATTCAATAGAATTTAAGCTTCATCAACAGTTCTTTCCCTGAAAACACAACCAG
Organism: Triticum urartu; assembly: GCF_056163025.1. Lineage (NCBI taxonomy): Eukaryota > Viridiplantae > Streptophyta > Magnoliopsida > Poales > Poaceae > Triticum > Triticum urartu. Next base: position 546,870,607 of record NC_141874.1, read on the forward strand.
CACAACTATCCAGGTGGTCTCTGGAAGCATCGGTTAGTCCATTATAAAAGATATCAAGTATCTCATTTTTCTTGAGAGGATGATCAGGAAAAGCATTAAGTAATTAGAGAAGCCTCCCCCAAGCTTGTGGGAGACTCTCTTCTTCAATTTGCACAAAATTATATATTTCCCTTAAAGCAGCTTGTTTCTTATGAGTGGGGAAATATTTAGCAGAGAAGTAATGAATCATATCCTGGGGACTACGCACACAACCAGGATCAAGAGAATTAAACCATATCTTAGCATCACCCTTTAATGAGAACGAAAATAATTTAAGGATATAATAATAGCGAGTTTTCTCATCATTAGTGAACAGGGTGGCTATATCATTTAATTTAGTAAGATGTGCCACAACAGTTTCAGATTCATAGCCATAGAAAGGATCATATTCAACTAAAGTAATTATCTCAGGATCAACATAGAAATCATAATCCTTATCAGTAACAAAGATAGGTGAAGTAACATAAGCAGGGTCATATTTCATTCTAGCTTTCAAAGACTTTTCTTTAAGCTTAACTAATAATTTCTTAAGATCACTTCTATCATTGCAAGCAAGAAAGTCTCTAGCAATTTCTTCATCTATAACATAACCCTCAGGAACAACAGGCAATTCATATCTAGGGGGAGAATCTTCATCATCACTTTCATCAATATTATCAGTTTCAATAATTTTATTCTCTCTAGCCCTAGCAAGTTGTTCATCAAGAAATTCACCGAGTGGCACAGTACTATCAAGCATAGAAGTAGTTTCATCATAAGTATCATGCATAGCAGAAGTGGGATCATCAATAACATGCGACATATCAGAATTAATAGCAGAAGTAGGTCTAGGTGTCGCAAGCTTACTCAAAACAGAAGGTGAATCAAGTGCAGAGCTAGATGGCAGTTCCTTACCTCCCCTCGTAGTTGAGGGATAAATCTTGGTTCTTGGATCTTTCAAGTTCTTCATAATGATAAGTAGATATAAATCCTAAGTGACTCAAAGAATAGAGCTATGCTCCCCGGCAACGGCGCCAGAAAATGGTCTTGATAACCCACAAGTATAGGGGATCGCAACAGTTTTCGAGGGTAGAGTATTCAACCCAAATTTATTGATTCGACACAAGGGGATCCAAAGAATATTCTCAAGTATTAGCAGTTGAGTTGTCAATTCAACCACACCTGGATAACTTAATATCTGCAGCAAAGTATTTAGTAGCAAATTAATATGATAGTAGTGGTAACTATGGTAAAAGGTAACAGTAGCAAAAGTAATATTTTTGGTGTTTTATAGCGATTGTAACAGTAGCAGCGGAAAAGTAAATAAGCGAAGAACAATATATGGAAAGCTCGTAGGAAATGGATCGGTGATAGAGAATTATGTCGGATGTGAACGATCATGTAACAGTCATAACCTAGGGTGACACAGAACTAGCTCCAGTTCATCAATGTAATGCAGGCATGTATTCCGAATATAGTCATGCGTGCTTATGGAAAAGAACTTGCATGACATCTTTTGTCCTACCCTCCCGTGCCAGCGGGGTCCTATTGGAAACTAAGGGATATTAAGGCCTCCTTTTAATAGAGTACCAGACCAAAGAATTAACACATAGTGAATACATGAAATCCTCAAACTACGATCATCACCAGGAGTGGTCCCGACTATTGTCATTTCGGGGTTGTCGGATCATAACACATAGTAGGTGACTATAGACTTGCAAGATAGGATCAAGAACTCTGATATATTGATGAAAACATAATAGGTTCAGATCTGAAATCATGGCACTCGGGCCCTAGTGACAAGCATTAAGCATAGCAAAGTCATAGCAACATCAGTCTCAGAACATAGTGGATACTAGGGATCAAACCCTAACAAAACTAACTCGATTACATGATAAATCTCATCCAACCCATCGCCGTTCAGCAAGCCTACGATGGAATTACTCACGCACGGCGGTGAGCATCATGAAATTGGTGATGGAGGAAGGTTGATGATGACGATGGCGACAGATTCCCCTCTCCGGAGCCCCGATCGGACTCCAGATCAGCCCTCCCGAGAGAGTTTAGGGCTTGGCGGCGGCTCCGTATAGTAAAACGTGATGAATTCTTCTCTTTGATTTTTTTCTCCCCGAAAGTGAATATATGGAGTCAAGGTTGAGGTCGGTGGAGCATCAGGGGGCCCACGAGGCAGGGGGGCGCACCCAGGGGGGTAGTGCGCACCCCCACCCTCGTGGACAGGTGGAGGCCCCCCTGACATGGATCTTTCTTCCAGTATTTTTTATATATTCCAAAATAATTCTATGTTGATTTTCAGGTCATTCCGAGAACTTTTATTTCTGCACAAAAATAACACCATGGCAATTCTGCTGAAAACAGCGTCAGTTCGGGTTAGTTCCATTCAAATCATGCAAGTTAGAGTCCAAAACAAGGGCAAAAGTGTTTAGAAAAGTAGATACGACAGAGACGTATTAGCCAGTCCATACAATATGGAAAGAAAAAATCGCAAAAGATTTAGTGAGTCGCCGAACCGCTGACCAGCTCTCGCTATATCATGACAGTCAGTTTTCTGCTTTCTCTACTGAGGTGTTTGACCGGACGCACCAGAAACATAATCGCAGTAGTTCTCCCTTTACTACCTTAGCCGAACAAGAGGAACGTAAGGTGGTAACCACAGGAGCCGGGCAACCCAACTATTGACCAAAGACATGATTCGGAGCCGATGCATATAATGCAGTATTCGGGACACCGAAGTATACTATAGAAGTGTTCGGACTTTTTTTTGTTGTTGAAAAATATACGTGGCCGAATAGAGCCCTTGGCAATTTATGCCGACATGTATTATGTCAATCTGACGTGAAGAGGGAATACAGATTATGAAATAAGCCAATACCGAATAGGGTTGGACAAAAATGTTTCCACTATAGTCTGATTGACATGTCAAAACATGCTCTTACAAAGAATGCCATAAGCATCAAGGCTATTTTACATGCCAGGAATTTGTAAACAAGGGAAAGCTGTATACAGGTCCTAAAAAGGTTGTCTTGAAGATCCTTTGGCCATCCTGCCACACGTCTATACCGCTTTTCACCTTGGTGAAGGATCCTTTGAGAGGATCAACGATCGTACATATAGAAGGGGCCTGGGAGAGGGCCCTTGTACCACCGAAAAATGATCTAGGTTTTGAAGAACCTTAAATAAGAGAGAAAAGAGAATAAAGGGAGAAGAAGAAGATTAAGGTCCGAATAGGGTCGAGCCGTATTGTGGACTTTGTCCTTAATGTGCCTCCATCCATGCCCATGGTATTTTTAGTGCGTAGTTATGTGCGTGCAGTACATATGCCGCGATTAGGTGGGGGTTTTGACGGAGGCCGAATTGCTAGTCCAGTCCTGGATGAACCACTAGTCCAGTCCTGGATGAATCACACTGTCGTTCTACGGGGTAGATCGGACTCGTTTGATAGTGTCCAGGGACTTTGATGGCCGTTGAAGTATTCGGCTTGATAAGGCCACCCTGCACCTCAGCTGCGAGGGCCGCGGTATGCTCCTTAGTACAGAGGGAGCGCTCCATATTTCCATTGACTGTTATAACACTGTGTGGTCCGGGCATCTTGAGCTTTAGATAAGCATAGTGCGGGACTGCATTAAAGCGGGCGAAAGTGGTTCGTCCGAGTAGTGCATGATGACCACTGCGGAAGGGGACGATGTCGAAGATCAAATCTTCGCTTCAGAAATTATCCGGTGAGCCAAAGACTACTTCCAGCATTATTGACCCTATGCAGCGGGCGTCCACGTCGGGTATTACTTCTTTAAAAGTAGTTTTAGTAGGCTTGATCCTTGACTGATCGATACCCATTTTACGGACAGTGTCCTGATAAAGCAGGTTAAGACTGTTGCTGCCGTCCATGAGGACTCGCGTGAGATGGAATCCGTCGATGATTGGATTGAGAACCAATGTTGTCGAACCTCCATGACGGATACTAGTCGGATGGTCCCTGCGATCAAAAGTGATCGGGCAGGCCGACCACGGATTGGATTTTGGGGCGACTAGCTCTATGGTGTAGACTTCCCTTAGTGCACGCTTGCGCTCCCGTTTAGGGATATGAGTGACGTAGATCATATTCACTGTTTTTACCTCGGGGGGGGGATTTCTTTTGCCCCCCTATGTTCGGTGGGCGAGGCTCATCGTCATCCTCGCTAGGCGTCTCCTTCCCATTATGTTTGGTGTTTAGCTTACCGGCCTATTTAAAGACCCAACAATTTCTGTTGGTATGATTGGCAGGCTTGTCAGGGGTGCCATGGATGTGGCAAGGCCGATCGAGTATTCTGTTGATGTCGCTTGAAGCTACGTTGGCATTTCCCCGAGGAAGGGATGATGCAGCACGGCGGCGGTAGGTATTTCCCTCATATATGAAACCAAGGTTATCAAACTAGTAGGAGAACCAAGCAACACAACGTAAACAACACCTGCACACAAATAACAAATCCTCGCAACCTGACGTGTTAAAGGGGTTGTCAATCCCTTTCGGGGTACGACGCCTCAAGATAGGCAAACAGACGTGAGATAAATTTGTAGTAGATTGAATGGTAGATCGCAAATAAAATAAATAGAAATAAAATGCAGGAAGGTATTTTTGTATTTTTGGTTTAATAGATTTGAAATAAATGCAATATAAAAGTAGATCACAAAGGCAAATATATGAGAAGAAAGACCCGGGGGTCGTAGGTTTCACTAGTGGCTTCTCTCGAGAAAAATAGCAAACGGTGGGTGAACAAAGTACTGTTGGGCAATTGACAAAACTTCAAATAATTATGACGATATCCAGGCAATGATCATTATATAGGCAACACGTCGAAGATTAGTAGACCGACTCCTGCCTGCGTCTACTACTATTACTCCACACATCGACCGCTATCCAGCATGCATCTAGTGTATTAAGTTCATGGAGAAACGGAGTAATGCAATAAGAATGATGACATGATGTAGACAAGATCTATCTATGTAGAGATAGAGCCCATTGTTTTATCCTTAGTAGCAACGATACATACATGTTGTTTCCCTTTCTGTCACTAGGATCAAGCACCGTAAGATCGAACCCACTACAAAGCACCTCTTCCCATTGCAAGATAAATAGATCAAGTTTGCCAAACAAAACCCAAATATCGGAGAAGAAATATGATTCTATAAGAGATCATGCATAAAAGAGATCAAAGAAACTCAAATACTTTCATGGATATAAAAAGATAGATCTGATCATAAACTCAAAGTTCATCGATCCCAACAAACACACCGCAAAAGAGTTACATCATATGGATCTCCAAGAGACCATTGTATTGATAATCAAGAGAGAGATGAAGCCATCTAGCTACTAACTATCGACCCGAAGGTCTACAAACGACTACTCACACATGATCGGAGAGGCACCAATGGAGGTGGTGAACCCCATCCGAGATGGTGTCTAGATTGGATCTGGTGGTTCTGGACTCTGCGGCGGCTGGATGAATATTTCGTCGACTCCCCTAGGGTTTCTGGAATATTGGGGTATTTATAGAGCAAAGAGGCGGTCCGGGGGGGCACCCGAGGTGGGCACAACCTAGCAGGGCGCGCCTGGGCCTCCTGACGCACCCTGGTGGGTTGTGCCCCTCTCGGGGCACCCCCCAGGCACAGCCAGGGCCCATTGTGTTCCTTCTGGCCCATAAAACTTCTCCGTATAGTTTCGTGGCATTTGGACTCCGTTTGATATTGATATAAAATGATATAAAATGACTATAAAATGATTATAAAACGATATAAAATGACTATAAAATGATTATAAACATGGAAAAAACAACAACTGGCACTTGGCACTATGTCAATAGGTTAGTACCAAAAAATGATATAAAATGACTATAAAATGATTATAAAACATCCAAGATTGATAATATAACAGCATGGAACAATCAAAAAATATAGATACGTTGGAGACGTATCAGTATCCCCAAGCTTAACTCCTGCTCTTCCTCGAGTAGGTAAGTGATATAAACACAATTTTTGATGTGGAATGCTGCCTAACATGTCATATCATATTTATTTTCTTTATAGCATGGACATTTGGACTTTTAGTTGTTCAAAGCAATAGTCTAGTTTTGACATGATAATTTAGATACTCAAGCATATCAGCAAGCAACCATGTCTTTCAAAATATCAACGCTAAAATGAGTTATCCCTAGCCCATCATGCTCAAACATTGATCCATTCATGAAACACACTCGAATATTAGCTACACCCAATACTTAAGTACGATCATATTTCCTCCTAGTTGGTGCTTTTATAAGAGAAGATGGAGACTCAAATTCAAAAATAAAAATTGCATAAAGTAAAAGAAAGGCCCTTCGCAGAGGGAAGTAGGGATTTGTATAGGTGCCAGAGATCAAAGTGAAAAACTTAGAGATAAAATTTTTTTGGGAGGTGTATCCATCCCACCAATGAAAACGACTTAGAGTTCCCAATACTTTCCATGCTTAGATATATCATAGATGGTTCCCAAACAGGAAATAAAGTTTATTCCTTTTTCCACCATACTTTCACTTTCCATGGCTAACTGTATCCATGGGTGCCCTCCATACCAACACTTTCCAAGGAATTTATTGTTTGACAACATAAAGTAAATTCATTTTTTTGCATTTTGGGACTGGGCATCCCTAATACCTTTGCCTTACTCTCGTGCAATGACAAGTGAATAAATACACATCTTGATAATAACACATCTAGCATGGAAAATATTAGCCACCCCTCACTGCTCCGCGAGCGAAACAAACACACAAAAGAGAAGTTTATTTTGAAAATTAGAGATGGCACATGCAAATTTCCTTAGAAAGGCAAAAGAATACCACATATAGGTAGATATAGTGGACTCATGTGGCAAAACTGGTTTAAAGGATTTTGGATGCACAAGTAGTGATCATACTTGGTGCAAAATGAAGGCTAGCAAAAGATTGAGAAGCGACCAACCAAGAAACAGATAATCTCATAAGTAAGCATTAAGCATAAATAACATCGAATAATGCACCACAAGTAGGATATAATTTCATTGCATGACTATTGACTTTCGTACTTGCATAGGGAATCACAAACCTTAACACCAATATTCTTACTAAAGCATAATTACTCATCAACATAACTCACATATCACATCATCATATCTCAAAACACTAAGAATCAAGTTTATTTTGTTCAATGATCTTCATGAATTTTTTTATTATATCCTTCTTGGATATCTATCACTTTGAGACTAATTTTCATGTGTTGCTTTTCATAAGCTCAAACAAATATAAGTCAAGATCATGAGCATACTTTTTCTTCTTTCTCTCAAATTAATTTAAGTGAAGCAAGAGAGAATTTCTTGAAAATTTTACTAACTCTCAAATAAATCTAAGTGAAGCAAGAGAGCATTTCTTCAAAAATACTAAGCACACCATGCTAAAAAAGATATAAGTGAAGCACTAGAGCAAGTCCATTGCTCATAAAAATTTAAGTGAAGCATAGAGAGCAATTTTAACAAGTCATGACATAATTTCGGATCTCCCAAATAGGTGTGTCCAGCAAGGATTGATGACTTAAAACACAAAATAAAACAAGCAACGACTCATATCATACAAGATGCTCCAAGCAAAACACATATCATGTGATGAATAAAAATATAGTTTTGAGTAAAATACCGATGATCGTTGGAAGAAAGCGGGGATGCCACTCGGGGGCATCCCCAAGCTTAGTTGGTTGCTCATTTTTGGATAATAGCTTGGGATGCTGGGGCATCCCAAAGCTTAGGCTCTTCCATCCTTCCTTCATCCATCGTAAGATAACCCAAAACTTGAAAACTTCAATCACACAAAACTCAACAAAACCTTCGTGAGATCCGTTAGTATAAGAAAGCAAACCACTACTATAAGTACCGTATCAAACCAATTCATATTTTGTTTTTGTATTATATCTTTTTTCGAAAAGGGGCACTTTATTACTTAAAAGGTTTAAGCATTACACCCGGCCTCTGCATAACTAAAATGCACACAGCCAACAATGTCCTCACGACAAGCCAATATAAAAGAAGAAGGTGAAATACAAAGATGAAATCTGTAGACGCCTAAAGCATAGGTGGCCCAATCCTAAGATCATGCTGCCACCCATGTTGGGTAAAAGTATCCCTCGCCGCATCCTCCAATCGTGTACACACGTCCGTAAACAGGTCTCGATTCTCCACTCGTTGTAGAGAGGACCATAAACGAAGCGTCCCAGTACATCTGTAGATAACCTGCATAAGAGAAGTACTTTTATCGTTAAAAACCTTATCATTTCTACATAGCCAAAGCGACCAAATCACGCCAAGCGCTCCCACCCTGAGAAGAATTCTAAACCTATGATCAATCCCATGTAACCAGTTGCCAAATATATTAGCAACACTACAAAGAGGATACAGGCCAAAAGCTATCTGGATGACTGACCATATAGAACGAGCCAATTTACAATGGAAGAACAAATGTTTTATTGTCTCATCATGCGGACAAAATACACATTGCGTACTTCCATGCCAATTCCTCTTAATAAGGTTATCTTTAGTAAGAACGACTCCGCGACGAAGATACCATGCAAAGATTTTATTCTTAAGAGGTATCTTCATCTTCCAGATCTTCTTATTATTATCAACTGGCACGTCTGACTGGATCAAAGCTCTATACATAGAATCCATTGAGAATTTCCCATGTAGGTTCCAAGGAAAGACATCGGATCCTTATGAAAACTGTACCGTGGTTAACCGCTGGAGCAGTATGTTCCACGATTGGAGTCTAGGTCCAGTTAAATCCCTTCTGAACGTCACATTTGGCGGAAATGATTCCAAAACCTTGGCAATAGTATCACCCTTGTGACGCACAATATTGTATAGAGCTGGATATTGTTCTCGGGGAGTAGCATTACCTAACCACTTATCCTCCCAGAATCTAATTTCTGAGCCATCCTTAATTGAGAAGGAACCATAGCGGAAGAAATATTTCTTCATTGCCATTAGTCCGGCCCAAAAATGAGAGTCCCCAGGCTTCCAGTATACTTGGGATACCGCCTTAGAACCCACATATTTTCTCCTTAGGATGGTTTTCCATACACCATCTTTCGTCAACAACTTAAACAACCATTTGCCAAGGAGGGCCCTATTCTTAACCTCAAGGTCATGAATGCCCAAACCACCTTGGTCCTTGGGATGGCAAACCACACTCCGTTTAGCAAGTTGATATTTCTTTCTCTCGCTATCTCCTTTCCAAAAGAATCTTGACCGGAAGTAATCCAATCTATGTAATACTCCTTTCGGCAATTGGAAGAAGGAAATCATATATAGTACCATGTTACTTAGTACTAAATTTATGAGGACCAACCTTCCTCCCAGAGATAGCAATTTACCTTTCCAACTGCTAAGTCTTTTTTGTAGTCTCTCCTCAACGTGTTTCCATTCAGCATTTGTGAGTCTCTGATAATGTATCCGTATCCCCAAATAAGTGATCGGAAACTGGCCCAATCCGCATCCGAACATGTCAGCATACAGATGGGTCTCGTCTTGAGCCTCGCCGAAACAAAAACAGTTCACTTTTATGGAAATTGATCTTAAGCCCTGAGAGTTGCTCGAATGCTGATAAAATTAATTTCAGATTTCTTGCTTTCTCGAGGTCATGATCCATAAAGAGAATCGTATCATCGGCATATTGAAGGATAGAGAGGCCACCATCCACTAGATGACTCACTACCCCATCAATTTGGCCATCAACCTTGGCACGCTCAATCATGACCGCTAACATATCAGACACTATATTGAATAGCATGGGTGATACTGGGTCACCTAGTCGCAATCCTTTCTTCGTTTGGAAATAGTTGCCAATGTCATCATTGACTTTAATGGCAACACTACCTCCAGTCACGAAACTATGGATCATTGCGCACCACTCTGCAGAAAAACCTTTCATGCTGAGAGTTTGTTGAAGAAAAGACCACTTGACTTTGTCATAAGCTTTTTCAAAGTCGACTTTAAGAACCACCCCATTCAGTTTTTTCCGATGCAATTCATGAACTGTTTCATGAAGGACAACAACCCCATCTATGATTTGTATTATATATACTGTATTCCAACTTTTCTATGGCAAAAACTCATCAAAGAAAACCATAGAGCCATCAAAATAAGCACATAACACAAAGAAAACAGAATCTGCCAAAATAGAACAGTCTGAAGCAATCTGGCTATTTCGAATACTTCTGTAACTCCAACAATTCTGAAAATTAGGACGACCTAAGAAATTTGTATATTGATCTACGATAAGTGGAATGGGTATTTTATCGCTCTCTGGTAAAAAAATGAAAATTAGTTTCATGAGCGTAAAAGTTTCTGTTTTTTCAGCAAGATCAAACAACTATCACCCAAGAAGATCCTAAAGGATTTACTTGGCAGAAACACTAATTAAAACATAAAAGCACAATCACAACAATAGCATAATTGTACTAACACTCAAGAATAGGAAGCAAAAGGAAAAAATGAAATTTATTCATTGGGTTGCTGAGGGAGTCCTGGACTAAGGGGTCCTCGGGCGTCCGGCCTGTTATCTGTGGGCCAGACTAATGGGCTGTGAAGATACGAAGACCGAAGACTACACCCGTGTCTGGATGGGACTCTCCTTGGCGTGGAAGGCAAGCTTGGCGACGGAATATGTGAATTCCCTTCTTTGTAACCGACCTTGTGTAACCCTAGATCCTCCCGGTGTCTATATAAACCGGAGGACTTAGTCCGGATAGGATATACTCAACACCTTAGTCATACAGGCTAGACTTCTAGGGTTCAGCCATTACGATCTCGTGGTAGATCAACTCTTGTAATACTCATATTCATCAATATCAATCAAGCAGGAAGTAGGGTATTACCTCCATAGAGAGGGCCCGAACCTGGGTAAACATCGTGTCCCCTGTCTCCTGTTACCATCAACCTTAGATGCACAGTTCGGGACCCCCTACCCGAGATCCGCCGGTTTTGACACCGACATTGGTGCTTTCATTGAGAGTTCCTCTGTGTTGTCGCTGAAAGGTTTGATGGCCCCTTCAATCGTCAATAATGACGCTGACTGCGGAGAAACTTTCCTCCCCGGACAGATCTTCGTATTCGGCGGCTTCGCACTGCGGGCCAACTCGTTTGGCCATCTGGAGCAGATCGAAAGCTACGCCCCTAGCCATCAGGTCAGATTCGGGAGCTTGAACTACGTTGCGGACGTCCGTGGAGACTTGATCTTCGCCGGATTCGATACCGCGGCGGCCGCTCCCGGTCACCCCAATGATCATGACCTAAATTTGTCATCGGGCTGCATCCAGGAGATCGCTCCTATAACCGCTCTGGCCCTAGAGACGGAGCAGGCCGCACCATCCAAAGACGGGAGGATGAACCCCACTTGTAGGCCGCAGATTCCACGGCGTTGGAGCCGCACATGGACCTGGTCTCACACGATGCCTATGCCACCGGAACGCCGGACTCATCTCTGGCTGTAGGTTCCGAACCACGCGAGCCCGCGGACGCCAAGCTTGATCGTCTATCGATCTTCAAATTCAGCGCCGCGGACATCTTCCAGCACTCGCCTTTGGGCAATGTGCTAAACTCATTAAAAAACATGTCCTTGGCGGAGGACTCTCAGCCGAACTATATCCGGCTCGAACTAGGGGCTGACGATGGAGAATTTTTCTCCCCACCCGCCACCCACGTTATAGCCACGATCGAGGATTTGACCGATGAACTTGATTATGACTCCGAGAATATCGACGGAATGGACAATGATGCCGATGACAACGAAGACCCCTTGGATACAACTAATGAACAAGATGAACGGGAAGATAGGCAGGTCAGCCCTGCTAAACAGGCCACACACGAAGATTCAGAGGACGACAATTACCTCCCGCTCTCTGAGGATGAGGTGGGCCTCGGCACTGAGGATTTCATCGTGCCGGAGGAACCTCGTGAGCAGGAGCGCTTCAAGGAGCCTGAAAAAGAAGCAGCAGTAGCTTCAAGCTGACCAAGATCTGCTCAATGATAAATGGACCAAAGTCCTAGCCGCTGAAGAATACGGCCTTAGTGGACCAGCGAAAAGCTACCCGAAGCATAGATTGGTACCCCAGGGCGCCAATGAGGCGCTGGAGCCCGTACCATCATCGCACAATGCGGCAGGTCAACCACAACCGGGCCCAGGTAAAGTGGCAACTCAAGCCGAACACCAGACCGCCCCACCTCGCAGCAAAAGCAAGAACAAAACAGCTCGAGGTTACATATACGACCGTCAACAAGACTTGGGGAGCAAAGCAGGACACTCAAGAGCGATCTACAGATCACAAGGACATACCTCGACACGTGACGACGGCCACCTATTCGGACGTGACAAACCTAGCCACACCCGGGATGAAAACCGCAATTGGACTCTGTCGGAGATACGCCGCAGTGTGGCCCAACATAGAGGCGCCGCACACCCTCTTTGCTTCACAAATGAAGTAATGGGGCATGAATTCCTAAACTGGTTCAAACCCATGAATATCGAATCATACAATGGAACAACGGATCCCGCGGTATGGATCGAGGACTTCCTCCTCCATATCCACATGGCCCGTGGAGACGACCCTCATGCCATCAAATACCTACCACTAAAACTCAAAGGACCAACTCGGTACTAGTTAAACAGTCTGCCGGAAAATTCTATCGGCAGCTGGGAGGAGTTGGAGGACACCTTTCACAACAACTTCCAAGGAACATATGTCCGGCCACCAGACGCCAATGACTTAAGTAACATTGTCCAGCAGCCCGGAGAGTCGGCCAGGAAGCTCTGGGCCAGGTTCCTAGTTAAAAAGAACCAAATCGTCGACTGTCCGGATGCGGAGGCCCTTGCGGGCTTTAAACATAGTGTCCGGGATGAATGGCTTGCACACCACCTCGGTCAAGAAAGACCTAGGTCCATGACAGCCCATACCACTCTAATGACCCGTTTTTGCGTGGGAGAAGACAGCTGGCTCGCTCGTAGAAGCAACAGCGCCAGCGACTCGGGCACTTCCGAAATACGAGACGGCAATGGCAAGCCACGACGAAGCACATGCAACAGTCGCAATGATAATGAAAGATCACGCGACACAGCGGTCAACGCCGGATATAGCAATCCCAAGCCCGGCCAATGGAAAAAGCCATTCAAGGCTAACAGAGACTGACCATCCAAACTAGACAGGATATTGGACCGGCCCTACCTAATTCATGGCCACCCCAATAAACCAGCTAATCACACCAACATAAGCTGTTGGGTCCTCAAGCAGGCCGGTAGGCTCAACGCCGGACACAATGGAAATGGGCCACCAGGCAATAGGGACAACGGAGCGGCTCACCAGCTAAATGCCGGAGGGCGGAAGCAATTTTGCCCTAAAGATCGATCAAATCCGGAACAGAAATAGCATTTCGGCTTCCGCTGCCCATCTCGTACCCGTTAAAACTATACCGCGCATACATAATTACACACTCAAGATACTATGGGCATTGATGGAAGCATAATACAGACAAGTCTGCAGGCACTCTGGTAACATTCTTTAACCGCTCTCCTATTTTCTTTTGTTTCATTATCTCTTAAAAGCAGGTGGCGCAAAGGGGAAACACCTACGACCGACCCCATAGGAGTTCAGATCCGTACACTCACCCACGGGGCTACCCCCTTCAAGGACTCCCCTCGCTGAGGATAGGCGGCGCAGACGTGCGGCAGGAGGTCCAAAATAACTTTTTGTAGACCGCACTCTTTTTTCAAGCTTGTAACATGCCTTTTTCCTATGCCTTCGACCCAGGACATACCAAATTGTTGGGGTCGTGGCCCTTATGTATATCAAGTAACCATTGGCATATCACTCAGGTCCCAGTTCAATCCGAATTAATCACTCGCGTCTTTTCGCAAAATGAATACGCCTCCTATGGTCGTTTCATAGATATACCCCGGCTTAACTTGCCAGGGGCTCGGTACGGGAACAAATGGGTTGCCAACAAAGTCCGAACAACTTTTACAGCGTACTTCGGCGTCACGAGTTTGGCCTTATATGCATCAGCTCCGAATCATGTCTTGGGTCAATAGTTGGGTTGCCCGGCTCCTGTGCTTGCTACCCTATGTTCTGCTCTATCGGCTAGGGTAGTAAAGGGAGAACTACTGCGATTGTGCTACCGGTTCACCCGGTGACGCACCTCAGTAGAGAAAGCCAAAAACTAACTGTCATGATGCGGCGAGAGCTGGTCAACAACTCGATGACTTCTCGGAATCTCTAGCGATTCCTCCGTGTCACACGAAGGACCTCTTTTTCAGTTAATTATGTAAACGCATCGTATGGGTAAGCCGCATACATACTAGGGGCTATGTCGTAGACCCACCGTAAAACTCCTATGGCTAAGTGAAAGTGTTAACGCCCTATAGTCTGGTTGCCTGGTTCGTGATACGTCCATTTTGCATCATGCTTTTATATCGATATTTATTGCATTATGGGCTGTTATTACACATTATGTCACAATACTTATGCATATTCTCTCTTATTTTACATGGTTTACATAAAGAGGGAGAATGCCGGCAGCTGGGATTCTGGGCTGGAAAAGGAGCAAATATTAGAGACCTATTCTGCACAGCTCCAAAAATCCTGAAACTTCACGGAAGACATTTTCAGAATATATAAAAAATACTAAGCACAAGAAGTTCACCAGAGGGGCCACACCCTGCCCACGAGGGTGGGGGCGCGCCCTACCCCCTGGGCGCGCCCCCCTACCTGGTGGCCCTCCGATGTCCCTCTTATACTATATGGAGTCTTTCGATGAGGAAAAAAAATCATAATCCATCTTTCCGGATGAGACTCCGCCGCCACAAGGCGGAACCTTGGCGGAACCAATCTAGGGCTCCGGCGGAGCTGTTCTGCCAGGGAAAATTCCCTCCGGGAGGGGGAAAACATCGCCATCGTCATCACCAACGCTCCTCTCATCGGGAGAGGGCAATCTCCATCAACATCTTCACTAGAACCATCTCCTCTCAAAACCCTAGTTCATCTCTTGTATCCAATTCTTGTCTCCAAGTCCGGGATTGGTACCTGTGGGTTGCTAGTAGTGTTAACTACTCCTTGTAGTTGATGCTAGTTGGTTTATTTTGTGGAACATCATATGTTCAGATCCTATATGCATATTAATACCCCTCTCATTATGAACGTGAATATGCTTTGTGAGTAGTTACGTTTGTTCCTGAGGACATGGGAGAAGTCTTGCTATTAGTAGTCATGTGAATTTGGTATTCATTCGATATTTTGATGAGATGTATGTTGTCTCTCCTCTAGTGGTGTTATGTGAACGTCGACTACATGACACTTCACCATTATTTGGGCCTAGAGGAAGGCATTGGGAAGTAATAAGTAGATGATGGGTTGCTAGAGTGACAGAAGCTTAAACCCTAGTTTATGCGTTGCTTTGTAAGGGGCTGATTTGGATCCATATGTTTCATGCTATGGTTAGGTTTACCTTAATACTTCTGTTGTAGTTGCGGATGCTTGCAATGGGGGTTAATCATAAGTGGGATGCTTGTCCAAGTAAGGGCAGCACCCAAGCACCGGTCCACCCACATATCAGATTATCAAAGTACCGAACGCGAATCATATGAACATGATAAAAACTAGCTTGACGATAATTCCCATGTGGGCCACCTTGCTTCATATAAGAGTTTGTCCAGGCTTGTCCTTTGCTACAAAAAGGATTGGGCCACCTTGCTGCACTTTATTTACTTTTGTTACTTGTTACTCGTTACAAATTATCCTATCACAAAACTATCTGTTACCTATTATTTCAGTGCTTGCAGAGAATACCTTGCTGAAAACCGCTTATCATTTCCTTCTGCTCCTCGTTGGGTTCGACACTCTTACTTATCGAAAGGAATACGATAGATCCCCTATACTTGTGGGTCATCAAGACTCTTTTCTGGCGCCATTGCCGGGGAGTGAAGCGCCTTTGGTAGGTGGAATTTGGTAAGGAAAAATTTATATAGTGTGCTGAAATTTACTGTCACTTGTTACTATGGAAAGTAATCCTCTGAGGGGCTTGTTTGGGGTATCTTCACCCCGACCAGTAGAGCAAAGAGTTGCTCCTCAACCTACTGAACCTACTGAAAATTAAAATGTCTGCTTTGAAATTCCTTCGGGTATGATAGAGAAACTGCTAGCTAAACTTTTTGCAGGAGATGGAACATTACATCCCGATGAGCACCTAATATATGTGGATGAAGTTTGTGGATTATTTAAGCTTGCAGGTGTACCCAGAGATGTTATTAAGAAGAAGGTCTTCCCTTTATCTTTGAAGGAAGATGCATTGACATGGTATAGGCTATGTGATGATACGAGGTCATGGAACTACAAAGAATTGAAATTGGAATTTCATCAGAAGTTTTATCCTATGCATCTTGTTCATCGTGATCGCAATTATATATATAATTTCTGGCCTCGCGAAGGAGAAAGCATCAATCAAGCTTGGGGGAGGCTTAAATCAATGTTATATTCATGCCCCAATCATGAGCTCTCAAGAGAAATAATTATTCAAAATTTATATGCTCGGCTTTCTGATAGCAATCGCACCATGCTCGATACTTCTTGTGTTGGCTCTTTTATGATTAAGACTATTGAATTAAAATGGGATTTATTGGAAAGAATTAAACGCAACTCTGAAGATTGGGACCTCGACAAAGGTAAGGAGTCGGGTATGACACCTAAGTTTGATTGTGTTAAATCTTTTATGGATACCGATGTTTTGAGAAGTGGTTTCTTTCTGTGAATCGTTTGCTACTTTTTGTGAATCTTTTGCTACTCATGTTGATCTCCCTAGGGAGAAATGGTTTAAATATCATCCTCCCATAGAAGTAAAAGTAGCTGCACCTATTAAAGTTGAAGAAAAGACTGTCACTTATAATGATCCTATTGTTCCTACTGCTTATGTTGAGAAACCACCTTTTCCTGTTAGGATAAAGGATCATGCTAAAGCTTCAACTGTGGTTCGTAAAAGCAATATTAGAACTTATACACCTCCTGAGCAAGTTAAAGTTGAACCTAATATTGCTATTGTTAAAGATCTTTTGTCTGATAATATTGATGGGCATGTTATTTATTTCTATGATGAAACTGCTAGAATTGCTAAACCTTGTGCTAAAGATAAACCTAGCCCTATGGTAGGCTTGCCTGTTATTTCTGTTAAAATAGGAGATCATTGTTATCATGGCTTCTGTGATATGGGTGCCAGTGCTAGTGCAATACCTATTGACCTATATAGAGAAATTATGCATGATATTGCACCTGTTGGGTTAGAAGATATTGATGTCACAATTAAACTTGCTAATAGAGATACTATTTCACCAATGGGAATCGTTAGAGATGTTGAAGTCTTGTGTGGGAAAACTAAATATCCTGCTGATTTTCTTGTTCTTGGTTCCCCACAAGATAGCTTTTGTCCCATTATATTTGGTAGACCCTTGTTGAACACAGTTAATGCTAAGATAGATTGCAAAAAGGATTTTGTTACTATTGTTTTAGGTGATATGTCTCATGAATTTAATTTCTCTAAATTTTGTAGACAACACCATGAAGAGGAATTGCCTAGTAAAGGTGAAATTATTGGTCTTGCTTCTATTGCCGTTCCTCCTAGTGATCCTTTAGAACAATATTTGCTAGACCATGAAAATGATGTGTTTATGAATGAAAGAAGGGAAATACATGAAGTATTCTTTAAACAGGAACCCATCCTGAAACACAATTTTCCTGTTGAAATCCTAGGGGATCCTCCTCCACCCAAGGGTGATCCCGTGTTTGAGCTTAAACTGTTACCTGATACTCTTAAATATGCTTATCTTGATGAGAAAAAGATATATCCTGTTATTATTAGTGCTAACCTTTCAGAGCATGAAGAAAAGTGATTATTGAAAACTCTGAAGAAGCACCATGCTGCTATTGGATATACTCTTGATGATCTTAAGGGCATTAGTCCCACACTATGTCGACACAAAATAAATTTGGAGAAAGATGCCAAACCAGTTCATGATCACCAACGACGGTTGAATCCTAAGATGAAAGAAGTGGTAAGAAAGGAAATACTAAAGCTCCTTGAGGCAGGTATAATTTATCCCGTTGCTGATAGTCAGTGGGTAAGTCCTGTCCATTGTGTCCCTAAAAGGGGAGGTATTACTGTCGTTCCTAATGATAAAGATGAATTGATTCCGCAAAGAATTATTATAGGTTGTAGGATGGTAATTGATTTCCGCAAATTAAATAAGGCTACTAAAAAAGATCATTACCCCTTACCTTTTATTGATCAAATGCTAGAAAGGTTATCCAAACATACACATTTTTGCTTTCTAGATGGTTATTTTGGTTTCTCTCAAATACTTGTGTCAGCTGATGATCAATCTAAAACTACTTTTACTTGCCCGTTCGGTACTTTTTCTTATAGATGTGTGCCTTTTGGTTTATGTAATGCACCTGCTACCTTCCAAAGATGCATGATGGCTATATTCTCTGATTTTTGTGAAAATATTTGTGAGGTTTTCATGGACGATTTCTATGTCTATGGATCCTCTTTTGATGATTGCTTAAGCAACCTTGATCGAGTTTTGCAGAGATGTGAAGAAACTAACCTTGTCTTGAATTGGGAAAAGTGCCACTTTATGGTTAATGAAGGTATTGTCTTGGGGCATAAAGTTTCTAAAAGAGGTATTGAAGTTGATAAAGCTAAGGTTGATGCTATTGAAAAGATGCCATGTCCCAAGGACATCAAAGGTATAAGAAGTTTCCTTGGTCACGCCGGTTTTTATAGGAGGTTCATTAAGGACTTCTAAAAAAATTCTCGGCCTCTGACTAATTTATTACAAAAAGATATATCATTTGTCTTTGATGATGATTGTGTAGAAGCATTTGAAATACTTAAGAAAGCATTGATCTCTGCACCTATTGTTCAGCCACCTGATTGGAATTTACCTTTTGAAATTATGTGTGATACTAGCGATTATGCTGTAGGCGCTGTTCTAGGGCAAAGAGTTGATAAGAAATTAAATGTTATTCAATATGCTAGTAAAACTCTAGACAATGCTCAGAGAAATTATGCTACTACTAAAAAGGAATTCTTAGCAGTTGTATTTGCTAGTGATAAGTTCAGACCTTATATTGTTTATTCTAAAGTAACTATTCACACTGATCATGCTGCTATTAAATATCTCATGGAAAAGAAAGATGCTAAACCTAGACTTATTAGATGGGTTCTCTTGCTACAAGAATTTGATTTGCATATTATTGATAGAAAGGGTGCTGAGAACCCCGTTGCAGACAACTTGTCTAGGTTAGAAAATGTGCTTGATGACCCACTACAATTGATGATAGCTTTCCTGATGTACAATTAAATGTCATAAATGCTTCTCATACTGCTCCATGGTATGCTGATTATGCTAATTAGATCGTTGCTAAATTTATACCACCTAGCTTTACATACCAGCAAAATAAAAAGTTCTTCTATGATTTGAGAAATTACTTTTGGGATGACCCACATCTTTATAAAGAAGGAGTAGATGGTGTTATTAGACGTTGTGTACCTAAGCATGAACAGGAACAGATCCTATGCAAGTGTCACTCTGAGGCTTATGGAGGACACCATGCTGGAGATAGAACTGCACACAAGGTATTGCAATCCGGTTTTTATTGGCCTACTCTCTTAAAGGATGCCCGTAAGTTTGTCTTGTCTTGTGATGAATGTCAAAGAATTGGTAATATTAGTAGACGTCAAGAAATGCCTATGAATTATTCACTTGTTATTGAACCATTTGATGTTTGGGGCTTTGATTATATGGGACCTTTTCCTGCCTCTAACGGTTACACACATATTTTAGTTGTTGTTGATTATGTTACTAAGTGGGTAGAAGCTATTCCAACTAGTAGTGCTGATCATAACACCTCTATTAAAATGCTTAAAGAAGTTATTTTCCCAAGGTTTGGAGTCCCTAGATATTTAATGACTGATGGTGGTTCACATTTATTCATGGTGCTTTCCGTAAAATGCTTGCTAAATATGATGTTAATCATAGAATTGCATCTCCTTATCACCCACGGTCTAGTGGTCAAGTAGAATTGAGCAACAAAGAACTCAAATTAATTTTGTGAAAGACTGTTATTAGATCCAGAAAGAATTGGTCCAAGAAACTTGATGATGCATTATGGGCCTATAGAACTGCATATAAAAATCCTATGGGCATGTCTCCGTATAAAATGGTTTATGGAAAAGCATGTCACTTACCTCTCGAACCAGAACATAAGGCTTATTGGTCTATTAAAGAGCTCAACTATGATTTCAAACTTGCCGGTGAGAAGAGGTTATTTGACATTAGCTCACTTGATGAATGGAGAACCCAAGCCTATGAGAATGCCAAATTATTTAAAGAAAAAGTTAAAAGATGGCATGACAAAAGAATACAAAAGCGTGAGTTTAATGTAGGTGATTATGTATTGCTATACAACTCTCATTTAAGATTTTTTGCAGGAAAACTTCTCTCTAAATGGGAAGGTCCTTATGTTATCGAGGAGGTCTATCGTTCTGGTGCCATAAAAATCAACAACTTCGAAGGCACAAATCCGAAGGTGGTGAACGGTCAAAGAATTAAACATTATATCTCAGGTAATCCTGTAAATGTTGAAACTGTCACACCCTAGCTAGTTCAAGCATTAGAGTGTGTGTCATGTTTAAATTCCTTTTAAATTTGAAATGGGGATGACAGAACCCCCAGCACCCCCCTGGAACAGCTAGGGTTTACTAAAAACTTTTTCAATGAACCTGAAATGCCCTTCTAAAAAGCCCACCCTTTTTGTTTTGGGTTAAAACCTTTGACAAAAATGGTGCACATTTTTCTAGGACATCTAAGGTAATTGGATTAATCCTTATGGTATTTGCATTTGGGCATTTAAATGCTATAAAATATTTTGAATGCTCAAATAATCATAAACTAAAATGTTTGCTGCTGGATATATTCTAAGCAGTGGCCATGATTAATTTTATGATTTATGGTAATGCCCTGGCATTTTTAATAAATCCCTGAAGTTACAGAAATAATAAATAAATAAATAAATAGAAAAGGAGAGAAAGAACAGGGGCTTACCTGGCGCAGCCCACCAGCCCACCCGGCTCGACCCAGTCCACTGGCTCATGCCAGTCGTCCTCCTCCTCTCGCCAGGAGGACGAGGAGCGTGTGGCCGGCGCCCGCGGCCACACGCCGGCCACCTCCTTCTTCCGCCGACGCCTTGGAGGCGTCTACGAGTGCCACGCCGACCCCCACGTCTCCCTCTTTTTCTTCCCACTCTCCCCGTGGCCTCTCCCCATCTCCCTGCCGAGCGCAGCCGTCGCCGCCGACAAGCTCCACCACAGCCACCGCCGTCCATTTGTTGCCTCGTCATGCCAGGAAGCTCCGTCGTCGTCGAATACATCAAGTAGGCCGAGCCCCGAGCGCTCGCTCGCCCCAGAGACGCTGCACCGAGCTCGTCCTCAACTCCGGCCACCGAAGATCCCCTTCGCCGTCCCTGCCGCATCAGCTCATCCCCGACCTCTCCGACTGCCTCGGCGAGACCCCCGTGAGCTCAGTCACCTCCCCACCCTCTCCGCTCTCTCTCTCGAGCCCCGTAGCACCGCACGTAGCTCACCCGCACGCACCGCCGCGGAGCTCGTCGCCGACGAGGCTCCGGCCACCCAATGGCCGCGCCACCCTGTCCACTAGTCCTACCGCACCTCCAGGAGCTCAACGCACCAATCCACGAGCCTCCCCGTGCCCCCTAGCGACTAGCTCGACCTCACCCCAGCTCCGGCCGCCGCCAAACTCGTCGTCGGCGACGTTTCCGGCCACCCCAGCACCACCCACTGCCACCACTCGATGCGGCTTCCTCCCCGCATCACGTAGATAGTCTCCGCCGTCTTTTTGGTCGCCAGAGTGCAAATCCCGCGCTGCTCCGCCGCGTTTGGCCTCGCCGGCGGCTAGACGCCGGCGAGTTGAACCTATTTGACCCTGTGTGGGCCCAGGCTGACCCCCTTGAGTCTATGACAGGTGGGGCTGGTCCGCTAATTAGTTTAGGATTAGTTTTAACTAATTTTAATTAGTTTAGTCACTGACATGTGGGCCCAGGCCCCACTGACAACTAATTAGTGTTAATTTAATTCTGTTAATTAGTTGAGTCACTGACAGACAGGGCCCACCAGTCAGGTTTGACCTGGCCGACCCAGTTGATCCGCTGACGTCACACCTATGTCATGCTGACGCATTAATTCAATTACTGGATTTATTCTTTAATAGGAAATTCTAGAAAATAGCCAAAACTTCTAAAAATCATAGAAAATCAACCATAGCTCCAAATGCAAAGATTTATATATGAAAAATCATCAAAAAAATTCAATCTATCCATCTGTAATGGTTTCATGCATGACAAGACAAGTTAACCTTGCTGTTTAAGCAGAATAAGATAATACACTAATAAGGCTATGTTTAATGAGCTAACATTTGAATCTTTGATTCAAATGAGTTCATCCCCTTCTGTTTTAGCTTGCATTAGGCCAAGACACTTTCATCTTGCCATGTCATAGCATGCATCATATTGTTGCATATTGTCATGTGTTGATTATGTTCGGTGTGCCTTTCGTGGTAGGTTCTGCCTCCGAGGATAACCCCGAGTATCCGTCTGAAAGGCAGTACCCTACTACCACTACAACAGGCAAGCAACCCATTGATCATTCCGATACAAATCCATGTTCTCGCTTCTGCTCTTGTTTACTGCATTAAGACAACGCGATTCAAACTGCTGTGTGCTACGGTAGTTGAACCCGTATCCTCTACATGACCTGTCATTGCCACAGTAACTAAATGAAACCCACTGGCATGTGTAGGAGTTGATTAAGCCATGTATGTGATTCCTACCTTGCTATGCCTGCTATGCTTAGAGTTGTGTCAGGTCTGGTTCATCTGGGTGATGGGCTAGAGTGAAATGATTATGTCGGTAATGTGAGGGATGTGTTGAACATGTTTTGGTAAAGGTATCGATGAGAGGACATGTAGGAGTACATGGTGGGTTATTTCATTGAGGCCGTCCATAAGAACTGAGATATGTATGTGTGATTTAAGATGCAGTTACTACCATACATTGGGCCCGAAACCAATGGACCTTCTCGGCTTCTTAATCACCCTAGTACTCTGTCCAGGAGTTGCAAATAGTTTCTGGTGTTTGTAGGTTATGTGTTGGCGGCCGTGCGTAGCGCTGACCCTAGGGGTGGGCTATGTTGCGGTAGATACATCGTGGCACGGTGTACCGAGTCACCCGTTTGGTGTCTCGGGAACCCTATTCATATCGTTCGGGGCCGTATGTGGAAACCTCGGCCGGACTCCCTGCAGATGGAACCAGGATAGGCGATACACCTGGACTAGAGACTTGAGTGTTTGGGTAGGCCGTGGCTGACACCCTCGTTGGGCTTCCGCTTGAAGGTTGCCGAGTACATGTCGTGTAAACGGCGGTAAGTGGTGAAAGCGTGTATGAAGAAGTACACCCCTGCAGGGTATAAACTATTCAAATAGCCGCGTCCGCGGTAAAGGACTACTTGGTTGCCTATACAGTTCATAGACAAGTTAATGGTTACTACTAAAAGACTCAAGATAAGTGAGTACCGAGGATGGCCCTCTCATAGGATGACGAGGGAGGATCCCCAGTGGAGTATTGTGTTGGTGAGTAGTGGACTCGTGTGCGAAAACTATTTTACTAGTGGAGTTCCGTAGGATAGCCTAGTCAAGAGTCAAAGCTGGCTTGCTGCAATAACCCCACCACCTTCTTGGGAATGAGCATGTATAGTAGGTTCTGTTGTAAGACTTGCTGAGTACCTTTGTACTCATGTTTGCTAAATTACTGTTTTCAGACGACAACACCGCCCCCTCCGATGGGTTCTACGTAGACCTTGATGTCGACGAGTGACTAGCCACCCAGGTGGTGATCCTGGCCATGGAGGGCCCTATGTAGATAGACAGGCTTCGAGAAGCCTTCTTTCTTTCTAGTGTCTGTACTCAGACTAGTTGCTTCCGCTTGTGCTTGTTTGATTGTATGACTTGAGTGTCGGGTCATGTGACCCCTACCTGTATGAACTTGTTATGTATGGCTCTCTAGAGCATTTAAATAAAGTAATTGAGTTGTAGAGTTTTGTTGTGATGCCATGTTGTATGTACTCATATCGGGCATATTGTGTGTATGATTGAAATGCTTGGTATGAGTGGGATCCGACAATCTAGTTGTTTATCCTTGGCAGCCTTTCTTATGGGGAAATGTAGTCTAGTGTTCCTCGAGCCATAGTAGTCCGCTACAGCCCGGTTCACCGGAGTCCTGCTAGCCCAGCACTACTGCTCAGGACAGTTGACTGGCCGGCATGTGTTTCACTTCGTTCATATGTCTGTCCCTTCGGGGAAATGTCACGCGGTGACATCCGGAGTCCTGCCTAGCCTGCTACAGCCCGGGTTCCCCGGAGTCCTGTTAGCCCAGTGCTACAGCCCGGATTCACTTGCTGATGACCGACATGCTCGATGTGATTCATGTATGCCTGTCTCCATAGGTCTGTGCCGCTTTGGGTTCATGACTAGCCATGTCGTCCCGGGTTCTCTGTCATATGGATGCTAGCGACACTATCATATACGTGAGCCAAAAGGCGCAAAAGGTCCCGGGCCATGGTAAGGCGACACCCATGGGATACCGTGCGTGAGGCCGCAATGTGATATGAGGTGTTACCGGCTAGATCGATGTGACTTGGAATTGGGGTCCTGACAGCGTTGGCATCAGAGCCGGACTGCCTGTAGGTTCGTTGAGCCAAACTGGTCGATGTCGAGTCTAGAAATGCTTTAGTTATATGTAGGGGAATTGATTGTGGGAGGGAACGTAAGGCTCTTTTACTCCTTTACCTTATGCCCTCTGATTTGAGTCATTCTCTTCTCATTCAACGTGGGTTAAGGACTAGGCTCTCTTCTTCTGTCGGGTTCACATGTTACTAATCCGTAGTAGCTTATAGGATTGTTGTTACAAGCCCCAGTTCAGTTTCTACTATTTCTAGTATGTTGCTAGTTGAATCAGAACCTTGATATGATGTTGTTGAGTGGTATTGCAAACTGTTGTGGATGTCTCAAATCTTTTTCTGAGCATTTACAGCTGTTATGCTGTCCAATTTTCCCCGGAAATTCTAATGTCTTTGCATTGTGGTTGTGCTTTTAGATGGCCAACCGTGCTCAAAACCAAGTGGTTCGCCTGACCCGGTGCCTCGACGTGCCCGGTCATACTGCTATGTTAGTCCAGGTAATGATCGAGACGGGTTATCGTTGGTATCCCGAATACACCGTCGAAGAGCAATTCCAAGACTTTAATCAAAGCCAAATATTTCTGCACCGTCAGGATATTTCCTTCTTATCCTGGATCTACCGAGCCCCTTCACTGTTCCTATGGACTCGGGGTTACTGTTGAGATGGCTGTGCAGGATGCTGCCTATTCCATGATGACCATCATGCGAGTCAGGACTGGTCTGCTTCGGAACACCGACTTCCGTTACATGCCAGCTTCACTTCCGGGAGCGCAAGGGTATCTCCAGGCTATCTATGCTGACTCCACTCAGGAGGACTCACTAACTCGTACCACTGCCGAGATGCTCGAGGATAAAGACCGAGAGAATCGGGCCTTGAGGCTGGAGCTTTTCAACACCTGTGCTGATCATTGGGCCACATTGACTCGGTTTGCACCTGCGGTGCAAGCTGGATGTATGGATACAAGGGATCTGTATCCTGTGAGATCTGCTCTGCCAGACATGGTGGATTGGCGTGATGTGGGAGGCATCACCCCACCCCGTGGTCCCCGCAGGCCACCGTTTGTTGGTCCAAGACCTCATCCTAGCCCCTTTGGTCCACAAGCTCCTCAGGACCGTCTATTCCCGGATGATCACGTTGAACTTCTAGGCTATGGAGGTGACTTCTATGAGGACTACTACGGAGCTGTCTGAGTTAGTAGTAGTACCACTAGTATTGTAATAGTTGTATCTTCACTGTCCTGCGTGACTTGTGGAATATGACTTTGTGTGTAATCAATTCCGGAGGTGTAGACAAATAATGTATAGGAGCTTGGAATGCCTCCGATGAGATGTAACGTCTTTCATCATAGTTGTACTGTAGAATGGGCTCGTACTAAACTATGTATGGTGTGTATGACCGTTGGTATATATATGGCAGTTTTATATTACCATGACATACGGATGAACATCTCTGCATTCCGTGTTATCCATTACATTCTGCACTTCCTTGCTTAGTTTGAGCCATCCTTACCTAAACCGTTGTCTTGTTTTCTCCTAGGATGGTCAACACCCACAGCAACCCTGCTGCCCCGGAGCAGGGGGAAGCCAGTGCAGCTAGGGGTGAAAATCTGCCTCACCCGCCTTCTCTGGCCGAAGTGATGCTGGAGGCGGAAATAAACAAGTGTGAGACTAACCGCCTGCTGGAGCGGATTGAGCAGAACATTGCACGCCATCAGCGAAATGACTTGGTGTCAATCAATGACTTTATCAAGCTGTACCCACCAAAGTTTAACCATTTTGTCGAGCCCCTCGACACGGATTACTGGCTTCGCAGCATCACCCACAAGCTACGTTCTGCCAACGTAGCCGAAGCCGACAAGGTTACTTATGCTGCCTATCACCTCGAAGGCCCTGCTAGCCTTTGGTGGGAAAACTTTGAAGCTATGCGCCCGGTCGGTCAAATCACTACCTGGGCTGAATTTAGTCAGGCTTTCTGTGAGCATCACATTCCGGAAGGTCTCATGGATCGCAAGAGGAAGGAGTTCTGCAATTTCACCCAAGGAAGACTGACTGTGGATGCATATAGTTGTGAATTTGGGAATCTAGCACGATATGGTCCTGAAGAAGTATCTACCGACGCTAAGAAGCAGGCAAGGTTCCGCAAGGGACTTAGCCCTGAGCTTCGCCGTGATCTTCGTCTGCACGAGTGCACCTCCTTTCAGAAGTTGGTCAACAAAGCCATCAGTGCCGAGTCAGGTCAGTCTGACTATGACGCTTCACGCAAGCACTCACTTGATTTTGGCTCTTCATCCGGCTCTGGAGCTCAGAAGCGCCAGGTGTGGATCCCAAGCATGGCACTGCCACCCAGGTTCATTCCGAGGCCATCCTTTGAGGCGCCTCGTCCCAACCAGCAGTTTGCACCGCCCAAGCCCTATGGTGGCCCCGCTGCTAATGCTGCTCCACGTCCCAGTGTGGTGACGTGTTTCAAGTGTGGAGAGCCGGGTCACTATAGCCGAGAGTGTCCCCAGAACAACAACCCAATCAATCTGGAAAGTCCATTGGCCGTGGTAAGCCAGCGGGAAAGACATTCTACGCCAAGCCGGTCACCACTGCACGTGGCCATGTCAACTATGTCTCAGCCGAGGAGGCTCACGAGGATCCTAACGTCGTCCTTGGTACGCTCCTTGTTAACTGCCATCCGGCATCTGTTCTTTTCGATACTGGAGCATCTCATTCATTCATATCCGAGAACTATGCTCGATTGCATAACACGACATTCTGTGACATGCCCACTTCCATGGTAATTCAAACTCCGGGTTCCAAATGGCAAACTTCAAGAGTAAGCCATGGGAACGAAATTCTTGTCGATAGACTTGTCTTCCTTGCACCCTTAATAGCTCTCAAGTCCTCAGACATAAACATCATCTTGGGTATGGACTAGATGTCAGCTCATTATGCTAAGATTGATTGTGCCACTAGAACCGTTCAACTTACTCATTCATCGGGCAAGACAGTCAATGTCTTAACTCGAGTGGCCAAGCGCCAGCTTTACTCCCTAAATGCCAACCCCCTTCCAGACCTTGAGGATGTTCCGGTAGTCCGGGACTTCTCGGATGTCTTTCCCGAGGAACTGCCAGGTGTTCTACCTGACAGGGATGTCGAGTTCGTGATAGACCTTGTTCCAGGAACTGTTCCAATTTCTAGAAGACCCTACAAGATGGCACCCTTAGAACTAGCCGAGCTTAAGAACCAACTCGATGAGTCCTTGAAAAAGGGTTTCATCCATCCTAGTTCCTCTCCTTGGGCTTGCCCCGTCCTCTTTGTTAAGAAGAAGGATGGAACGGATCAAATGGTTGTAGATTACCGACCTATCAACTTGGTCACCATCAAGAACAAGTATCCGCTTCCCAGGATCAATGATCTGTACGATCAGCTCGCTGGATCCTCAGTCTTTTCCAAGATGGATTTGAGGTTGGGCTACCATCAAATCAAAATCATAAATGGGGACATTCCCAAAACGGCCTTTGTTACCCGTTATGGCCAATACGAGTACACCGTTATGTCCTTCGGTTTAACCAATGCCCCAGCCACCTTCTCCCGGTTAATGAACTCGGTATTCATGGAGTATTTGGATAAATTCGTCGTAGTTTATCTCGATGACATACTCATCTACTCCAATAATGAAGAGGAACATGCCGAACATCTAAGGCTGGTATTGATGAAACTTCAAGAGCATCGCCTTTATGCCAAATTCTCCAAATGTGAATTTTGGTTGCCAGAAGTGACCTATCTAGGCCATGTAATCTCTGGTAAGGGTATTGCTGTCAATCTCGAGCGAGTTCAAGCCGTCCTTGATTGGACTCCACCTGAGACGGTCAAGCAAGTCCGGAGCTTCCTTAGCTTAGCGAGCTATTGCCGCCGCTTCGTCGAGAATTTCTCCAAGGTTGCTAAACCTCTAACTGAACTCCTCAAGAAAGATAAAAAGTTCGAGCGGACCCCACAATGCGAGTTCAGCTTTCAGGAACTGAAAAAGATGCCTGACATCTGCTCCCGTACTGGTACCACCAGATTTCTCCAAGGACTTTGTTATCTATTGCGACTCCTCGCGACAAGGACTAGGTTGCATACTCATGCAGGATCATCAGGTAATTGCCTATGCTTCACGGCAATTACACCCACATGAGGAAAACTATCCCACACATGATCTAGAGCTTGCAGCTGTAGTCCATGCACTCAAAACTTGGCGACATTACCTCCTTGGTAATCGTTGCGAGATCTTCACCAATCACCAAAGTTTGAAATATATCTTCACCCAACCAGATTTGAATCTCAGGCAAAGACGTTGGGTCGAGTTGATCTCGGATTATGACTTAGGAATAACTTACACCCCGGGCAAAGCCAATGTCATGGCTGATGCGCTAAGTCGTAAATCTTATTGTAACAACCTGATGTTACACCAAAGTCAACCACTTCTCCATGAGGAATTTCGTAAACTCAATCTTCACATTGTTCCTCGAGGATTCCTATCCACACTGGTGGCGAAACCTACCCTTACGGATCAGATCATCAAGGCACAGAAGGTAGATCCGGGAATCTCCCGTATTAAGAGAAGCATTAAGAAAGGAGTCGCGAATTGTTTCTCCGTTGATGATCAAGGTGTCGTATACTTTGGAAACTGCTTAGTGGTTCCAAAGGCACGAAACCTGAGGCGGCTGATCCTTAAGGAAGCTCATGAATCCCCTCTCACCATTCATCCCGGTAGTACTAAAATGTATCAAGGCCTACGCCAGAGGTTTTGGTGGACTAGGATGAAGAGATAAATCGCTCAATACATTGCTAATTGCGACGTTTGTCGTTGTGTTAAAGCAGAGCATCAACGGCCTGCTAGCACCCTTCAACCTTTGGCTATTCCTGAGTGGAAATGGGATAAAATCAGTATGGATTTCATCACTGGGTTTCCCAGGACCAAGAGAGGGAATAATGCCATCTTCGTCGTGATCGACCGTCTTTCCAAGGTAGCCCATTTCCTACCTGTTCGTGAGAGTATCACCGCTAACCAGCTAGCTGACTTGTACATCTCCCGAATAGTGTCTCTTCATGGTGTCCCATTGGAAATTAACTCAGACCTTGGGAGTCTCTTCACCTCTCGATTTTGGAAAAGTTTCCAAAATGCTATGGGAACTCGTCTCTCTTTTAGCACCGCCTTACATCCTCAATCAAGTGGTCAAGTAGAACGAGTCAATCAAATTCTGGAAGATATGCTCCGAGCCTCTGTCATCTCGTTCAGAATGGGTTGGGAGAAATGCCTTCCATTCGCGGAGTTTGCTTACAACAATAGTTATCAAGATAGCTTGGGCAAGGCTCCTTTTGAAGTTCTCTATGGACGAAAATGTCGAACGCCTCTTAACTGGTCAGAAACTAGGGAAAGACAACTCTTTGGCCCGGATATGATTCAGGAAGCAGAAGAACAGGTTCGCGTTATTCGTGAGAAATTGAAAACATCCCAATCTCGTCAAAAGAGTCAATATGATCGTAAACATAAGCTTATGACTTATGAAGTCGGTGAGAAGGCTTACCTTCGGGTTACTCCGTTAAAGGGAACCCATCGTTTCGGTATCAAAGGCAAATTGGCTCCTCGTTACATTGGACCCTTTCGCATTCTCGCCAAACGAGGAGAAGTTGCCTACCAATTGGAACTACCTTCACAACTTTCTAGAGTTCACGATGTCTTCCACGTTTCTCAACTCAGGCGTTGCTTCGCGGATCCTATCCGTGGAGTGGACCACGAAACGCTTGATCTACAAGATAACCTCTCATATCGGGAATATCTCATTTGTATCCTTGATCAAGCCGAGCGTACCACTCGACGTCATAATATCAAGTTTCTTGAGGTTCAATGGTCACACCATTCCTAGAAAGAAGCCACTTGGGAAAGGGAGGATCGTCTTCGACTCAAGTACCCCACCTTCTTTCCGGAGGATCCAAAATCTCGGGACAAGATTCTTTTGAGTGGGGGTGAGTTGTCACACCCTAGCTAGTTCAAGCATTAGAGTGTGCATCATGTTTAAATTCCTTTTAAATTTGAAATGGGGATGACAGAACCCCCAACACCCCCCTGGAACAACTAGGGTTTACTAAAAACTTTTTCAATGAACCTGAAATGCCCTTCTAAAAAGCCCACCCTTTTTGATTTGGGTTAAAACCTTTGACAAAAATGGTGCACATTTTTCTAGGACATCTAAGGTCATTGGATTAATCCTTATGGTATTTGCATTTGGGCATTTAAATGCTATAAAAATTTTTGAATGCTCAAATAATCATAAACTAAAATGTTTGCTGCTGGATATATTCTAAGCAGTGGCCATGATTAATTTTATGATTTATGGTAATGCCCTGGCATTTTTAATAAAGCCCTGAAGTTACAAAAATAATAAATAAATAAATAAATAAATAAATAGAAAAGGAGAGAAAGAACAGGGGCTTACCTGGCGCAGCCCACCAGCCCACCCGGCTCGGCCTAGTCCACTGGCTCATGCCAGTCGTCCTCCTCCTCTCGCCAGGAGGACGAGGAGCGCGTGGCCGGCGCCTGCGGCCACACGCCGGCCTCCTCCTGCTTCCGCCGACGCCCTAGAGGCGTCTACGAGTGCCACGCCGACCCCCACGTCTCCCTCTTTTTCTTCCCACTCTCCTCGTGGCCTCTCCCCCTCTCTGGCTCTCTCCCCATCTCCCTGCCGAGCGCAGCCGTCGCCGTCGGCAAGCTCCACCACAGCCACCGCCGTCCATTTGTTGCCTCGTCATGCCAGGAAGCTCTGCCGTCGTCGACTACATCAAGTAGGCCGAGCCCCGAGCGCTCGCTCGCCCCGGAGACGCTGCACCAAGCTCGTCCTCAACTCCGGCCACCGGAGATCCCCTTCGTCGTCCCCGCCGCATCAGCTCATCCCCGACCTCTCCGACTGCCTCGACGAGACCCCCGTGAGCTCAGCCACCTCCCCACCCTCTCCGCTCTCTCTCTCTCTCAAGCCTCGTAGCGACCACACGTAGCTCACCCGCACGCACCGCCGCGGAGCTCGTCACCGACGAGGCTCCGGCCACCCAATGGCCGCGCCACCCTGTCCACTAGTCCTACCGCACCTCCAGGAGCTCAACGCACCAATCCACGCGCCTCCCCGTGCCCCCTAGCGACTAGCTCGACCTCACCCGAGCTCCGGCCGCCGCCAAACTCGTCGCCGGCGATGTTTCCGGCCACCCTAGCTCCACCCACTTCCACCACTCGTTGCGGCTTCCTCCTCGCATCACGTAGATAGTCTCCGCCGTCTTTTTGGTCGCCGGAGTGCAAATCCTGCACTGCTCCGCCGCGTCTGGCCTCGCCGGTGGCTAGACACCGGCGAGTTGACCCTGTTTGACCCTGTGTGGGCCCAGGTTGAACCTCCTAAGTCTATGACAGGTGGGGCCGGTTTGCTAAATAGTTTAGGATTAGTTTTAACTAATTTTAATTAGTTTAGTCACTGACATGTGGGCCCAGGCCCCACTGACAGCTAATTAGTGTTAATTTAATTCTGTTAATTAGCTGAGTCACTGACAGACAGGGCCCACCAGTCAGGTTTGACCTGGCCGACCCAATTGACCCGCTGATGTCACACCTATGTCATGTTGACACATTAATTCAATTACTAGATTTATTCTTTAACAGGAAATTCCAGAAAATAGCGAAAACTTCTAAAAACCATAGAAAATCAACCATTGCTCCAAATGCAAAGATTTATATATGAAAAATCATCAGAGAAATTAAATCTATCCATATGTAATGGTTTCATCCATGACAACACAAGTTAACCTTGCTGTTTAAGCAGAATAAGATAATACACTAATAAGGCTATGTTTAATGAGCTAACATTTGAATCTTTGATTCGAATGAGTTCATCCCCTTCTGTTTTAGCTTGCATTAGGCCAAGACACTTTCATCTTGCCATGTCATAGCATGCATCATATTGTTGCATATTGTCATGTGTTGATTATGTTTGGTGTGCCTTTCGTGGTAGGTTCTGCCTCCGAGGATAACCCCGAGTATCCATCTGAAAGGCAGTACCCTACTACCACTACAACAGGCAAGCAACCCATTGATCATTCCGATACAAACCCATGTTCTCGCTTCTGCTCTTGTTTACTGCATTAAGACAACGCGATTCAAACTGCTGTGTGCTACGGTAGTTGAACCCTTATCCTCTGCATGACCTGTCATTGCCACAGTAACTAGATGAAACCCACTAGCATGTGTAAGAGTTGATTGAGCCATGTATGTGATTCCTACCTTGCTATACCTGCTATGCTTAGAGTTGTGTCAGGTCTGGTTCATTTGGGTGATGGGCTAGAGTGAAATGATTATGTCGGTAATGTGAGGGGTGTGTTGAACATGTTTTGGTAAAGGTATCGATGAGAGGCCATGCAGGAGTACATGGTGGGTTGTTTCATTGAGGCCGTCCATAAGAACTGAGATATGTATGTGTGATTTAAGATGCAGTTACTACCATACATTGGGCCCAAAACCAATGGACCCTCTCGGCTTCTTGATCACCCTAGTACTCTGTCCAGGAGTTGCAAATAGTTTCTGGTGTTTGTAGGTTATGTGTTGGCGGCCGTGCGTAGCGCTGACCCTAAGGGTGGGCTATGTTGCGGTAGATACACCGTGGCACAGTGTACCGAGTCACCCGTTTGGTGTCTCGGGAACCCTGTTCACATCGTTCGGGGCTGTATGTGGAAACGTCGGCCGGACTCCCTGTGGATGGAACCTGGATAGGCGATACACCTGGACTAGAGACTTGAGTGTTTGGGTAGGCCGTGGCCGACACCCTCGTTGGGCTTCCGCTTGAAGGTTGCCGAGTACATGTCGTGTAAACGGCGGTAAGTGGTGAAAGCGTGTATGAAGAAGTACACCCCTGCAAGGTATAAACTATTCGAATAGCCGCGTCCGCGGTAAAGGACTACTTGGTTTCCTATACAGTTCATAGACAAGTTAATGGTTACTACTAAGAGACTCAAGATAAGTGAGTACCGAGGATGGCCCTCTCGTAGGATGACGAGGGAGGATCCCCGGTGGAGTATTGTGTTGGTGAGTAGTGGACTCGTGTGCGAAAACTATTTTACTAGTGGAGTTCCGTAGGATAGCCTAGCCAAGAGTCAAAGCTGGCTTGCTGCAATAACCCCACCACCTTCTTGAGAATGAGCATGTATAGTAGGTTCTGTTGTAAGACTTGCTGAGTACCTTTGTACTCATGTTTGCTTAATTACTATTTTCAGACGACAACACCGCCCCCTCCGATGGGTTTTACGTAGACCTTGATGTCGACGAGTGACTAGCCACCCAGGTGGTGATCCTGGCCATGGAGGGCCCTATGTAGATAGACAGGCTTCGAGAAGCCTTCTTTCTTTCTAGTGTCTGTACTCAGACTAGTTGCTTCAGCTTGTGCTTGTATGATTGTATGACTTGAGTGTCGGGTCATGTGACCCCTACCTGTATGAACTTGCTATGTATGGCTCTCTGGAGCCTTCAAATAAAGTACTTGAGTTGTAGAGTTTTGTTGTGATGCCATGTTGTATGTACTCATATCGGGCATATTGTGTGTATGATTGAAATGCTTGGTATGACTGGGATCCGACAATCTAGTTGTTTATCCTTGGCAGCCTTTCTTATGGGGAAATGTAGTCTAGTGTTCCTCGAGCCATAGTAGTCCGCTACAGCCCGGTTCACCGGAGTCCTGCTAGCCCAGCACTACTGCTCAGGACACTTGACTGGCCGGCATGTGTTTCACTTCGTTCCAATGTCTGTCCCTTCGGGGAAATGTCACGCGGTGACATCCGGAGTCCTGCCTAGCCTGCTACAGCCCGGGTTCCCCGGAGTCCTGTTAGCCCAGTGCTACAGCCCGGATTCACTTGCTGATGACCGACATGCTCGATGTGATTCATGTATGTCTGTCTCCATAGGTCTGTGCCGCTTTGGGTTCACGACTAGCCATGTCGGCCCGGGTTCTCTGTCATATGGATGCTAGTGACACTATCATATACGTGAGCCAAAAGGTGAAAACAGTCCCGGGCCATGGTAAGGCGACACCCGTGGGATACCGTGCGTGAGGCCGCAATGTGATATGAGGTGTTACCGGCTAGATCGATGTGACTTGGAATCGGGGTCCTGACAGAAACCAATGTTATTGAAACCGTAACCCCGGAGGAATACATAAGGGACACTTTCCGAAACGTTTCAGACTCCGAAAAGGAATAGGTATGTGGTACGGTAAGTAAACCGACTCCAAAACAGTTCTAATGGCAATTTTCTTCCGTTTTGGAATATTTAGAAAAATAGAAAAATAAGAAGCAGTCCGGGAAGGACACGAGGGCTCCACGAGGGTGGAGGGTGCCCCTACCCCCCTGGGCGCGCCCCCTACCTCGTGGGCACCTCGTGTGCTCTCTGGACTCCGTTTTCTTGCATGATACGTATTTTGGTCGGTAAAAATTCATTATATAATCTCTCGAAGGTTTTGACCACCGTATCACGCAAAAATCTCTTGTTCTTGTTTCGAGTTGTTTTCTGCCCGGGTTGTCAAAGCTAAGCATCTTGTCGTCTCCCTCCTCCTCCAACAATGAGGGCAACGACGCTTGGCTAATGAAGATAGAGCTGAAGAGAGAAGAATCCATGGAGATCAATAAGGATGAAGGGATCAAGAAGGCCACGGAGGACCAAGTTCTGGCAATAGAAGACATCCTTCAACTTGATCACAATCTCCTTACCCCAACTGAGATCGAAGCTTTCAAGATGATTGAGCTAGCTTGTATACAAAACAAGTATCTCGCACGTGAAAATATTTTGTTGAAGGAGCATATCATCGCACTCAAGGGCATTATACGCAAGTTAGAAGACCTCCTGCGCTCGATGTGCGACTACTCATCATCACCACCATCCTCTCCACCAACAAAGAAGAACTGAGTATCTGGTATGGGCACTCCCCTTGGCAACTGCCAAGCTTGGGGGAGTGCCCCGGTATCGTATCACCACCACTTTTATCTTTAATGTTTTTCTTAGTTCGATCCTTTTGGTAATATCTTGATCTAGTAGAATAAAGTTTTAGTATGATCTAGTTGTGAGTTTTGCTTTATGATCCTTCTATGTAATCGAGTCCGTGAGCTATATATAATAAAGATTAGTGTTGAGTCAAGGGCTTGATTATTCTGCCATGATCTTGAGTGAATAAAAGAAAAGATAAAGAATAAAAAGGAAATAATAGAGATCATATGGATCTTATGGAGAGTAATGAGCTCACATATAAAAAGTATGATGAATAAAAGTTGTTGAGAATTGACAAACATAGTTTTGTTCATCGTTGCAATTAATAGGAAGTAATAAAGAAAGAGAGGTCTTCATATATAAATATACTATCTTGGACATCTTTTATGATTGTGAGCACTCATTAAAATATGACATGCTAAAGAGTTAACGTTGGACAAGGAAGACAACGTAATGGTTTATGTTTTCTTACATTTGAGATAAATTATATTGTCATGGATCATTCGACATGATTGAGCTTGCCTTTCCCTCTCATGGTAGCCAATTCTTTGCACCAAGTAGAGATACTACTTGTGCTTCCAAACACCCTTAAACCAGTTTTGCCATGAGAGTACACCATACCTACCTATGGAGTAAGATCCTCCAAGTAAGTTATCATCGGTGCAAGCAATAAAAATTTCTCTCTAAATATGTATGACTTATTAGTGTGGGAGAAAATAAGCTTTATATGATCATGTGATATGGAAGAAATAAAACGACGGACTGCATAATAAAGGTCCATATCACAAGTGGCAATATAAAGTGACGTTCTTTCGCATTAAGATTTTGTGCATTCATCCATAAAAGCGCATGACAACCTCTGATTCCCTCTACGAAGGGCCTATCTTTTACTTTCATCTTCTATCTTACATAAGAGTCATGGTGATCTTCACCCTTCCTTTTCAATTTTTATCTTTTGGCAAGCACATCATGTTAGAAAGATCCTGGTATATATGGCTAATTGGATGTGAGTTTTCATGAACTATTATTGTTGATATTACCCTTGAGGTAAAACGTTGGGAGGCAAAACTATAAGCCCCTATATTTCTTTGTGTCCAATTAAAACTCCATACCCATAAGTATTGCGTGAGTGTTAGCAATTGTGAAAGACTATATGATAGTTTGAGTATGTGGACTTGCCGAAAAGCTCTTATATTGACTCTTTCCTATGTGATGATAAATTGCAATTGCTCCAATGACTGAGATTATAATTTGTTAGTTTTTAATGAAGTTTATGATTCATACTTGAAATTGTGATTGAATTATTACTCTAGCATAAGAAATCATATGACAAGAATTACATAAGTTGTTGTTCTAAGAATGATCATGATGCCCTCATGTCCGTATTTTATTTTTATCGACACCTCTATCTCTAAACATGTGGACATATTTTTCGATTTTGGCTTTCGCTTGAGGACAAGCGAGGTCTAAGCTTGGGGGAGTTGATACGTCCATTTTGCATCATGCTTTTATATCGATATTTATTGCATTATGGGTTGTTATTACACATTATGTCACAATACTTATGCCTATACTCTCTTATTTTGAAAGGTTTACATAAAGAGGGAGAATGCCGGCAGCTGGGATTTTGGCTGGAAAAGGAGCAAATATTAGAGACCTATTCTGCACAGCTCCAAAAGTCCTGAAACTTCACGGAAGACATTTTTAGAATATATAAAAAATATTGAGCACAAGAAGTTCACCAGGGGGCCACACCCTGCCCACGTGGGTGGGGGCGCGCCCTACCTGCTAGGCTCACCCCTCTACCTCGTGGGCCCCCTGGTGGCCCTCCGATGTCCATCTTCTGCTATATGGAGTATTTCGATGAGGAAAAAAATCATAATCCATCTTTCCGAACGAGACTCCGCCACCACGAGGCGGAACCTTGGCGGAACCAATCTAGGGCTCCGGCGGAGCTGTTCTGCCAGGGAAACTTCCCTCCGGGAGGGGGAAATCATCGCCATCGTCATCACCAATGCTCCTCTCGTCGGGAGAGGGCAATCTCCATCAACATCCTCACCAGCACCATCTCCTCTCAAAACCCTAGTTCATCTCTTGTATCCAATTCTTGTCTCCAAGTCCGGGATTGGTACCTATGGGTTGCTAGTAGTGTTAATTACTCCTTTATAACATCCCAAAATTCTAAATTTTGGAATGCTATATTAAATAAATTATTATGATTGTTTGTTTGATTGTTGTGTGATCGATTGTGTGAAAATGATTGGAAATTGAAAACTTTCTGAAAGTTGAATGAGAGGGAATAAAAGGACTTTCCCAAAACTTTGCATCTTGCATTTTGATCTTCCTGAATTCAAATTCATTTCATCACAAAACCCTAGAGTGAAGATAATACGACTTCTTCCATTTAAAGAAATGAAAAGGGGTTCGAAAATGATTTGAATTTCCATTTGAGATATTTTTAAATCTAGAAACTTTAAGCAGCTCAATGAGTTCATGAGGGAAGATAAAATGACTTCTTCATATTTGAAGAAAGAGAGTTGGAAGTTTCAAAGAAATAAATTGGAAGTCACTTTGAAGTTATTTGAAACTCATTTTTCCATTTCAAGTTGTTTGAAATTCCAAATTCAAATCCAATTGGGAGTTATTTGAGTTTCTATTCAAAATAATTTTCTCCTAAAAATAAATTAATGGAAATAAGGGGAAAATGATTCCCTTCAATAGAAAATTAGGAGAAAATAAATTTGAAATCATTTTGCTATTTAAAAAAATGATTTTTATTGATTTTAAATGCAATGGTAGTGCTCTTTGACTTTTAGGAATTTTTATGGAATTTAGTTGAACTTGAAAAATAGTTCATCTTATTGATGCTATTTTTCTGAGCATTTTGGTATATAATATGCTTATGTAGATTTTTTTTACTTTCTCTCTGTTGCAGTTCTTCTTTCTGTAAAAAACGCGCACCGCCCCCTGGACCGAGGCCAGCTCGGCCCAGGAACACGCCACGGGCCAACCGGCTAGCCGCGCCAGGCCAGGCGCACCCCCGCGGCCCAGCTGGCGATTGGCCAGGCAGCCCGAGCACCACTTCGCTCGCCTGCCTCATCTCTCTCTCACGCTCGCAGTCGCTCCCGCTGCCAGGAGGACCCCACCCCGTCACCCCCAACCTCCCGCCGCGCCGCTCGGAACAAGCTCGCGTGTGTGCCGCCCGCAACCGCCGGCGAGGCCCAGCGGATGAGGCTTATCCGCTGGTCCCCGACGCCCTGCCTTCGCCTATAAATTCCCCCGAGGCTCCTCGTTCGATCTCACCATCTCTCTGATCCCCATGCCGCTCGCAGACCCCGCCCCGTCCGTTTGCATCCCGCCGGAGCACACAAGCCGCCGCCCGTCCTCCGCCCGATTCCAACACCGATGATGCGAGCCGCCACCATCGTCGTGATCCTCTCGAAGCACCGCATCTCCATGTACCCTCCGCTGTCGCCGGAACCCGCCGGAGCCGCTACACTGTCCGACGACGCGCGCCCTCGTCGGAGCACCAGAGCCGCCTCCCTCTGCCCCGTCCGGTGCACGCCGACGCCCGCCGTCACCACCATCCGGTCGCCCGCGCCAAGCCGGTCCGCTTCGCCTCCTTCCCCGTCGCCGAGAAGCATCGCAGACCGCCGCCCCGTCGACGTCGTGGTACTGCCCAACGCCGGCGCCACCGTAGTTGCCCTCTGTGAGCCGCCCCGCCCCCTCGTTCTTTTCTAAGTCTCGTTTTTTTTTGAACCATTACACGAAAAAAATCGCATGTTTTATATTTTTAAACCGGTCGGTTCACTTAGTTTAGCCGCGGTAGCCCGTTTGTCTTATATGTCGACCGTCCGCTGGATAAGCTCCGCAACGAATGGGTATGCACCAGTAGGAATCTGCCACATAGCCAAGGGCCTGTTCGCAGTATATTTTAGTTTCTGTTTCACTGATTAGTCCCTAGGATTTGCAGATTGGTCCCTGAAGTTTAGTTAGCCACAACTTTTTAACCGTAACTCCAAATTTGATGAAACCAACGGCAAATTCTTCGTATTGATTAGATCTATCCAGTAGTGTCATCTTTGTAAACTTTTGTTAGATTCAAATTTGAATTTATTCAGATTTGAATTCAAACTTCAAATGGCCATATCTCCTAAACCGTAGCTCCGATTGATTCGATTCTTTTTGCACCGTGTCACCGTTGCCAAACCCTATCACCTGGACCTTTGTCACACTAATTTTTCACACACATTAGATTCTGTCCATGATAGTTTTACTATTATGCCATGTATGCACTTTAGTACACATCACATCTTTGCACCCTATGTCACATGTTGTTTTGCATTTAGGATATTTCCATGGTAGTTAAGTGTGTTGAATGTTCATTTGGTTTTCCAAGACTTTTGCTTTGCATGTTCTTCTTGGTTCTCTGAAATGATTGCTTATGTGAGTGCAATGTTTGACCTTATAGATTTTCAACGGAGAGCGACGAATAGCTCTACTAAGTAAATTTCTGAGAGCGATATAATCTTCATCAACTATTACCAGGCAAGTTCACATTTGACCATTCGTCCAATTACCTATGTTTATATTATGCACTTAGTCCTTTTGTGGTAGGATTGCTTGGTAGGATTTATTGTTGCCAGATGGCTATGCCGTTACCTAGTAGTTCATTTGAGGTAGGTCTGATCTATACATCCTTGTCACCACCGTGTAAGTTTATTTTTGCCTCGCTAAATGTAGACGTGGTTTGGGAAGCGAACATGGCGAGACATGAGTGACAAAGTAGTAATCAGGACGAAGACTTGTAAATGAACTACCTGGGCGGTATTTGGTTTGAATGGCGGCGAAGTACAGTGGGAGCATGCATGGTTAATCCGTGGTGGTGCACCACTAGTGGTCGGCCGCCCAGGCTCAAAGAGATCAATCGTATTCTCATGTCTAGAAGCTTACGTGTGTAGCCACAAGCCAATATGGGCTCTGGCTTAGTTGAGTAGTTAGTGTAACCCCTTCCGGGATGGGCTAGCAGATGTAGAATGATGTAGGTGTACCGGCCTATCCGTGGGTTAAGGGGGAACATTTTCGAAAGACTATGTCTTGGTTAACCTGTTTTCAAACGCCAGGTAGTGCAAGAACTTCAAGGGAGGCGATCGAGTCTTGTGGGGAAAAGTGCGCAAACCTCTGCAGAGTGTTAAAACCTAATCGATTAGCCGTGTCCCCGGTTACGGACAACTGGAGCATCTAGTAGTGGAAATGCTAGGAGATCTCATCACTCTTAATTAAATAGTTGGGTTTTTAATAAAACTTTGGGAATGGATTGAGTTGGGTTTACCAACTCATTCTATGCTATACATTAGTGGTAGAATAATATCTTTCATTCTAGGGAAAAACTAGCTTTATGCAAAAACTAAACTTAGAGCTTTCCAATAGCCAAATTGCATGTACAAATAGGTTCATTATTCTTATGATGTGACTTTCCAGTACATTCAATGTACTGACCTACAGGGCTGCAACGTCTTATGTTGCAGGAATTTTCTACGACAAGTAAGAGTTACGTTGGAGGGTTACGGTCTACACTCAACTTGCCGTTGGCGTTGATGGACTCCACACCCTTATGTTTGTTTCCGCTGAGACTTATGAGGTATATATATCAGTTTTATGTTATTTATACATGTGATTGCACTTTGATATATACATTGATGTACTGTGTGTGCCAGCAAACCGATCCAGGGATGGCACGGATACACAGAGGCTTGACCGTTTGAGGTCAGGTTGCTACAGAGATGGTATCAGAGCACATGTTGACTGTAGGACGTGACCCTAGAAACTGGAAAGCCCATAGGAAAGGATTTCTCTAAAACTTAATTTTCAAAAGGTCCTTTACCTCTCTTCTTTTCTGAGCTTTATCAAATCTTTCCTTTTACCTCAAATAGTTA
The DNA here is from genome assembly GCF_056163025.1 of Triticum urartu. Lineage (NCBI taxonomy): Eukaryota > Viridiplantae > Streptophyta > Magnoliopsida > Poales > Poaceae > Triticum > Triticum urartu. The sequence goes on from NC_141874.1 coordinate 546,912,491, forward strand.
GACAATACCCCGTTCCCTTTGGACCACACGGAGGATGAACTGAAGCCACTCCGAGAAGGACAAGATATCAGACATCACCATACACTAGAAGAACTGAAGCTACAACTGTCGAATCCTCTGAAGAATTGAAGAATTTGAAGACACTGACATATTCCAAGGTTTATATGAATTTTAGAGGACCAAACCCCTGTTGTATACTCACGTTAGATGCGATGTTTGTGAGCTGTCATTGTTTGATGTTTTTCCTGATAGCCATAAATAAAACTTATTTTCAAAACTATATTGTGTGTATCTCTCTATCCCTCTCTCGTATCTCATCCCAAAACCCTTGGACCCAATAGATGATGACTGAAGATGGACTTGTATTCTCTGGACCGATCACTCAGTTAGAGGCAGAGCTATGGATTGAAAACATGGAGAATCACTTCAGGAGCAATTTGGTTGCAAGGAAGTATGAGGTTCAGTACGCTCTTCAGTACTTCACAAAAAGTGCTGCAACCTGGTGGAAAATGGATCAAGCCATACAAGGATGTAATGGAGCAAAAACCTGGGAGGAATTGAAGAAGACTCTATTGGGATCTCGTCTTATCCGAAAGCACGGTAATAAACCGATGAAGGAACCTTGTGCCTGCAAGATATGTGGAGATATAGGACATACCCATGAAGAACACAAGGACGGATGCCCTCATTGTGAAGCAAATCACCGAGCTGAAGAATGCCCAACTAGGCAGGTTACTTGTTTCTTGTGTGAAGGAACTACGCACTACCTTGCCCAATGTCATATTTATCCCAAGGTACAAGAAATTACCAAGTAGCAGAAGGAAGCGGTGAAAGAAGCCCTCAGGGAAAGTTTAAGAAAACCGGTGATGAAAGAAGATGTTGACAACCCTGATGGATAAAGCCTAAACCGATTTTACTCCAATGCTTGCTATTCATGTGGAGAAAAAGGATATTTTCGCAATATTGCATGAAGGAAAACCAAGAGTATCTGGGAAACTTCCCGACGGAAGAAGTGGAGTTTGATCGACAAGAGATAGAGGAATTGATCGAAACGAAGAAGTCGAGGAAGAGAAAGAGCATGTATCCCCAGAACAACCCAATTTCTGCAGAAAAGGACCTGAGTCAAATCACTTGTTATAGGTGCAAGGATTTAGGTCATTACGCTAGCAAATGCCCAGCAAGGAAGCCAAGAACCCAAGGAGCCAAGATAACCACCAGGAAGCCCCTGGATTTGTCTGAAGTCATTTGTTTATGCTGCAAAGGAGTAGGACATTTTTCCAGAGAATGTTCAGACCCAAGGAGAGCTTGAGCAGAGTAGTTGAGATCTTGACATTGGAATAAAGCATGTAATAAAGTTGGAACACACTTGTATTTTCGTTGGGGATATTGAGTTGAGTTATGAAATGGAAATTGTAATAGTTCGTAAAGCAATAAAAGTTGAGGTGTTTGGAATCTCATATGAAATGTTATGAGTTGTTTGTTGAATGTGGGTGCCTCTCTCATTATCTCACCCAGACTAAAACCTTAAACCCATGGACAAGCTGACCCCAAACTTTTTACAGAAAACAATCACATTTCACCCAAGGAAATACATACAGTATCCTGAGTACCCCTTCTATCTTATGCCTGCAGATGACAACCCTTTACAAGTCTCTTCTCAAGGGCCCGGAAACGATCATGACCCTGACCAGTGATTAGGATTACCCAAAAATCCTGAAGGACATGATGAAGCATATTCATCTTGAAGGAGATGCAATTTACAAGGGTTATCCTTTCATGGAGAAGGGAGTTGAACTTTGGTAAGTGGAGGTACACCTCCACCGTGTGAAGGGAGTTTGCCCAAAGACTATGGGTCAATACTTTTTCATTTCTCGAGTACCCTGAGCAACATTCTTCGACTCTGTTCGTGAAGCTGCTATGGAAGCCATACGTCAGATTGGAGAAATACTAGAAGCAATACTCCGTCACACTCAGGAATACCTTAGGGAGGTGCATGCAGAGATGATGGAGATGAAGCTCATGGCCACCACGATGAAGCAAAACATTGATGATTTGAAGGATCACATCGCACAATTCTAGTGGGACTAAAGTATCTTCAAGAAGGGCAAATGAATAAAGATGGAAGTAATGCTTGACCATACCATACTATGTGGGTGGAAGCTTTTGTAATAGAGTAGTTTTGAAATTTGAGTTTTGAGTAGTGGTTAAGGATGTAATAAAAGATTTGATATGAAGAGAATATGAATTATGGATGAACCAGTGCATTTTTTGGTGATACTTGTTTGTGTGAACACTTGACCAATGGAAAAGAAAATGTATTCCATAGAGTGAAGTTTGGACAAATGAGTTGGAGTTTGGTTTTAGTTATGATGGTGACCCCAAGAGTAGGCAGGAATGAAGTGATATTGGATTTAAAGGAGATGTAATGCTGGAATACGGAACAATAGTAGCTCCAAGGATGAGTTAAAGTTATACAAGTGTTGAAGTGGGCCATAACTCACAGGACCCAGGATTTGATAAGGAAACAAGCACAATCTTGTTGAAGAAAAGAATTCTGGAAGAAGTTGTGAGTTCATCGGCAAACGTTCCATAGGAGGTTACGTAAACCTGAGAGTTGTGAAGAAACGATAGAGGTTTTGTTTGGCTTGCAGGACCAATGGATTTATCGGACCCAGTCCGTGGAGAAGAGAAGTTCTGCAATGCTTGTGAGGATGCCCAAGTGTTAGAATACGTGATTCACTATCTGCGTATGTGGTAATGATTCAAGTATAGGATGGATTGGCCCCCATACTAGAGACTTCTATCATGAGCTATCATATGTTGATAGAAAATCAGAGAGCCTTAAAACCCTAGAAGAGTGTCGACACGATAAGCCAAAAACCTTAGAATGGCAGGACGATGGAAACCCTGTACAGGCACCTATTGCCAATCGTAGGTTATGTAGTGAGGTTCAACCCAGACCCATTTCCTGTAGGATAAACCAAAAATTGTTGACCACCATGAGGTCTTCGATAGTTGTTTAGCATTGGCGCCAGACCTGTCAAGTCTCAGAAGGATCCTATTTTGATGCAAGGACTCCTGATTTTGAGGAAAAGGCCATGCCCTTACCAGAAGAACACAAGTGAGGGAGTTATCTCGGAGAATATGGGAAGACTGACACCGTTAACACCAAGGATGGAGTACATGAGTTTTGTTGGAACCGTGACCATGCTTCTAAGGGTGGTAGCCCCCATACCATGTGTTGATTAATGGATTTTCAAGGAGACCCCTCAAACCTAACCTTCTTTCTAGCCTCTCCGAATCACGAGGATGAGATTCATTTTAAGGGTGGTAGTTTGTAACATCCCAAAATTCTAAATTTTGGAATGTTATATTAACTAAATTATTATGATTGTTTGTTTGATTGTTGTGTGATTGATTGTGTGAAAATGATTGGAAATTGAAAACTTTCTGAAAGTTGAATGAGAGGGAATAAAAGGACTTTCCCAAAACTTTGCATCTTGCATTTTGATCTTCCTGAATTCAAATTCACTAGTCGCCAACCCATGCATCCGCACGGGCTAGTTTTTTTATAATATATATTTTTAATTGCAACTTTGTAGATTTTGGATCTTGTTTAGCGTGCAACACGCATGAAACCATTTATAATTTGAAATTTGGTATTAATATAGGTCAAACGAACATATACATTTCATTTCATTTCGGTGTTATTCACACTATACCATTTTAGTCCATATCTTATCCTACTTATGTAGGGATTGCATGCCAATACAATATATAGATAATTATAATTTTAAATTTTGGTATTAGTATATTTGAACAAACATATACATTTAATTTCATTTTAGTGTTAGTCATATTATTTTAGTCCGAATTTTATCCTAGTTATGTAGGGATTGCATGCCTATACACTACATAGAATGAATAATTATTACAAAATTTGTAAGTAGGTTTCTTTCTTTCTTTTCAGAGTTGTCTTAAAGTGTGAAGTTTGAAAGCTCATAGTACCATGTCCCCTAGATGATAGATATGTGAGCACTTTCATCCTATTTGTGTTTCCATCTAGGTATTATTCATAAAATGAAATTAACTGAATTCCTATAAGAAATTATGCGGTTAAATGATATGGACATTGTAAGAATATTGAATTGCATACCATGCTATGAGTTGTAGCTGCGTTAATCTGCATAAATTCTATTCGACTGTGAACTATACATTATGAAAAATGATTTAATGAAAGAATAGTGAAGAAGCAACAAACACGTTGATGAAAATTGGATGATAAAATACCTTGAATTCTATTATTGCATATGACAGACATACTATAAAAATCTTATCATTATAATATATGTGGATATGAAAATTATTATGTAACTTTTTGCTAGGACAATCCACATGATTTGGTTATGGATGCAAGTAACTATGGAATAGAAGGTTATTCTCACACAAATTTGTCATATCATCGTAACTAATTATTACATACTCATTTTATGTAACTTAGGTAGACATCAAGTTTGTACCAGCAGGCATTTCACATGTCCAACTTGGGATATGCTATGTTTCATAAATTTGTAAAATATTCTGCACATAATGCGTAATTGTGCTATGTTGTACTACAAATGTCAAACTAAAATGAGTTTCTTTTATCAGATCATGTTTAGATCAACATAAAGAAATACAAAATAAAATACATTTACGACTAATTCTGTCTCAATGTACTGCTTCTCGTAATGCAAAACTATCTGACATCATGATCTAATTAAATTATTAAAAGGTGCTACCACTTCCATGAACAATATCAAAATAATAAATTAATATTTTGAGTACCATTTTTCCAACATAATTAACCACATACTTCAAGATTTTCATGCGTGATATCTTATGCATGTGTGGTTGCATCCTGGCTGATGGTGTACATAGTGATGAGAAGAGGCAATGCGGGCAATGGGCCGAGAACTTTTCATTATTGATATCCGTGGGCATATATGCTATTAATTTTTATTTATTTTATATAGCATACATACTATAATCAAAAGCCATCATTCATGCGTGCAAGTTATTGGTACCTGCAGCGAGAGGCCTTGTTGCATGCTGACGGCACACTCCATCTACCATATGATGAGAAGTAGAGCAATCGATGGAGAGTCTTAGTGCCGCTGGTGAACTGTGATGCGCCACGTGAGCTAACGATCTAGCCTGTTGGATCAATTTTTGTTTTCCGTGTGACAGAAGCTAGATCAATATTACACTGAGTGATATGTTGCTGATTCTTGGCAATCATGCTTTATGTATGATACTCATGGCATAAATATTGTCTCGAGTGAACTTGCATGTGGTAAATTAACAAACAAAATCAGCACTTCTGATAAGAGAAACTAACCAATCCGTCGGAACTCAATAAAACTCTCGCATGTCTACAGTTGAAAAAAAAGCTACATATGAACACAATAGACATAGCACGTGAAAAAATGAACAAAATATGGTATACATCCATGCTGCTGATCAGTATTTACGCCAATTCCAACCTTAATATAGCACATAGTCTATTCTGATCAGATTGACCAAACTTTCAATCACGTGATTACCACAAAATTTATTAGTGTGGACCAATGTTTTGCAAGGAAAGGCATCTAGAATACAACACGGTCCAGCTCTATGGTAACAGTAAAAACTACACATCCAACAGCACCTACCAGTACAACCCGGGCGCCCTTGCCACCACCCTTCCCAATAATACTTTCTCCCTACAGCTCTTGGCGGCCTGACTGCCAACCAATCCTTAAGAGGCATTATTACACGTAACTCAAATTGGATTATCTTTTTCCAATAAGGGTAGCCTAGATTTTTGGAAAGTCAGTTCATACTTTTGGCATCTGCACCTATAGGGTACACACGTCCCAGATTATAATCTAGATATATCTGTGTCATGTGCCTATGGAACTAAGGCGCCACCAGCTATTAACAGCACATTCGTAATTAGTTCATTTGTAGGCCTAGAGAATAAACTGCCCAGTATGTACGTGAGGGGATGAATACGTTAGTAGATGCTTGCAAGACTCATTCGTGGAGGACCAAGGGATAATGTACCATGAAAAGAGAAGAGATGACGGAAACATTGGCCGCCGTCTGCAGCAGCTGAGTAGCAAATTGACCCATGAGGCCACTGGCCACGTACAGGCAGAGCAGGCTTCTTCTCCTTGCAGTTGTGACACAAACCTATATATGAAGGACAGAATTCTGAGATTGCATGACTTCCAGATAGAATTTCGTGCATGATAGACCATCTTCTTAATGCTCCATGGCAGATCGTCGAGGAGAAGCTTATTAATTATTTTCTTCTTAAGAGGAATTGAGAAACCAAGTGTGTCCACCAATCCCAAAGATCACTTGGATAGAGAGAAACTTTCTAACCCCTAGAATTAACGTCGGTTCAACCCTTCTGTCTGGAAACGCGATGCCATGCACGTGAACACAGTGTAGGAGAGAGAACGGGCCGAGAAGGAACCGCTGCCCATGGCAGCAACAATCTAGATGTATGTTAACAACAACATGACCTGGAGACATCAAGAAGAGATGTCGGGGAGAGATCCAAATTCAATCAAAAAGTAACAGTAGATTGAAGCGTAAACTGGAAAGAAAACGAACCTGCTGATCTGGATGAGGAATTTGTTTGATCTGATAACCTCCTTGAGCACACCGAATCAATGCCCAACTTACTTTGTTCAGCTTGAGAGGGGTTACGCATGTTTTTCATTGGCGGAGAGAGAGAGAGATCATGGTGAAGAGGAAGAAGCCATTGATGGATTTCTTTTCCACGTGTGGATAGTGCGACGATGGAGAATAGGAAGAGTCCATGAAGTTGGGAGGAAGATACCATGGAGAACCAAAGAGGAAGAGACCATGGAGTAGATCAGGTGTATATTGTGATTTTTCCGCAAAAAAAGATGTAGTTTAAGATTGTTTTTTCTTCAGAAGAGATAGAGATTGCATTTTTAAGGAAGAGATAGAAATTGCATTATTATTTTTGAACTGAGATTGCATTGATTAGAGAAGGAATAAACGGTGGATTAGGATATCTGCTGTATTTTTTTGTATCAAACGAATGATTGTGGGCCTTGAAGCTATAACTTTTTTTTCACAATTCACCAAAACTTCAGCCATGATGTATATTGGTGCGTGTGGATCTACACCGTAATAACTCATTGGTCCCACCAAATTAACGGCTCCTAATTTCTAATTAACGTGGTAATTTGTTGGGAGTCTGTAATTAGTATAGGTATAGATTTCATCACAACACCCTAGAGTGAAGATAATATGACTTCTTCCATTTAAAGATATGAAAAGGGGTTCGAAAATGATTTGAATTTCCATTTGAGATATTTTTAAATCTAGAAACTTTAAGCAGCTCAATGAGTTCATGAGGGAAGATAAAATGACTTCTTCATATTTGAAGAAAGAGAGTTGGAAGTTTCAAAGAAATAAATTGGAAGTCACTTTGAAGTTATTTGAAACTCATTTTTCCATTTAAAGTTGTTTGAAATTCCAAATTCAAATCCAATTGGGAGTTATTTGAGTTTCTATTCAAAATATTTTTTCTCCTAAAAATAAATAAATGGAAATAAGGGGAAAATGATTCCCTTCAATAGAAAATTAGGAGAAAATAAATTTGAAATCATTTTGCTATTTAAAAAAATGATTTTTATTGATTTTAAATGCAATAGTAGCGCTCTTTGACTTTTAGGAATTTTTATGGAATTTAGTTGAACTTGAAAAATAGTTCATCTTATTGCTGCTATTTTTCTGAGCATTTTGGTATATAATATGCTTATGTAGATTTTTTTACTTTCTCTCTGTTGCAGTTCTTCTTTCTGTAAAAAAACACGCACCGCCCCCTGGACCGAGGCCAGCTCGGCCCAGGAACACGCGACGGGCCAACCGGCTAGCCGCGCCAGGCCAGGCGCACCCCCGCGGCCCAGCTGGCGATTGCCAGGCAGCCCGAGCACCACTTCGCTCGCCCACCTCGTCTCTCTCTCACGCTCGCAGTAGCTCCCGCTGCCAGGAGGACCCCACCCCGTCACCCCCAACCTCCCGCCGCGCCGCTCGGAACAAGCTCGCGTGTGTGCCGCCCGCAACCACCGGTGAGGCCCCGCGGATGAGGCTTATCCGCTGGTTCCCGACGCCCTGCCTTCGCCTATAAATTCCCCCGAGGCTCCTCGTTCGATCTCACCATCTCTCTGATCCCCATGCCGCTCGCAGACCCCGCCCCGTCCGTTTGCATCCCGCCGGAGCACACAAGCCGCCGCCCGTCCTCCGCCCGATTCCAACGCCGATGATGCGAGCCGCCACCATCGTCGTGATCCTCTCGAAGCACCGCATCTCCATGTACCCTCCGCTGTCGCCGGAACCCGCCGGAGCCGCTGCCCTGTCCGACGACGCGCGCCCTCGTCGGAGCACCAGAGCCGCCTCCCTCTGCCCCGTCCGGTCCACGCCGACGCCCGCCGTCACCACCATCCGGTCGCCCGCGCCAAGCCGGTCCCCTTCGCCTCCTTACCCGTCGCCGAGAAGCATCGCAGACCGCCGCCCCGCTGACGCCGTGGTCCTGCCCAACGCCGGCGCCACCGTAGTTGCCCTCTGTGAGCCACCCCGCCCCCTCGTTCTTTTCTATGTCTCGTTTTTTTTGAACCATTACACGAAAAAATCGCCGGTTTTATTTTTTTAAACCGGTCGGATCACTTAGTTTAGCCGCGGTAGCCCGTTTGTCGTATATGTCGACCGTCCGCTGGATAAGCTCCGCAACGAATGGGTATGCACCAGTAGGAATCTGCCACGTGGCCAAGGGCCTGTTCGCAGTATATTTTAGTTTCTGTTTCACTGATTAGTCCCTAGGATTTGCAGATTGGTCCCTGAACTTTAGTTAGCCACAACTTTTTAACCGTAACTCCAAATTTGATGAAACCAACGGCAAATTCTTCGTATTGATTAGATCTATCCATTAGTGTCAGCTTTGTAAACTTTTGTCAGATTCAAATTTGAATTTATTCAGATTTGAATTCAAACTTCAAATGGCCATATCTCCTAAACCGTAGCTCCGGTTGATTTGATTCTTTTTGCACCGTGTCACCGTTGCCAAACCCTATCACCTGGACCTTTGTCACACTAATTTTTCACACACATTAGATTCTGTCCATGATAGTTTTACTATTATGCCATGTATGCACTTTAGTACACATCACATCTTTGCACCCTATGTCACATGTTGTTTTGCATTTAGGATATTTCCATGCTAGTTAAGTGTGTTGAATGTTCATTTGGTTTTCCAAGACTTTTGCTTTGCATGTTCTTCTTGGTTCTTTGAAATGATTGCTTATGTGAGTGCAATGTTTGACCTTATAGATTTTCAACGGAGAGCGACGAATAGCTCTACTAAGTAAATTTCTGAGAGCGATATAATCTTCATCAACTATTACCAGGCAAGTTCACATTTGACCATTCGTCCAATTACCTATGTTTATATTATGCACTTAGTGCTTTTGTGGTAGGATTGCATGGTAGGATTTATTGTTGCCAGATGGCTATGCTGTTACCTAGTAGTTCATTTGAGGTAGGTCTGATCTATACATCCTTGTCACCACCGTGTAAGTTTATTTTTGCCTCACTAAATGTAGACGTGGTTTGGGAAGCGAACATGGCGAGACATGATTGACAAAGTAGTAATCAGGATCAAGACTTGTAAATGAACTACCTGGGCGGTATTTGGTTTGAATGGCGGCGAAGTACAGTGGGAGCATGCATGGTTAATCCGTGGTGGTGCACCACTAGTGGTCGGCCGCCCAGGCTCAAAGAGATCAATCGTATTCTCATGTCTAGAAGCTTACGTGTGTAGCCACAAGCCAATATGGGCTTTGGCTTAGTTGAGTAGTTAGTGTGACCCCTTCCGGGATGGGCTAGCAGATGTAGAATGATGTAGGTGTACCGGCCTATCCGTGGGTTAAGGGGGAACATTTTCGAAAGACTGTGTCTCGGTCAACCTGTTCTCAAACGCCAGGTAGTGCGAGAACTTCAAGGGAGGCGATCGAGTCTTTTGGGGAAAAGTGCGCAAACCTCTGCAGAGTGTTAAAACCTAATCGATTAGCCGTGTCCCCGGTTACGGACAACTTGAGCATCTAGTAGTGGAAATGCTGGGAGATCTCATCACTCTTAATTAAACAGTTGGGTTTTTAATAAAACTTTGGGAATGGATTGAGTTGGGTTTACCAACTCATTCTATGCTATACAGTAGTGGTAGAATAATATCTTTCATTCTAGGGAAAAACTAGCTTTATGCAAAAACTAAACTTAGAGCTTTCCAACAGCCAAATTGCATGTACAAATAGGTTCATTATTCTTATGATGTGACTTGCCAGTACATTCAATGTACTGACCTACAGGGCTGCAACGTCTTATGTTGTAGGAATTTTCTACGACAAATAAGAGTTACGTTGCAGGGTTACGGTCTACACTCAACTTGCCGTTGGCGTTGATGGACTCCACACCCTTATGTTTGTTTCCGCTGAGACTTATGAGGTATATATATCAGTTTTACGTTATTTATACATGTGATTGCATTTTGATATATACATTGATGTACTGTGTGTGCCAGCATACCGATCCAGGGATGACACGGATACACAGAGGCTTGACCGTTTGACGTCGGGTCGCTACATCCTTGTAGTTGATGCTAGTTGGTTTATTTGGTGGAAGATCATATGTTCATATCCTATTTGCATATTAATACCCCTCTGATTATGAACATGAATATGCTTTGTGAGTAGTTACGTTTGTTGCCGAGGACATGGGAGAAGTCTTGCTATTAGTAGTCATGTGAATTTGGTATTCGTTCGATATTTTGATGAGATGTATGTTGTCTCTCCTCTAGTGGTGTTATGTGAACGTCGACTACATGACACTTCACCATTATTTGGGCGTAGAGGAAGGCATTGGGAGGTAATAAGTAGATGATGGGTTGCTAGGGTGACAGAAGCTTAAACCCTAGTTTATGTGTTGCTTCGTAAGGGGCTGATTTGGATCCATATGTTTCATGCTATGGTTAGGTTTACCTTAATAATTTTGTTGTAGTTGCGGATGCTTGCAATAGAGGTTAATCATAAGTGGGATACTTGTCCAAGTAAGGGCAGTACCCAAGAAACGGTCCACCCACATATCAAATTATCAAAGTAACGAACACAAATCATATGAACGTGATGAAAACTAGCTTGACGATATTCCCATGTGTCCTTGGGAGCGCTTTACATCATATAAGAGTTTGTCCAGGCTTGTCCTTTGCTACAAAAAGGATTGGGCCACCTTGCTGCACTTTATTTACTTTTGTTACTTGTTACTCGTTACAAATTATCCTACCACAAAACTATCCGTTACCTATTATTTCAGTGCTTGCAGAGAATACCTTGCTGAAAACCGCTTATCATTTCCTTCTGCTCCTTGTTGGGTTCGACACTCTTACTTATCGAAAGGACTATGATAGATCCCCTATACTTGTGGGTCATCAGTTTGCCGCATTAACACCTCCTTCACGGACCAAGACGTTGGATCAAGAGTGATCAGATGCTTTTTCGAACACCCCTGTACTTCGTACAAGGGGGCTGAAGCCAACGACTGGAGAACTTTCAGATTATATTAAAACGGCCGCACAGGAGGAACACAAGCTTTCGAGCAAAATATATAAATAGATTTACTATAAAATTGTCTCGTACGATTCTCATACACTTCACTCGAATATTATGTCTTTCGAGCATTGACCCTCTATCAAGCGGGCGGCTACAACGACGTCTTCAAAATAATGCTCCGGTTCTTGGCGGTCCTTGCCCTTGGGTGGACTCTTCACTGCAACGTCGATGGCCTTCATATTCCCCCAGAACGTCTTGACTCGGGCAAAAGCCATCCGTGCACCTTCGATACACACCGATCGCTTCACAACGTCGATACGCGGCACTGCGTCAACAAGCCGCTGCACCAAGCCGAAGTAACTGTTCGGAATAGGCTCAGATGGCCATAACCGGATTATGACGTTCTTCATGGCAGCACCGGATATCCTACGAAGCTCGGCCCACTACGACATCTGCTCATTCAGCAACAGTGGGTGCTTCGAGGCGCCGAATTGTGACCAGAAAAGCGTCTCCACTGCATACCCGTCTCGCACCTAATAATACTGCGTCGCATCGGAAGAACTCTTTGGCAAGTCTAAAAACTCGTGTGGATAACTCCACAATTGGTTACCTGAGCATAGTTTGGATCACCGAACTTAGCCTGTAGTAAAAATGGCTTACCAGCTGCAATCTCCCTAGCTTGCCGGATCTCCTCATAGGCTGCTCTAGATTCAGACCGCGCTTCTCTCGCCTCTCATAGGGCCTTGTCAATTTCAGCCGTTTTGGCTTCATTCTCCTTCTCAACGAGTTCACACCGGCTATCAACACTTTTTAGCTTGAGCGCCATCGTGGATATCTTCTCCTCGTCTTGACGCCGAGCAGCTCGTTCGGCTTTTAACTCAGCCGATGCCTTCTCGGCAGCCGCATTACTACGTCGGGCCTGCTCCTTGGCCCGGGCTAGCTCCGCCTGAAAAATTTCAATGGTGGCAGCCCCATTTGCAGCTAGGCACAACTTTCAGCATCATGCTTATATCACAAAAATGTATGCGCAGGGACTGCTCCGAATACATACCTTGCGACTCATCAAGACGCATATTGATTAACGTAATGTCATCCCCGGCTACATCAAGCTTCCATTGCATCTCGGCAATATCCGTAGTCTGGGAAGTAGCCAGGGGGTGCTACCTCTTGAGCACTGCGTTGGTTTTCCCTTGAAGAGGAAAGGGTGATGCGGCAATGTAGCGTAAGTATTTCCCTCAGTTTTTGAGAACCAGGGTATCAATCCAGTAGGAGATCACGCTCAAGTCCCACGCACCTACACAAACAAATAAGAACCTCGCAACCAACGCGATAAAGGGGTTGTCAAGCCCTTCTCGGTCACTTACGAGAGTGAGATCTGATAGATATGATAAGATAAGAATTTTGGTATTTTTATGATAAAGAGAAATAAAGATGCAAAGTAAAATAAACGGAAAAGGAAATAACTAAGTATTGGAAGATTAATATGATGAAAGATAGACTTGGGGGGCATAGGTTTCACTAGTGGCTACTCTCAAGAGCATAAGTATTACGGTGGGTAAACGAATTACAGTCGAGCAATTGATAGAATTGAGCATAGTTATGAGAATATCTAGGTATGATCATGTATATAGGCATCACGTCCAAGACAAGTAGACCGAAACGATTCTGGATCTACTAGTATTACTCCACACATCGACCGCTATCCAGCATGCATCTAGAGTATTAAGTTCATAAGAACAGAGTAATGCTTTAAGGAAGATGACATGATGTAGAGGGATAAACTCATGCAATATGATATAAACCCCATCTTTTTATCCTCGATGGCAACAATACAATACGTGTCGGTTCCCTTTCTGTCACTGGGATCGAGCACCGCAAGATTGAACCCAAAGCTAAGCACTTCTCCCATTGCAAGAAAGATCAATCTAGTAGGCCAAACCAAACTGATAATTCAAAGAGACTTGCAAAGATAAACCAATCATACATAAAAGAATTCATAGGAGAATCAAATATTGTTCATAGATAATCTGGATCATAAACCCACAATTCATCGGATCTCGACAAACACAACGCAAAAGAAGATTACATCGAATAGATCTCCAAGAAGATCGAGAAGAGTGTTGTATTGAGATCCAAAGAGAGAGAAGAAGCCACCTAGCTAATAACTATGGACCCATAGGTCTGAAGTAAACTACTCACACATCACCGAAGAGGCCATGGAGTTGATGTAGAGGCCCTCCGTGATCAATGCCCCCTCCGGCGGAGCTCCGGAAAAGGCCCCGAGATGGGATCTCTCGAGTACATAAGGTTGCAGCGGTGGAATTGGGTTTTCGTGGTGCTCCTGGATGTTTGTGGGTACATGGATATATATAGGAGGAAGAAGTACGTCGGTGGAGCAACGGAGGGCCCACGAGGGTGGAGGGCGCGCCCGGGGGGGTAGGCGCGCCCCCGGCCTCGTGCCTTCCTCCCTTGTTTCTTGACGGCCACTCCAAGTCTCCTGGATCACGTTTGTTGAGAAAATCACGTTCCCGAAGGTTTCATTTCGTTTGGACTCCATTTGATATTCCTTTTCTTCGAAACCCTAAAATAGGCAAAAAAACAGCAATTTGGGTTGGGCCTCCGGTTAGTAGGTTAGTCCCAAAAATGATATAAAAGTGTAAAATAAAGCCCGTTAACATCCAAAATAGATAATATAATAGCATGGAGCAGTCAAAAATTATAGATATGTTGGAGACGTATCAAGCATCCCCAAGCTTAATTCCTGCTCGTCCTCGAGTAGGTAAATGATAAAAGAAGAATTTGTGATGTGGAATGTTTTCTAACATATTTCTCAATGTAAATTTTCTTTATTGTGGCATGAATGTTCAGATCCGAAAGATTCAAGATAAAAGTTCAATATTGACATAAAAATAATAATACTTCAAGCATACTAACTAAGCAATCATGTCTTCTCAAAATAACATGGCAAAAGAAAGTTATCCCTACAAAATCATATAGTCTGGATATGCTCTATCTTCACCACACAAAATACTTAAATCATGCACAACCCCGATGACAAGCCAAGCAATTGTTTCATACTTTTGATGTTCTCAAACTTTTTCAATTTTCACGCAATATATGAGCGTGAGCCATGGATATAGCACTATGGTGGAATAGAATGGTGGTTGTGGAGAAGACAAAAGGGAGAAGATAGTCTCACATCGACTAGGCGTATCAACGGGCTATGGAGATGCCCATCAATAGATATCAATATGAGTGAGTAGGGATTGTCATGCAACGGATGCACTAGAGCTATAAGTATATCAAAGCTCAACAAAAGAAACTAAGTGGGTGTGCATCCAACTTGCTTGCTCACGAAGACCTATGGCATTTTGAGGAAGCCCATCATTGGAATATACAAGCCAAGTTCTATAATGAAAAATTCCCACTAGTATATGAAAGTGATATCATAAGAGACTCTCTATATGAAGAACACGGTGCTACTTTGAAGCACAAGTGTGGAAAAGGATAGTAG
This sequence comes from Triticum urartu, assembly GCF_056163025.1. Classification (NCBI taxonomy): domain Eukaryota; kingdom Viridiplantae; phylum Streptophyta; class Magnoliopsida; order Poales; family Poaceae; genus Triticum; species Triticum urartu. Next base: position 546,927,668 of record NC_141874.1, read on the forward strand.
CATTGTCCCTTCTCTCTTTTTCTCTCATTTTTTGGGCCTTCCCTTTTTTATGGCCTTTCTCTTTTTTTTCCTTTTTTTCGTCCGGAGTCTCATCCCGACTTGTGGGGGAATCATAGTCTCCATCATCCTTTCCTCACTGGGAACAATGCTCTAACAATGATGATCATCACACTTTATTTACTTATAACTCAAGAATTACAACTCAATACTTAGAACAAGATATGACTCTATGTGAATGCCTCCGGCGGTGTACCAGGATGTGCAATGATGCATGAGTGACATGTATGAAGACTTATGAACGGTGGCTTTGCCACAAATACGATGTCAACTACATGATCATGCAAGCAATATGACAATGATGAAGCGTGTCATAATAACGGAACAGTGGAAAGTTGCATGGCAATATATCTCAGAATGGCTATGTGAATGCCATAATAGGTAGGTATGGTGGCTGTTTTGAGGAAGGTATATGGTGGGTTTATGGTACCGGCGAAAGTTGCGCGATACTAGAGAGGCTAGCAATGGTGGAAGGGTGAGAGTGTGTATAATCCATGGACTCAACATTAGTCATAAAGAACTCACATACTTATTGCAAAAATCTATTAGTTATCGAAACAAAGTATTACGCGCATGCTCCTAGGGGATAGATTGGTAGGAAAAGACCATCGCTCGTCCCCGATCGCCACTCATAAGGAAGATAGTCAATAAATAAATCATGCTCCGACTTCATCACATAACGGTTCACCATACGTGCATGCTACGGGAATCACAAACTTCAACACAAGTATTTCTCAAATTCACAACTGCTCAACTAGCATGACTCTAATATCACCATCTCCATATCTCAAAACAATTATCAAGTATCAAACTTCTCATAGTATTCAATGCACTTATATGAAAGTTTTTATTATTGACATGTTGTTCTAAAGGACTCTCAAAATAATATAAGTGAAGCATGAGAGAACAATAGTTTCTATAAAACAAATCCACCACTGTGCTCTAAAAGATATAAGTGAAGCACTAGAGCAAAAACTATATAGCTCAAAAGATATAAGTGAAGCACATAGAGTATTCTAATAAATTTCAAATCATGTGAGTCTCTCTCAAAAAGTGTGTACAGAAAGGATGATTGTGGTAAACTAAAAATCAAAGACTCAAATCATACAAGATGCTCCAAGCTAAACACATATCATGTGGTGAATAAAAATATAGCTCCAAGTAAAGTTACCGATAGACGAAGACGAAAGAGGGGATGCCTTCCGGGGCATCCCCAAGATTAGGATTTTTGGTGTCCTTGAATTTTACCTTGGGGTTACATGGGCATCCCCAATCTTAGGCTCTTGCCACTCTTTGTTCCATAATCCATCAAATCTTTACCCAAAACTTGAAAACTTCACAAAACAAAACTCAAAATAGAAAATCTCGTGAGCTCCATTAGCGAAAGAAAACAAAACACCACTTCAAGGTAGTGTAATGAACTCATTATTTATTTATATTGGTGCTAAACCTACTGTATTCCAACTTATCTATGGTTTATAAACTCTTTTACTAGCCATAGATTCATCAAAATAAGCAAACAACACAAGAAAAACAGAATCTATCAAAAACAGAATAGTCAGTAGTAATATGTAGCTAACGCAAGTTCTGGAACCCCAAAAATTCTAAAATAAATTGCTGGACGTCAGGAGTTTATCTATTAATCATCTGCAAAAATAATTAACTAAACATCACCTTCCAAATAAAAATGGCAGCAATTCTCGTGAGCGCTAAAGTTTCTGTTTTCTACAGCAAGATCAAAAAGACTTTCCCCAAGTCTTCCCAACGGTTCTACTTGGAACAAACACTAATTAAACACAAAAACACAACCAAAACAGAGGCTAGATAAATTATTTATTACCAAACAGGAGCCAAAATCAAGGAATGAAAATAAAATTGGGTTGCCTCCCGACAAGCCCTATCGTTTAACGCCCCTAGCTAGGCATAAAAGCGAAGATAGATCTTGGTATTACCATGTTTGGTAGGTAATTCTTCAATGAGACACCTATAATTCTTAGTAGTTTCTTCCTTTTTATTAATTATCAAACTCCTAGGCACAAAATCAAGAAAATCATTTCTAGCAAACGGTTCCTTAATGATAACAAAAAGATTAGGATGAACACTTATGGATTTTAAATCCGCAGTTTCCTTACTAGAGGATTCACCCTTATTTTTAGGAACATAAACAAGCTTGGCAATTTTAGTAGGAGGATTTGGAGTATTTTTAACGGAAGAAAAAGCGGATCCCAAGTTGGTGATAATTCCCTCAAGTTTATCGATTCTAGTAGAATCTTGATCTATTCTTTCATTAACTATGGGTTCTTTTTCCTTAAAAAATTCAAAGTAACTCCCACCTTAGATCCATATTGGGTAATTTGGTTGTGGATCTTTTTATCCAAATTCTCAATCAACTCTACAGTAGCAACTTTATTCTCAATAATTTCAAGCCTTTGGATCACATGTTCCAAAGTTAACATAGTTCCATTAACCAAAAGAGGTGGTGGGCCAAACAAATCTATCATAGCATTATAAGAATCCAAAGTATGCCTGCCCAAGAAATTTCCTCTGGTAATGGTATCAAGAATTTATCTATTCCAAGGGGTGATGCCTACATAAAATTGCAAAGAAGAACGGAAGTAGATTGCTTCCTAGAAGATCTATTTTGAGCATTGCAAATTCTGTACCAAGCATCTTTTAGATTTTCTCCCTCCCTTTGTTTAAAATTAAGAACTTCATTCTCGGGAGATAAAGGACTAGCCATAACGACGAAGCAAGCAATCCAACACACAAGCAAACAAGAAATGGGCAAAAAGAGGCAAATAGGGAAAGAGAAGGGGGACGGAGAGAGAGGGCGAATAAAATGGCAAGGGTGAAGTGGGGGAGAGGAAAACGAGAGGCAAATGGCAAATAATGTAATGCGAGGGATAAGAGTTTGTGATGGGTACTTGGTATGTTTTGACTTGGTAATGGCACCAAAAATGACTCGTTGTGGGAGTCAAATATTGACTTGACTTGGCGCAAATCTCCCCGGCAACAACGCCAGAAATCCTTCTTGCTACCTCTTGAGCACTGCGTTGGTTTTCCCTTGAAGAGGAAAGGGTGATGCAGCAAAGTAGCTTAAGTATTTCCCTCGGTTTTTGAGAGCCAAGGTATCAATCCAGTAGGAGATCACGCTCAAGTCCCACGCACCTACACAAACAAATAAGAATCTCGCAACCAATGTGATAAAGGGGTTGTCAAGCCCTTCTCGGTCACTTGCGGGAGTGAGATCTGATAGATATGATAAGATAATATTTTTGGTATTTTTATGATAAAGATAAATAAAGATGCAAAGTAAAATAAACGGCAAAGGAAATAACTAAGTATTGGAAGATTAATATGATGAAAGATAGACCTGGGGGCCATAGGTTTCACTAGTGGCTTCTCTCAAGAGCATAAGTATTATGATGGGTAAACGAATTACTGTCGAGCAATTGATAGAATTGAGCATAGTTATGAGAATATCTAGGTATGATCATGTATATAGGCATCACGTCCGAGACAAGTAGACCGACACGATTCTGCATCTACTACTATTACTCCACACATCAACCGCTATCCAGCATGCATCTAGAGTATTAAGTTCATAAGAACAGAGTAATGCTTTAAGGAAGATAACATGATGTAGAGGGATAAACTCATGCAATATGATATAAACCCCATCTTTTTATCCTCGATGGAAACAATACAATACGTGGCGGTTCCCTTTCTGTCACTGGGATCGAGCACCGCAAGATTGAACCCAAAGCTAAGCACTTCTCCCATTGGAAGAAAGATCAATCTAGTAGGCCAAACCAAACTGATAATTCGAAGAGACTTGCAAAGATAAACCAATCATACATAAAAGAATTCAGAGGAGAATCAAATGTTGTTCATAGATAATCTGGATCATAAACCCACAATTCATCGGATCTCGATAAACACAACGCAAAAGAAGATTACATCGAATAGATCTCCAAGAAGATCGAGAAGAGTGTTGTATTGAGATCCAAAGAGAGAGAAGAAGCCATCTAGCTAATAACTATGGACCCATAGGTCTGAAGTAAACTACTCACACATCACCGGAGAGGCCATGGAGTTGATGTAGAAGCCCTCCGTGATCAATGCCCCCTCCGACGGAGCTCCGGAAAAGGCCCCGAGATGGGATCTCTCGAGTACAAAAGGTTGTGGCGGTGCAATTAGGTTTTCGTGGTGCTCCTGGATGTTTGGGGGTACGTGGATATATATAGGAGGAAGAAGTACGTCGGTGGAGCAACGGAGGGCCCACGAGGGTGGAGGGCCCAGGGGGTAGGCGCGCCCCCTGCCTCGTGACTTCCTCCCTTGTTTCATGACAGCCACTCCAAGTCTCCTGGATCACGTTTGTTGAGAAAATCACGTTCCCGAAGGTTTCATTCCGTTTGGACTCCGTTTGATATTCCTTTTCTTCGAAACCCTAAAATAGACAAAAAAAAACAGCAATTTGGGTTGGCCTCCGGTTAGTAGGTTAGTCCCAAAAATGATACAAAAGTGTAAAATAAAGCCCATTAATTTCCAAAATAGATAAGATAATAGCATGGAGCAATGAAAAATTATAGATACGTTGGAGACATATCAGGGGGGAAGCAGCCTGTGTTCAAAGTTAATCAGATTAGTCCTCAGATATTTCTTTTGATCCTCCGTCCGCTTCCTATGGGAAGCCAACCTAAGTCTCAGGGGCTACAGTCTATACACAAGTGTATTTTCTGAATAAAACACGATTGCACATATTACAGTACAAACCTCGAAGCCTCTTAGCAGACTTGCAAATGCCTCATTCAATCCATTCTTTGCGGATAGGACCTTTTTTACCACTGTACCCATCAAGGTACGATGTTCCTCTGAAATGGACGCCTGCCGCGGCATGTTCGTCAAGATATCCGGTGCCTCTGGGTCTCCGGAGGCAGCCGCAGGAGTACGGTCACCCTTTGAAGGGATCCGTTTATTTGTATCCGGCTGCTTTCTGGATTGTTCGGGGTCTTCATTGTTGTTCCCCGGACCCTGGGCCTCCGAAGTATCACTTTTGTGTAGCATCTTCGTCATCCCTGGCACCACTTGCTGGTCGGGGGAGACCCTCCGCGACGACACCTCAAGGTCGTCTTCCTTATTGGACGGAGAGGCCAGTGGGGGCGTCTCGCTTTCCATCATTTCCGGGAGAATGTCCCCCGAGGAAGAGGATTGTTGAAGGGGGCTACGCGCTGAGCTGAAAATATATATATATATATATATATATATATATATATATATATATATATTCCAGGCATCATAGGAAAAGAATGGGATAGGTTTAAAACAGCCTTGTTCGCTTATGATTTGGCCGGAGGCTTGTCCTCATCATGAGACTGCGCTTCAACGTCCTCCAGGCCCGGGCCGCCCCCAGAGGCATCTTGCCTCGCTTAGGAGCCTGCTTCTCCCAATCTTCAGAGGCGGCCCTCTTCTTCCTGGGAGGGAAGGAGATAGTGGCCCCCTTCACTTTTGTCTTCGGATGAGGGGATATTTATTTCTCCGGACGCAAAGTCCAAGGTTCCCTGGGAATAGATGCCATCCTTGGTCCTCTTGCTCTCCGCCTCCTCCTCCTTCCCCGGCATCTGGTATGGTGCTGGGGCCAGCATCCTTGTTAGGACAGGATTCGCTGGACCCTCGGGCAGAGGGGTCGAACACATAATCAGTTCCGCCTTCTTTATCCAGCCCTGGAAAAAGATAGCTTGCTCAGTACCATATTACTGTATGCATGACCACTAAGTATTCGAAAGCCAAGTGCTTACCGGGGTATCCGGAGGATTGCAGTTAAGGCCGGCGTCCTCAGCAGTATCCGGCCAATGTTTCCGCTTCCCGAAAAATAACTTCCACATCCGTTCGTGTGTGGCGCCAAAGAAGTGTTGGAGGGTTTGTGGTCCTTCTGGATTAAACTCCCACATGCGGCGAGGCCTGCGCTGGCAGGGCAAGATTCGGCGAACTAACATCACTTGGATCACACTGACGAGATCGATATCCCTCTCGAGGAGGGTTCGGATGCGGCTTTGTAAGGTCTGCACTTCATACACTAATCCCCAGTCTAGCCCCTTGTTGACCCATGATGCTAGCCGTAATGGTGGGCCAGGACGGAAGGTGGGGGCAGCTACCCATTTAGTACTGCGGGGCTCTGCAATATAAAACCACTCCCGCTGCCAGTAATTGGAAGCCTCGGCAAAAGAACCTTTTAGCCAGGGAGTGTTGGCGAGTTGGCTGATTGTAGCACTGCCGCACTCCGCCTGTTCCCCGTCGACTACCTTCGGCTTTACACTAAAGGTTTTGAGCCATAAGCCGAAGTGTGGGGGGATTCGAAGGAAGGCCTCACATGTAATGATAATATCAAGACATGGAGGATAGAGTCCGGGGCAAGATCGTGAAAATCTAGTCCGTAATAAAACATTAGCCCTCGGACAAAGGGGTGAAGAGCAAAACCTAACCCCTAGAGGAAGTGGGAGACGAATACCACCCTCTCGCCGGATCTGGGGGTCGCGATAACTTGTCCTTGAGCAGGAAGCCGGTGGTGGATCTCTGCGGTCAGATATCTGGCCGCCCGAAGCTTTGTGATATCCTCCTCTGTAACAGAGGAAGACACCCATCGGCCTTGGGAGCTGGATCAGGACATGATGGGAAGGATGAAAGCAATGGAGTCGAACCTTGAGTGCTGGAACTCGGGGTTGGGGAGGCTTAAAAGAGGTTATGCATAAAAGGACGGCCTTTGGTTCCTTTATATACACCTCTGGTATTGAATGTCTCCTCCTAAGCCTAGGAACCTTCCTATTCCTAAGGAATCTTTCTCGCAGGATGGTTGGGTTACCCACGCTCGTATTAATGAAAATCCCATAATAAGGGGACACGATCTATGCTTTGACAAGACGTGCCAATGACAACCGCGTCTCGAAACATGGGGCGAAAAACGGTTCGAAATTATGACCAGGCAGGCGTGACGTCACATTACAAAAGTTGTCAGCAGATTGGACTCATGCGTTATTACACGATCAATTCTTCTGGAGACTATTCAGGAGTTCGGAAGGAGGAACCCGCCTTGAAATGCCGAAGACAACACTACGCGCCGGATACCTTGTCATTGAAGCCAGGTTCAGGAGCTACTGAGGGAGTCCTGGACTAAGGGGTGCTCGGGCGTCCGACCTGTTATTTGTGGGCCGGACTAATGGGCTGTGAAGATACGAAGACCGAAGACTACACCCGTGTCCGGATGGGACTCTCCTTGGCGTGGAAGGCAAGCTTGGCGACAGAATATGTGAATTCCCTTCTTTGTAACCGACCTTGTGTAACCCTAGATCCTCCTGCTGTCTATATAAACCGGAGGACTTAGTCCGGATAGGATATACAAAATACCTTAGTCATACAGGCTAGACTTCTAGGGTTCAGCCATTATGATCTCTTGGTAGATCAACTCTTGTAATACTCATTGAGGTAGTCCTGGATTAGGGGGGTCTCCGGACAGCCGGATTATATCCTTTGGCCGGACTGTTGGACTATGAAGATACAAGATTGAAGACTTCGTCTCGTGTCCGGATGGGACTCTACTTGGCGTGGAAGGCAAGCTAGGCAATACGGATATGGATATCTCCTCCTTTGTAACCGACCTTGTGTAACCCTAACCCTCTCCGGTGTCTATATAAACCGGAGGGTTTTAGTCCGTAGAACAACAACAACTACTACAACATACAATCATACCATAGGCTAGCTTCTAGGGTTTAGCCTCTCTGATCTCGTGGTAGATCTACTCTTGTACTACCCATATCATCAATATTAATCAAGCAAGACGTAGGGTTTTACCTCCATCAAGAGGGCCCGAACCTGGGTAAAACATTGTGTCCCCTGCCTCCTGTTACCATCCGCCTTAGACGCACAGTTCGGGACCCCCTACCCAAGATCCACCGGTTTTGACACCGACATTGGTGCTTTCATTGAGAGTTCCTCTGTGTCGTCGCTGTTAGGCTTGATGGCTCCTACTATCATTGATGGCGATGCAGTCCAGGGTGAGACTTTTCTCCCCGGACAGATCTTCGTGTTCGGCGGCTTTGCACTGCGGGCCAATTCGCTTGGCCATCTGGAGCAGATTGAAAGTTACGCCCCTGGCCACAAGGTCAGGTTTGGAAGCTTAAACTACATGGCCGATATTCGTGGAGACTTGATCTTCGACGGATTCGAGCCTCTGCCTTGTGCGTCACGCGGTCACGATGAGTACGATTTAGCTCTACCATCGGACAGTGTCCAGGAGATAGCACAGGCAGCCGCTCTGACCCTCAATTCGGAGCCAGTTGCGCCGTCCATGGACGGGTGGATGGACCCCGCCACGGAGGCCTTACCCTCAGCGGCGATCGAGCCAAACATCGACCTTACCTTGCACAAGAGCCGTGTTGTTAAACTGCCGGATCCTTCTCCGGCCATGAACTCTGAACCGCCCGCGCCCGTTCCCATCGAACCCGATTGGGCGCCGATCATGGAGTTTACCTCCGTGGATATTTTTCAGTACTCGCCCTTTGGCGACATACTGAACTCATTAAGGTCCGGCAGGACTAGGATGCGGACGACGAAGAAATTCGCGGCCCACCCACCACCCACTTAGTAGCCACTGTCGATGACTTAACCGACATGCTCGATTTCGAGTCCAAAGACATCGACGGTATGGACGACGATGCGAGAGACGAAGAGGATCCACTGCCCACAGGGCACTGGACAGCCACCTCATCATACGATATATACATGGTGGATACACCCAAAGAAGGCAATGGCAACGAGATAGCGGAGGATGACCCCTCCAAGAAGCAACCCAAGCGCCGACGTCAGCGGCGCCGCTCTAAGTCCCGCCAAAGCAAAAGTGGTGATACCGGCACAGGAGATAATAACACTTCGTATAGTGCCGAAGACAACAACAATCCCCTCCAGCAAGATTTAGAGCAGGAGGATGGAGGAGCCAGCCCTCCTGAGAGAGCGGCAGATGGAGAGGAGGATGATAATTACATGCCCCCCTCCGAAGACGAGACAAGCCTCGGCGACGACGAATTCGCCGTACCAGAGGATCCCGTCGAACAAGAGCGCTTCAAACGCCGGCTTATAGCCACGGCAAGTAGCCTTAAGAAAAAGCAGCAACAGCTTCAAGCTGATCAAGATCTGCTAGCTGACAGATGGACTGAAGTCCTCGCGGCCAAGGAATATAAACTTGAGTGCCCCTCCAAGAGTTACCCAAAATGTAGGTCTCTACCCCGACTGGAGGAAGAAGCATATGACGCGGCTGATCAGCCACCTCGTGGCCGCGATAGAGAGGCATTCCAGCCAAAAACTCAGCCTGCACCCCGACACCATTCAAAAAAGAAGGCATGGGGAGATACGCCAGACCTACGAGACATATTGGAGGATAAAGCAAAGCATGGAAGATCGATCTACGGATCACGAGGGCGCGCCACTATGCGAGACGATAAACGTCATGCCGGATACAGTAAAAGTAAATCCGACCGGGCCGAACACAGTGGGCAAGACCCATTCGAGCTGCGTCGTGATATAGCCCAATACAGAGGCATCGCACACCCCTTATGCTTCACAGACGAAGTAATGGATCATCAAATCCCAGAAGGTTTCAAACTTGTAAATATTGAATCATACGACGGCACAACAGATCCCGTAGTATGGATCGAGGATTTCCTCCTCCACATCCACATGGCCCGCGGTGATGACTTACATGCCATCAAATACCTCCCACTAAAGCTCAAGGGACCAGCGCGGCATTGGCTTAACAGCTTGCTAGCAGAGTCCATCAGCTGTTGGGAAGATCTGGAAGCCGCATTCCTCGACAACTTTCAGGGCACTTATGTGCGGCCACTAGATGCCGATGGCTTGAGCCACATAATTCAGTAGCCAGAAGAATCGACCAGGCAATTCTGGACTCTGTTCCTAACAAAGAAAAATCAAATCGTCGACTGTCCGGATGCAGAGGCCCTAGCGGCTTTCAAACACAACTTCCGTGACGAATGGCTAGCCCGGCACCTTGGTCAGGAAAAGCCGAAATCTATGGCAGCCCTCACGACACTCATGACCCGCTTTTGTGTGGGAGAAGACAGCTGGCTGGCTCGCAGTAATAACATATCAAAGAACCATGGTACTTCAGATACCAAGGACGGCAATAGCAGGTCACGTCGCGACAAACATAAGCGCCGCATTAACAGCGATAATAATGAGGATACGGCAGTCAATGCCGGATTCAAAGGCTCTAAACCCGGTCAGCGGAAAAAGCCATTCAAACAAAGTACGCCGGGTCCGTCCAGCATGGACCGTATACTCGATCGCTCGTGTCAAATACACGGCACCCCAGAAAAACCAGCCAATCACACCAACAGGGCTTGTTGGGTGTTCAAGCAGGCCGACAAGTTAATTGCCGAAAACAAGGACAAGGGGCCACATAGCGATGACGAGGAGGAGCCCCGGCAGCCACACACCAGAGGATAGAAGAGGTTTCCCCCACAAGTGCGGATGGTGAACATGATATACACAACCCACATCCCCAAGAGGGAGCGGAAGCGTGCGCTCAGGGACGTATATGCGTTGGAACCAGTCGCCCCAAAGTTCAACCCATGGTCCTCCTATCCGATCACTTTCGATCGCAGGTACCATCCCACTAGTATCCGTCATCACGGATTCACCGCACTGGTTCTGGACCCAATCATTGACGGATTTCACCTCACTCGAGTCCTTATGGATGGCGGCAGCAGCCTGAACCTGCTTTATCAGGACACAGTGCACAAAATGGGTATAGATCCCTCAAGGATCAAACCCACAAAAACGACCTTTAAAGGCGTCATTCCAGGTGTAGAGGCCCATTGCACAGGCTCAATTACACTGGAAGTGTTCTTCGGATCCCCGGATAACTTCCAAAGCAAAGAGTTAATCTTCGATATAGTCCCATTCCGCAGTGGTTATCATGCACTGCTCGGGCGAACCGCATTTGCGAGATTCAATGCGGTACCGCATTATGCATACCTCAAGCTCAAGATGCCAGGACCTCACGGGGTTATTACAGTCAATGGAAACACAGAAGTTCTCTCTCCGAACAGAGGAGCACACTGCAGCCCTCGCAGCAGAAGCGCAAACCAGCCTCTCAAGGCAATACACCAGTTCGGCATTTCAAGACCCGGACACCTTCAAGCGTGCTCGGAGCAATCGGCAACTAGACCGCCTGGCGCGATCTGAGCTCGCGTAGCAATGCGGCCCCCACCCTAGTCCCAGCCGAACGGCGAAACTCGTGCCACACGTACATAATTACGCATTAAAAATACCATGGGCACAGGTGGGGAGGGGGGACACACTGCGGCACACCCCAAGACGTGGCTTAAACCTCACTAGGGGCTTCCCATTTGGTTATTTTTCTCTTTTTCAGGACCTTAATCTCTCGAAACCCGGTCCGGCAGCACTATCGCCGAACACATGATGCAGCAACCAAGGAGGCAGAAAGCTACGTCACACCACGGAATTCCCAGGTGGATTACAATAACGAGCAAAATATTTGATTTAATATTGTTCCTCAGCTTGCCCTTGGAAGGGACATAGTCCTACTCTTTGCTTATCGCACCATCTGTATCATTCTGCTTTAACGCACCTTTTTGAATAAACAATGCATAACATTACGACTTTTGTTGCATTCTTGTTATATATATATGTGTGTGTGTGTGTGTGTGTGTTCATTAATGACGCCTTGCACCCGTACACTTTGGTACGGCCAATACACCAGGGGCTTACGTACCCCACAATATAGTGTGAAAAGTCTGAACACTTTCACAAGTGCGGCACCCCGAACTTATAGCATTATATGCATCATCTCCGAATCATGTCTTTGGTCAAATGTTGGGTTTGCCCGGCTCCTATGTTTTGGTACCTTACGTTCCGCTCTATCGGCTAAGGTAGCGCTAGGAGAACTACTGCGATTGTGCCCCGGTTTTGCCGGGCTGAGCACCTCAGTAGAGAAACCTAAAACTAACTATCATGATAAGGCGAGAGACTGGTCGCTGTTCGGCGAGGTTTTCGAGTCCCTAAAGACTTATGCCGCTTAGAGCGAGGGGCCGGCCCTGTTCGGCTTAAAGGCGTGTATCGCACCCCGAATTCGGCCTTCCGAATACCAGGGGCTTCGCCAAAATTTAAAATTATAGAATTCTATGGCTAAGTGAGAGTGATAAAGCATTATTAGTCTGGTTGCCTGGTTCGTTGTGCTGAGCACCTCCCTCGAAGGACCCAAACATGGGAACAAGAGTGCTCAGGTTTATCCCGAACACCCCAGCACTAGTGGCATGGGGGCAGAAGCCGAGGACTAGCCATCTCTCAGATTGGATAAACAGCCAAACATAAGGTAATATTTTAAATTCACACAAGCGTTGCATAGCACATATGAAACAAGTTTTCATCATACAGGATCACACGAGCAAGTTTACTCAAATATTGCATCCTTGGAACATTCTTCTGCTACAAGACGGGCACCCTTCAGGACACCCTCATAATAAATTTCAGGGGTGCGATGCTCCTTGCCCTGCGGCGGCCCTTCCTTGATCAGCTTCACAGCGTCTAGCTTGGCCCACTGCACCTTCACACGGGCGAAAGCCCAGCGTGCACCTTCGATGCAGACGGACCGCTTGACGACCTCCAGCCGTGGGTAGGCATCCACAAGCTGCCTCACCAGGCCGAAGTAGCGGTTCGGAAGGGCGTCGCCAGGCCACAGCCAGACTATAAGGCCCTTCATGGCCTGTTCGGCCGCCTTGTGCAGCTCAACCAGCTGCTTTAGCTGGTCGCTCAGAGGCATCGGGTGTTCGATCTCAGTATACTAAGACCAGAACAGCTTCTCCGTTGAGATTCCCTCCTCGGCCTGATAAAACAGTGCGGCATCCGACACGCAGCGGGGCAGATCTACGAATGCTCCTAGAGAGCTCCGAATTCGGGTAAGTAATCAGTAATTTACTTTTACATGCTTGCTTTGCATATAGAATGCCTTACCCGCCGCTATCTTCTTCATTGCGTCGATCTCCTGGAGGGCCTTTTGGGCTTTGGCCTTGGCACTTTTTGCGCTCTCGAGGGCCGTGACAAGCTCAGACTCCCGCGTCTTCGAGTCAAGCTCCAACGCCTCATGCTTCGTCACGAGAGCCTGGAGCTCTTCCTGCACCTCGCCCACACGAGCCTCTTGCTTTTCCCGCTCGGTGCGCTCCTTGGCCGCTTTATCTTCGGCCTTGGTTAGTGCTTGCTTCAGGGTTGCCACCTCGGTCGTGGCCCCTGGCAAATATACGATGATCCTGTCATTTTGCAATCACGTCTTCTTTTATATATACATATCTATAGATAGGGTATTACTTACCCTTGTTCTCCTTGAGCTACCTCTTGGCAAGAACGAGCTCTTTCTTGGACCCCTCGAGGTCCTGCTTCAGTACGGCAACCTCCGCAGTCTGTGCGGCGGACGCCAGCAGCGTAGCCTGCATACGCATATTGACATACTTAAATTAGACTCCTGCGATATTGTTTGATCCTCTGTTCGGCTTTTCTTTGTGAACACCGAACAAAGCTCATGGGATACTGTCTATGCGGTAATATTTTTCCTATATTTTAACACTTACCTCAAATCCTGTTAGAAGGCTGGCACAGGCTTCAGTCAATCCGCTCTTGGCGGACTGAACCTTCCGGACCACCGCACTCATAATAGTACGGTGCTCCTCGTCGATGGAAGTGCTGCGAAGCGCTTCTAGCAGATTGTCTGGCGCCTCTGGATGGGCAGAGGTCACCGGCACAAGCATCTTGCCCCTCTTAGAAGCAGGCCGCCTGCCCGAGTCCGGAACCGCTGGAGGTTCCGGCGTGGTGTTCGGCTGAGGGGCGAACTTGGGGCCCTCAGGGGCCTTGTCCCCTCGGCTCCCGGAGTTCGGGAGGCCGCCTTGAGGCGCCTCCGGGACCGTCTCCCCTCGACCCGGTGCCTCGTGAGACAGCACCTCTGCATCGTCCGCAGGGCAAGGGGAGGTGGCGGTCGGAAGTGGATCACTATCCATATCCGACGAGCCCAGGGAGTCGTCTGATGATACATCGATACTGGCTCTGGGCGGCCTGCATAATCATGTTCGGCGTTAGGGAAAGCAGTGTGACAAAGGAATTGTCGGTGTCAAAACCGGCGGATCTCGGGTAGGGGGTCCTGAACTGTGCGTCTAGGCCGGATGGTAACAGGAGGCAAGGGACACGAAGTTTTACCCAGGTTCGGGCCCTCTCGATGGAGGTAAAACCCTACATCCTGCTTGATTAATATTGATGATATGGGTAGTACAAGAGTAGATCTACCACGAGATCGAGGAGGCTAAACCCTAGAAGCTAGCCTATGGTATGATTGTTGATGTGTACGTTGTCCTACGGACTAAAACCCCCCGGTTTATATAGACACCGGAGAGGGTTAGGGTTACACAAAGTCGGTTACAATGGTAGGAGATCTTCATATCCGTATCGCCAAGCTTGCCTTCCACGCCAAGGAAAGTCCCTTCCGGACACGGGATGGAGTCTTCAATCTTGCATCTTCATAGTCCAGGAGTCCGGCTGAAGGTATAGTCCGGCTATCCGAACACCCCCTAATCCAGGACTCCCTCAGTAGCCCCTAAACCAGGCTTCAATGACGATGAGTCCGGCGCGCAGATTGTCTTCGGCATTGCAAGGCGGGTTCCTCCTCCAAGTACTTCATAGAAGATTTTGAACACAAAGATAGTGTCCGGCTTTGCAAAATAAGTTTCCACATATTGCCATAGAGAGAATAATATTTACACCAATCTAATCTGTTGACGTACTCCGTAGCGTGTCACACCACGGCCAAACCTTTATCCGAGTCGTTTCATTACCCCACCTCAGTGCGTCATGCGAGGAGGTTTCCTTGGCATGTCTTGTTAAAGCAGAGATCGTGTCCCCTTATCCCGGGATTCTCATCAATACGGGCGTGGGTAACCCAACCGCGCCATTGATTACGGCGCTTGGAGATAAGCGAGTCTTACCAGAGATCCACCTTTTCACCTACGCCTTCTTCCTCCTTCGCCTATCCATCTTTGCGCACTCGAGCTCCAGCGCCCAAGTCCGCACTCCTCACCTCAACCTTCTCCAGCCATGTCCGGAGCGGGAGGCAAGTGGATGGTCTCCTCCGTCACGGAGGGACATATCAAAAAGTTGAGGAAGGCCGGATACCTGTCTAACGACATCGCGTACCGGCTCTCTGAAAAGGGGCAGCTCATGCCCACCCCTAGGCCCCATGAGAGGGTGGTGTTCCTCCCCCATTTCCTCTGCGGACTGGGCTTCCCTCTTCACCCATTTGTCCGGGGGCTCATGTTCTACTACGGCCTGGATTTCCATGATCTGGCCCCGAACTTCGTCCTCAACATCTCGGCGTTTATCGTCGTGTGCGAGGCCTTCCTCCGCATCTGCCCCCATTTCGGCCTATGGCTCAAGACTTTCAACGTCAAGCCGAAGGTGGTGCGCAGCAACCAGGCGGAGTGCGGAGGCGCCATGGTGGGAAAGATGGCCAACATCCTCTGGCTCGAGGGCTCCTTTGTGGAGATCCTGAAGGGGTGGCAATCGGGGTGGTTTTACATCACCGAGCCGCGTGACGCCAAATGGGTCGCCCCCCTGAGTTTTGATCCGGACCCCCTACGCGGCTCACCTCCTGGAAGGAGACGGGCCTATCGTGGGGTAAGAAGGGAGAGCTGGCTGGACTCCAAACATGCGTCCAAACCCTGGTGGACAAGAAGCTCAAACTTGTCAACGTAGTCCAGGTTATGCTCATCCGCTTGATCCTCCCGTGTCAACAACGGGCTTTCAACCTGTGGGAGTTCGACCCGGCGCGGCACCAAACCCTGAGCAGGCTCTTCAACACGACGTATGAAGATGCCTAGAAGGTGCTTTTCAAGGGCGCCGAGGCTCCCGCATCCGCTACCGAGGATCGCGGATTCATGCGCAGCATCATGCTCTCGCGGTAAGCTGTTTTTTCCTTTTACACTGTATCAGTTTTTTGTAGTTTGACTCCATGTGGGATCTAAACTCCCTTACCTTTGACAGGATTGGCAGGTGACATCCGGACAGATCAACTGTCCGGCTCCTTTGCCCGAAGGCCCAGCGGATGCTCGCTTGGCGAAGCTGCTGGTTCCGGCACCCTATGTGGTGCCGGAGAAGAAGGCCGCAAAAAAGGCCGCGGGGACTCGAAAAAGTGCCCAGTGCCAGGAGGCATCGGATCCATCATCTGACGGTTCCAAGGCGCATTCCTACCGTGAAGATGAGGAGGAAGAAGAAGAGACCTCTCCCCCTCCAGCGGGGGGAGAGAAGAAAAGGAAGGCCGCCCTCTTGGGGGAGGCCGGAGGGTCCAAGAAGGGGAAAACCCTTCCTCCGGACTGCTCCACCGACGCCGACGGCAGCGGAGAGGAGTGGCAGCCCAAGGCCAAGCCCCTGGCAAAATCATAAGTATCCGGATACCAGAGTAACTCATAGTATTCGTTTATTGCGCAGCTTTCCCTTACGTCGAATATGTTTATGCAGCCCACCCAAAGACCGGCTCAACGCGTCGTCGAGCGGCTCACTGGACTCGTCGGATGTGAACTCGCTTCCGATGGCTTCCTCCCCCGCCCTACGGACGACACCGAAGTGTTGTCCCAACAGGTTCCAAGCCGGGAGGAGGTGGTCCTGGAGGCGCCGCAAGGCGACCTCCCGGACTCCAGGAGTAAAGGGGATGAAACCCCCCGGGGCTCCAAGTCCGGCCCTAGGCCGGACACCGCTCTGGAACCTTCAGAGGTTCCAGAGTCCGGCGGGGGACCTCCTTCCAAGAGGAGCAAGTCCGCCGTGCCGGTGGCCCCCGTCCAACCGGAGGCGCCGGACAATATGTTGGAGGCGCTCCAAGGCGCCTCCATCGACGAGGAGCACCGCGCTATTATGAGTGCGGTGGTCCAGAAGGTTCAGTCCGCCAAGAGCGGACTGACTGAAGCTTGTACTAGCCTTTT
The DNA here is from genome assembly GCF_056163025.1 of Triticum urartu. NCBI lineage: Eukaryota > Viridiplantae > Streptophyta > Magnoliopsida > Poales > Poaceae > Triticum > Triticum urartu. The sequence goes on from NC_141874.1 coordinate 546,944,764, forward strand.
GACAGGCTTTGAGGTAAGTAAAGAATGTGTAAATAATAGTACCGCATAGACAGTAGCCCCTGATGCTCTGTTTGGCAGTCGGGAAGAAAAGCAGAATAGAGGATCAAATAGAATTCGCAGGAGTCTAACAAAAATGAGTCAATATGCATCTGCAGGCTTCCCTGCTTGCGTCCGCCGCACTGACTGCGGAAGTGGACACACTAAAGCAGAACCTCGAGCGGTCCGAGCAAGAGCTCGAGCGTGCCAAGAAGCGGCTCGAGGATAATGAAGGTAAGAAATACCTTGTTTTTAAATATATATATAAAAAGGTGCAATTGCAAAAAATGACAGGATTATCATGGCTATTTTAGGGGCCACATCTAAAGTGGCAACCCTTAAGAAAGCACTGGTCAAAGCCGAGAAGAGGGCGGCCTCGGAGCGCACCGAGCGGGAGAAGTATGAGGCCAAGGTTGGCAAGGTGCGGCAAGAGCTCCAGGCTCTCATGGAAAAACATGAGAGTTTGGAGCTTGACTCAAAGACGCAAGTGTCCGAGCTCGCGGTGGCTATTGAAAATGCCAAATCTGCCAAGGCCGAATCCCAGAAGACCCTCCAGGAGTTGGATGAGGTGAAGAAGATAGCGGCGGGTAAGGCATTCTTTATGCAAAGCAAACACATAAACGTGAGTTACTTGTTACTTACCCGAATCCGGAGCTCTCCAGGAGCGTTCGCAGATCTTCCCCGGAGTGTGTCCGATGCCGCCGCATTCTATCGAGCCGAGGAGGGCAGCTTGACGGAGAAGGTGTTCTGGTCTCAGTACGCTGAGGCCGGACACCCCGTTCCCCTGAGCGACCAGCTGAAGCAACTGGTCGAGCTCCACAAGGCGGCCGAACAGGCCATGAAGGGCCTCATTGTTCGGCTGTGGCCTGGAGGGGCTCTACCTGGGAGCTATTTCGGGCTGGTGTGGCGGCTAGTGGAGGCCTGTCCAAGGCTCGAAGTCATCAAGCGCTCCGTCTGCATTGAGGGTGCCCGTAGGGCCCTTGCCCATGCTAAGGTGCACTGGGGCAAGCTGGATGCTGAGAAGCTTGTGAAGGATGGGCCACCGCCGGGGAAAGAGCATCGCAAGCCCGAGAATTACTATAAGGATGTTCTGAAGGGTTCCCGCCTTGTGGCGGATGAATGTTCTAGGGATGTAATTTTTGAGTGAAACTTGCTCGTTTTGTCCTGTGCGCTGAAAACTTGTTTATATGCGCTAAGCAATGCTGTTGGAATTTAAAATATTACCTTATGTGCGGCTGTTTATCAATTCTGAGAGATGGCGAGCCGTGGGCTTCTGCCCCCGTGCCGCTCGTGCTGGGGTGTTTGGGGATAAACCTGAGCGCTCTTTTTCCCATGTTTGGGTCCTTCGAGGGAGGCTCTCAGCCCAACGAACAAGGCAATCGGACTATAATGCATGAACACTCTCACTTAGCCATAGAATTCTATAATTTTAAATTTCGGCGAAGCCCCTAGTATTCGGAAGACCGAGTTCGGGGCACTATCCACGCCTTGGCCGGACAGAGCCGGCTCCTCGCCCTAAGCGGCATAAGTCTTTAGGGACTCGAAAAAACCTCTCGAACAACGACCAGCTCTCGCTTCATCATGACAGTCAGTTTTAGCTTTCTCCACTGAGGTGCTCGATCCAGCTCAACTGGGGCACAATCGCAGTGGTTCTCCTAGTGCTACCTTAGCCGATATAGCGGAACGTAAGGCACCAAAACATAGGAGCCGGGCAAACCCAACTATTGACCCAAGACATGATTCGAAGCCGATGCATATAATGTTATAAGTTCGGGGTGCCGCACTTGTTAAAGTGTTCGGACTTCTTACACCATATTGAGGGGTACTAAAGCCCCTGGCGTATTTTGGCCGTACCAACGTGCACGGGTGCAGCATGTCATTAAGGAACATATATAAAGAAAAAAGGTAATGCAAAAATAGACGAAAGCTATGCATTGTTTATTAAAAAGTGGTGCGATCTAGGCAGAACGATACAAGTAATGCGATAAGTAGAAGGTTGGACTAGTTAACATGTCCGCTCCAGGGGCAAGCTGCGGAATAGTATGTGGAACGGGTATACTGCTCGTGATAGAGACCACCTAGGAGTTCCGTAATGCGGCGTGGCTTGTCTGCTTCCCTGGTTCTTGCATCGTTTGTGCGGCAATTGAACTGCCGAACAGGCTTTCCGAAGGATGGAGTCCTGAAAGTAAGAGAAAATTAAAAAATCGGCAGCCCCTAGTACGGTTTAAGCTGTGTTTTGGGCGTGCCGTGATGGTGCCCCTCCCCTGTGCCCATGGTATCTCTAGAGCGTAGTTATGTACGCGAAGTACTGGCGTCGCCTTTTTAGGAGGGTTGGGGTTGGGGCCGCATTACTACGCCTGCTCGGATCGTGCCAGGCGGTCTTGTTGTAGGTTACTCCGGGCGCGCTTGACGGTGTCCGGTCGTTTAGTGGCCGGACTGGAGAACTGCTTGGAGAGGCTGCTTTGTACTTCTGCTGCAAGGGCCGCCGTGTGCTCCTCCGTTCGGAGGGAGCGTTCGGTGTTTCCATTGACCGTAATTACTCCTCGAGGGCCTGGCATCTTGAGCTTAAGGTATGCGTAATGCGGTACCACATTGAACTTAGCGAATACGGTTCACCCGAGCAGTGCGTGATAACCACTGCGAAACGGGACTATGTCGAAGAATAACTCCTCGCTTCGAAAATAATCCAAAGATCCGAAGACCACTTCAAGTGTGACTGAGCCTGTACAGTTGGCATCTACACCTGGTATTACGCCTTTAAAGGTCGTTTTGGTGGGCTTAATCCTCGAGGGATCTATGCCCATTTTCCGCACTGTATCCTGGTAAAGCAGGTTCAGGCTGCTGCCGCCGTCCATAAGGACTCTAGTGATATGAAATCCGTCAATAATTGGGTCTAGAACCAATGCAGCGAATCCGCCATGACGGATGCTAGTGGGATGGTCCCTTCGATCAAAGGTGATCGGGCAGGAGGACCATGGGTTGAACTTTGGGGCGACTGGCTCTACCGCGTATACGTCCCTTAACGCGTGCTTCCGCTCCCTTTTGGGGACGTGGGTTGCGTATATCATGTTCACCATCCGCACTTGTGGGGGAAAACCCTTCTGTCCACTGTTGTTCGGCGGCCGGGGCTCCTCGTTGTCATCGCTATGCAGCCCCTTGTCTTTATTTTCGGCGTTTAACTTGCACGCCTGCTTGAACACCCAACAATCCCTGTTGGTGTGATTGGCTGGCTTTTCGGGGGTGCCATGTATCTGGCATGAGTGGTCGAGTATTCGGTCCAAACTGGATGGGCCCCTAGGATTCCTTTTGAATGGCTTTTTCCGCTGACCGGATTTAGAGCCTCTGAATCCGGCATTAACTGTTGTATCCTCAGCATTCTCGCCGTTAATGCAGCGCTTCTCCTTGTTGCGACGCGACCTGCCACTACTGTCCCTGGTGTCCGAATTACCAGGGTTCTTGGTCATATTGTTGCTACGAGCAAGCCAGTTGTCTTCTCCCGCGCAAAAGCGGGTCATGAGTGTTGTGAGTGCTGCCATAGATTTCGGCTTTTCCTGTCCAAGGTGCCGGGCCAGCCACTCGTCACGGATATTGTGTTTGAAGGCTGCTAGGGCCTCAGCGTCCGGACAGTCGACTATTTGATTTTTCTTTGTTAGGAACCGTGTCCAGAATTGCCTGGCCGATTCCTCTGGCTGCTGAATTACATGACTTAGGTCATCGGCGTCTGGGGGTCGCACATAAGTGCCCTGGAAATTGTCGAGGAATGCGGCTTCCAGGTCCTCCCAACAACTGATTGATCCTGTTGGCAAGCTATTAAGCCAATGCCGAGCTGGTCCTTTAAGCTTGAGTGGGAGGTATTTGATGGCGTGGAAATCATCGCCGCGGGCCATGTGGATATGAAGGAGATAATCTTTGATCCATACCGCAGGATCTGTTGTGCCATCATATGATTCGATGTTTACGGGTTTGAAACCCTCGGGGATTTGATGATCCATTATTTCATCTGTAAAGCAGAGTGGGTGTGCGGCGCCTCTGTACTAGGCTATATCGTGACATAGCTCCAATGAGCCTTGTCTACTGTGTTCGGCCCCGCCGAATTTGTGGCCGGCATGACGGTTACCATCTCGAGCCGTGGGGCGCCCACGCGATCCGTAGATCGATCTTGTTTGCCTTGCCTTGTCCTCCAACATGTCTCGTAAGTCCGGTGCATATTCCCGTGCCTTGGTACGGGGTGCGGCTTGAGTGGAGGGCCGAGAGGCCTCTCTGTCGCGACCACGAGGTGGCCGGTCGGCCGCATCAAGTGCTTCCTCCTCTAATCGGGGTAGCAACCTGCGCTTTGGGTAGCTCTTGGAGGGGCGTTCGAGTTTATGCTCTTCAGCCGCAAGGACTTCAGTCCATCTGTCGACTAGCAAATCTTGATCAGCTCTAAGTTGTTGCTGTTTTTCCTTGAGGCTTCTTGCTGTGGCCATAAGCCTGCGTTGAAAACGCTTTTGCTCGACGGGATCCTCTGGCATGACGAATTCGTCGTCGTCGAGGCTTGCCTCGTCTTCGGAGGGAGGCATATAATTATCGTCCTCGACCTCTCTGTTTGCCGCTCTCTCATGAGGGCTGGTTTCTCCATCCTCCTATGCTAAATCTTGCTGGAGGGGGTTTCCTTCGGCGCTTTCCGGAGTATTATTATCTCCCGTGCTGGAATCACCGTGTTTGTTTTGGCGGGATTTTGAGCGGCGCCGCTGACGCCGGCGCTTAGGCTGTTTCTTGGAGGGGTCATCCTCCGCTGTTCCATCGCCATCTCCCTCTTTTGGGGTGTCCACCATGTATATGTCATATGACGAGGTGGCTTTCCAGGGCCTAGTAGGCGCTGGTTCTTCATCATCTCCTTCATCAGCGTCCATACCGTCGATATCTTCGGAGTCGAAGTCGAGCATGTCGGTTAAGTCATCGACAGTGGCTACAAAGTGGGTGGTGGGTGGGCTTTGAATTTCTTCATCGTCCGTGCCCCAACCTTGCTGACCGTAGTCCGGCCAGGGCTCTCCAGATAAAGAGAGAGACTTTAGTGACTTCAGGATATCGCCGAAAGGCGAGTGCTGAAAGATGTCCGCGGCAGTGAACTCCATGATCGGCGCCCAATCGGATTCGATTGGCAGGGGCGCGGAGGGTTCGGAGTCTGGAGAGGAGTCTGGCTCCTTGGAGTCACGAGCCTCACAGAGTACGGGGCTGGTGCTTGGCTCAATCGTCATTGGGGTCGCAGCCCCCGAGGTGGCGTCCAACCGCCCATCCTCGATCGGCGCAGTTGGCTCCGAATTAAGGGTCGGAGAAGATGCGGGTGCAGCCTCCAGGGCACTGTCCGGCAGTAGAGCCAGATCATGCTCGTCGTGACAGCATGGCGCGCTCGGCAGTGGCTCGAATCCGTCGAAGATCAAGTCCCCGTAGATGTCAGCCGTGTAGTTTAAACTTCCAAATCTGACCTGACGGCCAGGGGCATAGCTTTTGATCTGCTCCAGATGGCCAAGTGAATTGGCCCGCAGTGCGAAGCCGCCGAAGACGAAGATCTACCCGGGGAGGAAGGTCTCACCCTGGACTGCATCGCTATTGATGATCATAGAAGCCATCGAGCCTGACGGCGATGACACAGAGGAACTCTCAATGAAAGCACCAATGTCGGTGTCAAAATTGGCGAATCTCGGGTAGGGGGTCCCGAACTGTGCGTCTAGGCCGGATGGTAACAGGAGGCAAGGGACATGAAGTTTTACCCAGGTTCGGGCCCTCTCGATGGAGGTAAAACCCTACGTCCTGCTTGATTAATATTGATCATATGGGTAGTACAAGAGTAGATCTACCACGAGATCGAGGAGGCTAAACCCTAGAAGCTAGCCTATGGTATGATTGTTGATGTGTACGTTGTCCTACGGACTAAAACCCCCCGGTTTATATAGACACCGGAGAGGGTTAGGGTTACACAAAGTCGGTTACAATGGTAGGAGATCTTCATATCCGTATCGCCAAGCTTGCCTTCCACGCCAAGGAAAGTCCCTTCCGGACACGGGACGGAGTCTTCAATCTTGCATCTTCATAGTCCAGGAGTCCAGCTGAAGGTATAGTCCGGCTATCCGAACACCCCCTAATCCAGGACTCCCTCAGGAATGCTATGAGTTACTCTGGTATCCGAATACTTACGACTTCCCTAGGGGCTTAGCCCTGGGCAGCCACTCGTCTTCGCCATCGGTGGCGGTGGTAGACTAGTCCAGAAGTAGAGTTCTCCCCTTCTTGGACCCTTCGGCCTCCCCAGTTGGGGAGGCCTTCCTTTTCTTGTCTCCCCCGTCTTCAGGGGAGGATTGCGCCGTAGAGTCCTCGGACGGTGAGTCCGACGACGCTTGGCGTCGGGAACTCTTTCGGGTTCCCTTGGCCTTCTTGGTCTTCTCCAGCACCGTATAAGGAGCCGGAGTCAGCATCTTCGCGAAGAGCGTCTGCTGGGCCTTCGGGCAAAGGAGCCGGACAGTCAATCTGTCCGGCCGTCTCCTACCAGTCCTGTCAAAGGTACGGGAGTTTAGATCCTGCATGGAGTCAATCTATAAAAAATAAGTATCATGTGAAAGGTAAAGCAGCTTACCGCACTGGCTTGGCGCTTCACGCTGAATCCGCGATCCTCGGTAATGGGAGGGGGGACCTCGGCGCTTTTGAACATCACCCTCCAGGCATCTTTGTGAGTTGTGTCGAAGAGCCTGTTCAGAGTCCGGTGCTGCGCCGGGTCGAACTCCCACAAGTTGAAGTCCCGTTGTTGGCACGGGAGGATCGGGCGGTGGAGCATGACCTAGACTACGTTGACGAGTTTGAGCTTCTTGTTCACCATGTTTTGAATAGATGTTTGGAGTCTGGTCAGCTCTCCCGAACTACCCCAGGACAGGCCCTTCTCTTTCCAAGAGGTGAGCCGCATGGGGATGCCAGATCGGAACTCGGGGGCCGCTGCCCATGCAGGGTCACGCGGCTCGGTGATGTAGAACCACCCCGATTGCCACCCCTTTATGGTTTCCACAAAGGAGCCCTCAAGCCATGTAACGTTGGGCATCTTGCCCACCATGGCGCCTCCGCACTCCGCCTGGCGGCCGCCCACTACCTTCGGCTTGACATTGAAGGTCTTCAGCCATAAGCCGAAGTGGGGCATGATGCGGAGGAAGGCCTCGCACACGATGATAAACGCCGAGATGTTGAGGATAAAGTTCGGGGCCAGATCGTGGAAATCCAGGCCGTAGTAGAACATGAGCCCCCGGATGAATGGGTGGAGAGGGAATCCCAGTCCGCGGAGGAAATGGGTAAGGAACAACACTACCCTCTCATGGGGCCCGGGGGTGGGGATGAGCTGCCCCTCATCTGGGAGCCGGTGCGCCATGTCGTCGGGCAGGTATCCGGCTCTCCTCAGCTTCTTGATGCCTCCCTCCGTGACGGAGGAGACCATCCACCTGCCTCTCGCTCCGGACATGGTTGGAGAAGGTTGAGGTGGGAAGTGTGGACTTGGGCGCTAGAGCTCGAGTGTGCGAAAACGGATGAGCAAAGGAGGAAGAAGGCGTGGATGAAAAGGTGAATCCTTATCCCTTTATATGGGCGGACGAAACTAAGCGTCCCCACTAGCCTGGTAAAACTCGCTTATCCCCCAAGCGCCGTAATCGATGGCGCGGTTGGGCTACCCACGCCCGTATTGATGAGAATCTCGTGATAAGGGGACATGATCTTTGCTTTGACAAGACGTGTCAAAAAACTGCCTCGCGTTATGTGCGGGGCTAGTTAAAGGAAATGGTTCGAATAATCGCCGGGCCATGGCATAATGTCGTGTTGCCAAAACAAGTCAGCAAATTAGATCTGCGGAAATATTATTCTCTCTATGGTGGTATGTGGAACTTATTTTGCAGGGTCGGATACTATCCTTGTATTCAAATTCTTCTGTGATGTATTCGGAGGAGGAACCCGCCTTGCAATGCCGAAGACAATACTGCGCGCCGGACTCATCGTCATTGAAAGCCTGGTTCAGGGCCACTGAGGGAGTCCTGGATTAGGGGGTCTTCGGACAGACGAATTATATCCTTTGGCCGGACTGTTGGACTATGAAGATACAAGATTGAAGACTTCGTCTCGTGTCCGGATGGGACTCTACTTGGCGTGGAAGGCAAGCTAGGCAATACGGATATGGATATCTCCTCCTTTGTAACCGACCTTGTGTAAACCTAACCCTCTCCGGTGTCTATGTAAACCGGAGGGTTTTAGTCCGTAGAACAACAACAACTACTACAACATACAATCATACCATAGGCTAGCTTCTAGGGTTTAGCCTCTCTGATCTCGTGGTAGATCTACGCTTGTACTACCCATATCATCAATATTAATCAAGAAGGACGTAGGGTTTTACCTCCATCAAGAGGGCCCGAACCTGGGTAAAACAGTGTGTCCCCTGCCTCCTGTTACCATCCGCCTTAGACGCACAGTTCGGGACCCCCTACCTGAGATCCGCCGGTTTTGACACCGACACTCATATTCATCAATATCAATCAAGCAGGAAGTAGGGTATTACCTCCATAGAGAGGGCCCGAACCTGGGTAAACATCGTGTCCCCTGTCTCCTGTTACCATCAACCTTAGACGCACAGTTCGGGACCCCCTACCCGAGATCCACCGGTTTTGACACCGACAGTTGCCTCCCAACAAGCGTTATAGTTTTACGCCCTTAACTAGGCATAAAGCAAGGATCTAAGTTTTGTCATCCTTCTTCTTAACTTTCTTAGAGGTATTTTCATCATAAGGCTTTGTAGACACAACATAAAACATGTTATCCATATAGGCCTTAGCAATCCTAAGTTGGTTTTCACCATACCCCTTTTGATTTCCCGCAATAATCCAAGAGTAATGTTGATTAACATTATTGAAAACTTGTTGGATTTTATGTAGAACTGGGACTTCCTTTTTAAGATTCTCATCAAAGATTTTATTGTCCCTGAGCAAATGTCTTAAAGCATGGTTACTATTGTAAAGAATTTCATCTATCACAGGTTTTTCACGATTCATACCATAAAAGCCAAAGATTTCCCTAGCTACCCGTATTATGTAGTCAAACTCATTCATAAGAACAAGAGTGGCCAAATTTTTAGCTCTAGAATTCTTTATAATGGGGAGCTCAAAAAACAATCTTTGCAAGGTAGGATGGGTACGAATAAATTTACTTTCAAGTTTCAGGACTAGTGCTGAACTAGCATCCGTATAAGATCTAGTAGTTTGAAGTGTAGAAGAATCATCAAGACTTAGATTCTCAACACAATTGAAAAATTCTTGGATACGTTCTTTTCACATAACGTTTCCTTGCCCCAAGATCAAAGTTTTAGAATCCAGATTGCCCGTACGTCCAATCTTAGGAGTCAGACCATCATTTGTTGGTGCCATACAGAAATCGCTCATGATTGCAAACAAAGGATAGATCTGACAAGAAAATGGCGAACGGAAAAGAGAGGCGAATAAAATGCCAATTTTTGGTGAAGTGCGGGAGAGGCAAATGGAAAATAATGAAAATTGCAAGGAGATGAGATTTGTGATTAGGAACCTGGTATATGTTGAAGATCCTCCCAGGCAACGGCGCCAGAAATTCCTTTTGATGTCGCTTGAAGCTACGTCGGTATTTCCGCAAAGAGGAAGGGATGATGCAGCATAGCGGCGGTAGGTATTTCCCTCAAATATGAAACCAAGGTTATCGAACCAGTAGGAGAACCAAGAAACACAACGTAAATAGCACCTGCACACAGATAAAAAATCCTTGCAACCCGACGTGTTAAAGGGGTTGTCAATCCATTTCGGGGTACGACGCCTCAAGATAGGCAAACAGACGTGTATCGATCTGACCTCAAACAGTCAAATCTATGTGCATAAGTGTCATCCCTAGATCGGTAATGCTGACACACACAGTACTTGAAGGATATATAACAGAGTGGCAATCACACACTTATTACATCGAATAACTCCTAAAAGAGTACTTATTACAATAATATGGCTTAAGGCCATCTAAATACGATAACATCGGAAGGCTTGGAAGATAAAGTGAGTCCAACAACTCCAACGACATAGCTGAGTGCACGACAATGACCTAGCGCACCTTACTCTTCGTCTGAAAAGTCTACAACATAATACGTTGCAACCCGAAAACGGGTCAGCACATGGAATATGCTGGCAAAATAACACTGTAGAGCAATGAACAGGCAAAAGCTATAACTATATGCATATTTGGCTGGTGGGGGCTCTACGGTTAATATGTTTTTGCGAAAAGCTAATTTTTTCCTACAACAAAGGAATATTTTTTTTAACTTTCATGGTAGTTGATAAACATCGAGAAGGTTCCTCCAACTCAATCCCAATTAAATAGTATTAATAACCCAACAATTTAATTTAGAGTGTTGAGATCAACATAACAATCCAAGATCTAGATACTCAAGATGTCCATAACAGGGGACACGGCTAATCATGATTAGTTTATACACTCTGCACAGGTTTGCGCACTTTTCCCCACAAGACTCGATCCCCTTTGTTGGATTTCTCGCACTACATGGTGTTTGAGACACGGATGACCGAGACACAGTCTTTCAGAAGCATTAACTCTTTACTTTGGGTAGACAGTACCAACCTACATCCCCTACATCTGCTAGCCTACCACTGAAAGAGGTCACGCAACATACTCAACTATGCCAGAGCCCATAATGGCTTGTGGCTGCACACAGAAGTTTCTAGCATGAATAATCTTATGATCCCTTTGAGCCTAGGTGGCAAATCGTAGGATGATCACACGGGTACTCCGGGATATCCTAGGACAACACTGGATTCTCCACGTGCCCAAACAACCACTGGGTGCTCCAGGGTGCCTGAACCAATCCACCCAGATGTGTATTTAAGTAGCCACCTTAAGTTAACCATTAATTAACAATCTCACATCTGTCATGGATACACTCAAACCCAAACCACGTCTATGAGCATAGCATAGCAGTATAAGCATAACATAGAAGTAACTCCCAGGGTTTGATATGAAAAGGATAATAGGTTCTACCTCATCATCTACTTCCCAATACCCACATGTTAAGAGATCCTACTCACGCAATGTTTGAGGGTTGAAACTAATGCATAAAAACTGGGTAATGAAGAAGTATGATCAAAGTGTTACTTGCCTTGCTAACGATTAGCAAACCCTAGAGATTCGTAGTAGCACGCTTCGCACTCCGGAAATTCTATCGCAAACAAACAATAGCATACATAAGCACTCAAACATAGATGCAAGGGTAAAACTCAAATAAAAAGATCCAAATGAAAAGTTCAACTTAAGAGCTTCGGTTTGCAAAAAGAATCAATCGAATCGGAGCTACGGAACTGAAACTATGATCAAAGGAACTTCGAATTCAAATCTGCTTGAAACCAAATTTTAATTTGCCAAAACCATGTTCAAGTTGATTAACTGGAAAGAGGGCTTCGAGACGAAGATTTTGGTGTTGCTTTCACTAGATTTGGACTAACGGTTGAAAAGTTGCGAGGGTTTGAAGATCAGGGGCTACTCTGCGATAAAAGTAATCGCGGATAGGTCCCTGGCGAAAATAAAACAGAAAAAGAAAAATATATCGGACGAGCGTCCGCTAACAGAGGCTAACGAACGAAATTGTTCGTTATCAGAACTAAACGAACGAACTTTCGTAAAATAAACCTAACCGAAGAAAACCGACCTCATAAAAAATCGATCTAGGGTTTTAAAAAAGGGCGGCGGCTTTGCGGTTTTACCGGTTCACGGACGAAAACCAGCGGCGGCGGCATCGGGATTCGGCGAGGCAGGGCGTCGGGGCTCCTCGGCGGCGGCGCGGGGCTGCGGGTGGCGGTGCTGCGCGGCGGCGGGGCGGCGGTGCTGCAGCGGTGGAGCGGCGGAGCGGTGCGGCTGTTGCGGCGGCGGTGGGTGGCGAGAGGGGGCCCGGGGCGGCGGCTTTTAAAGCCTCCCCCCCCGGTGGTCTCCGACTTGGGAGAGGGGGCACGCGGGCGGCGATGACCCAGACTCCTTGCCGTAGTCCGGCGCGGACACGGCGGGGCGGAGGCGGTGGCGCGAGCGGGCCGGCTAGTCTTCGTCCCAGTTCGGTCCGGGAGTTTTTTTAAAAAATAATTCCGCCGAAGGAAAAATCCTAAAGAAATATAACAAAAATTCTAGAAATGCCAAAAACAATTTTCACCGTCTAAATAAAATATTTAGAACAAAGTGAACATTTTTCTGGCCTAAAAATGCAATTTTGAAAAATGCATAATTTTCTTGTTCAAATAAAATAGCAATAAAATCCCAAATAGAATATTTATTTGATTTTTAACATTTTTCCTCCAATATTTCATTTATTTTGGAGAAGTCCTTTTATCTCCTCTCATTTTATTTATATTGGAAATATTTCGGAGAGAAAATTATTAAAACCAAAATGATCCTCTTTTCAAATTTGAGAAAAAACCAAATATGAAAATAGTGGAATCCCCAACTCTCTCCGTGGGTCCTTGAGTTACTTAGGATGTCTAGGATCGCAAACGAGATGCAAATAAAATATGACATGCATATGATGACCTATGTATAACATTGTAAATTGAAAATTTGTGATGTTACAAACCTACCCCCTTAAGATGAATCTCGCCCTCGAGATTTGGGTTGGCTAGAAAATAGGTGTGGATAGTCTTTCCGTAGATCATTCTCTCGTTCCCAGGTGGCTTCATCCGCAGTATGGTGGCTCCACTGAAATTTGCAAAACTTGATAACCTTGTTGCGCGTAACTCGGTTGGCAAACTCGAGAATCTTGACAGGTTTCTCCTCGTAGGTTAAATCACTATCCAACTGAATTGCTTCTAGGGGCACTATATCTCTTAGTGGAATATCGGCCATCTCTGCACGACACTTGTTCAACTGGGAAACGTGAAACACATCATGAACTGCTGATAGTCCTTCAGGTAACTCCAACTTGTAGGCAACTTCTCCCATACGTTCCAAAACTCGGTATGGTCCTACAAATCTCAGGGCTAACTTTCCTTTAACTCCAAAACATTTAACTCCTCGGAGATGTGACACACGAAGATATACTCTATCTCTGGTTTCATGGACTACCTCCTTGCGTTTTGAATCTGCGTAACTCTTCTGCCTAGACTGGGCTACCTTCAGTCTATCGCGAATCAACTTAACCTTCTCTTCGGATTCTTTGATCAAATCCGGTCCAAACAACTAACGATCTCCAACTTCATCCCACATCAACGGTGTCCTGCACCTCCTTCCATACAAAGCCTCAAAAGGTGCCATCTTCAAACTAGCTTGATAATTGTTGTTGTATTAGAACTCCGCGTAAGGCAAATTATCATCCCAACTAGATCCATAATCTAGCGCACGAGTTCTCAACATGTCCTCCAGAATATGGTTGACTCTCTCTGTTTGTCCATCCGTCTGCGGATGAAAGGCTGTACTGAACTCTAGCCTGGTACCCAAAGTCTGGTGCAGCTGATGCCAAAACTTTGAAGTAAACTAGTTCCCTCTATCGGATACAATGGTCCTCAAAACTCCATGCAGACATAAGATCCTGGTCATATATATCTTGTCCAACTTTGCACTCATATAGGTGGTCTTCACTGGGATATAGTGAGCTACCTTTGTCAAGCGATCAACCACTACCTAGATTGAATCATATCCCGATCGGGTTCTGGGCAATCCGGTGTTGAAATCCATGCCAAGCTTGTCCCACTTCCATTCGGGTATCAGCATAGGCTGCAGTAATCATGTTGGCTTCTGATGTTCTGCCTTCACTCTCTGACATACATCACATACGGCTACATACTCGGCAATATCCTTCTTCATACCAGTCCACCAGAAACGCTACTTCAAATCCAAATACATCTTGGTGTTTCTGGGGTGTATCAAGTATGGCGAGTCATGGGCTTCCTGAAGTATTAACTTCCTGATCTCTGCATTATTGGGTACGTATACACGATCCTCAAACCATAAGGTGTCGTGCTCATCCTCACGAAAACCTTTGGCTTTTCCTTCACTCGTCTTCTTCTTTATCTCAGCAATATCTTTGTCATCCTTTTGAGCTTCTCGTATCTTTCCCAATAATGTTGACTGAACCTCCATTGCTACGACAAAACCTCCAGGGACTATCTCCAAATGAAGCTCCTTGAGATTTTTAACTAACTCCTGCGGAAATCCTCCGCTTACAAGGGTATTGGCATAACTCTTCCGGCTCAAAGCGTCTGCTACGACATTGGCCTTTCCTGGATGATAGTGTAGCTTCATATCATAATCCTTTATAAGCTCCAACCATCTCCTTTGTCTGAGATTCAGCTCCTTCTGTGTTAAAATGTACTTCAAACTCTTGTGATCCGTGTACACATCACAACGGTGTCCAATAAGAAAGTGTCTCCAGGTCTTAAGTGCATGAACTACAGCTGCTAACTCCAAGTCATGCGTGGCATAATTCAATTCATGCGGTCGAAGCTGCCGTGAGGCATATGAAACAACCCTTCCATCTTGCATAAGTACACCTCCAAGTCATAAGCGGGAAGCATCGCAATACACTTGGAAATCCTTGCGTATATCTGGCAAAATTAGCACTGGGGCTATAACCAAACGTTTCTTCAACTCCTGAAAGCTTGCCTCACATTCATCTGTCCATCTAAACTTAGTGTCCTTCTTCAACAACTCCGTCATAGGTTTTGCAATCTTGGAGAAATTCTCAATGAATCTCCGGTAGTATCCCGCGAGTCCAAGAAAACTACGGATCTCCCCTACTGAGGTGGGTGCTAGCCAATCAATGACTGACTGAACCTTGGTAGGGTCTACTGCTATACCCTGTCCTGATATAACATGTCCAAGAAATCCAACTTCCTTCAATCAAAACTCACATTTGCTGAACTTGGCATATAACTGGTGTTCTCTGAGCTTCTCGAGAACTAATCGCAAATGCTCCTTGTGTTCCTCTTCATTCTTCGAGTATACCAAAATATCATCAATGAACACCACAACAAACTTATCCAAGAACTCCATGAACACCTTATTCATCATACTCATGAAATAGGCAGGGGCGTTTGTCAATCCAAATGACATAACCGTGTACTCATATAGCCCGTACCTTGTGGTGAAAGCTGTCTTGGGTATATCCTTTTCTCGGATCTTTAGCTGGTGATATCCTGATCGCAGATCGATCTTGGAAAATACTTTAGCTCCTTGCAGCTGGTCAAACAAATCATTGATCATCGGTAGTGGGTACTTGTTCTTGATCGTCACCTCGTTCAAGGCACGATCTCAACTACCATTCTTAAAGATCCATCCTTCTTCTCAACTAAGAGCACTGGGGCTCCCCATGGTGATGAACTTCGTCGTATGTAACCTTTCTCCAATAACTCCTTAATCTGCTTCTTAATCTCCTCCAGATCATTTGCGAGCATCCGGTACGGTCTCTTTGATATTGGTCCGGTGCCTGGCAACAGCTCTATCAAAAACTCGATGTCTCGATCCGGTGGCATGATTGGTAGTTCCTCTAGAAATACATCTGGGTAATCCTTTACTACAGGCACTTCCTCCTAAACAACTCCTGAGAGGGAATTCACTTGGGTCCTTCTTGGCGCATGCCTGGATACATACTTAATCCTTTTTCCTTCCGGGGTGGTGAGCAGAATTGACTTACTAGCATAGTCAATGTTCCCTCCATACTTCGGTAACCAATCCATGCCTAGTATTATATCCAATCCTTGTGACTCCAAAATTACTAGGTCAAAGGGGAAAACATGGCTACCAATGGTTAAGGGTAACCGATCACACCATCAGCTGGCCATATACTCTGCTCCTGGCGAGTTTACTAGCATGGGTGTCCTAAGGGCTAAGGTGGGTAACTTATGCTTGTCCACGAATCCCCTTGATATGTATGAATGCGATGCGCCAGTATAAAAAATAACGAGAGCGGTAAACGACTTAACCAAAAACTTACCGATAACTGCATCTAGCTGTTCTTCAACCCCCTCCACGTTGACGTGGTTCACCTGGCCTCTAGTAAAATGGTTTGGCTTCTTCCCAGAGCTTCCATTGCCATTTCCATTCTTTTCTTCAAAACACTCGGTGGCGTAGTGTCCAGTCTTCCCGCACTTGAAACAAGTAATGTGACTTAGATCCTTCTTGGCGGGCGTTGCTGGGTTGGAACGGTTCTGGCTGTTGCTTCCTCCATTTCCATTTCCATTCCTGGGGCCACTATGGTTATGTGAACTTCCTCCATTGTGAGTATGGCCTCCATGGTTATGAGTGTATCCTCCGGAGTTAGGGGTAAAGCGGGGCTTTTGCTGAGCTCCAGAATTGTACTTCCCCTGTCCATACTTCCGTTTGTGGGTCTCTATCTACTGTTGTTTGCTTTCAATCATCAAGGCTCGGTCTACCAACTCCTGGTAGTTCGTGAATGTTGCCACCATCAACTGCATACTCATCTCATTATTCAACCCTTCCATAAACTTCTCCTGCTTCGCGGCATCCGTGGCCACATCGTCAGGGGCATAACGGGCTAACTTGCTAAACTCATCCACGTACTGCCCCACAGTACGGTTTCCCTGACGTAAGTTGCGAAACTCACGCTTCTTCATATTCATTGCTCCTGCAGAGACATGGGCTGTGCGGAATGCTTGCTGAAACTGATCCCATGTGATAGTAGCTATGGGAAAAGTGGCTATGTAATTCTCCCAACATGAGGTTGCGGGTCCATCCAGTTGTGTGCGGCAAAGCGCACCTTCTCCGCATCTGTGCAACCTGCGGTGGTCAACTCCCTTCCAATCCTACGTAGCCAGTCATCAGCAACAATCGGCTCGGTGCTACTGGAAAACACCGGCGGATTCAGCCTCAAAAAGCGGGCTAGGTTGCCCACTGGAGGTGGTGGTGGTGGGTTGTTGTTATTGTTGTTGTTGTTGCCTTGGTTCTGGACTAGTAGCTGCATCAAGGTATTCTACTGCTGGATCAACTGAGTGAGTTCCGGTGGGAAGACAAATCTGGGGTCACATCTCGAAGGCATCTGATGGGTTTAGAGGGGAGAGATTAGAATAGAAATGAGGTATAGTGAGAAGGCACTACCCATATGCACATGAGACAAACACATTCATATCACACCACTCAATTCAAACAAGGGCATACAATTGATCTAGATATCGTTACAAAATACTCGGACTACTACTATATACATGGGGGTAATACTACTACTAATATGGTGGTCATCTAGAAATTTTGATCGGTGGAAGACTCCATGATATCTGCTCCACTTCGTCTTCGTAATCATCATCACTACTGTCGGGGTCAGAGTCGGTGTCGTCGATGATGATGTAGTCCTCGGGATGGTCATCATCTCCTCCTGGCGCAGGGGTCTCCCATGAATACTCCTAGCTTCCTAGTTAGGTCGTCATTCTTTTCTACTAGTATTGCGATTTCCTCCTCATATCCGTCGCGTGTAGACTTGAGTTCCTCTTCAAGCTCCATGTTCCTTGTCATCACCTTCTTCAGATCTATCATGCTTGCGCACATTTGGTTCTCGTGGCGACGAATGTGCTGGTTTAACTCCTGGATGAAGGCTCCAATGGACCTGCCCTCCTGGTGCTGATCATCTCCCATTTCTCATCTCGGCGCCCACATATTTGGTAGATTGTGTCCTTAAGATCCTTGTGATAAACTTCACCGATGCGTCCCTGATAACCCACAAGTATAGGGGATCGCAACAGTTTTCAAGGGTAGAGTATTCAACCTAAATTTATTGATTCGACACAAGGGGAGCCAAAGAATATTCTCAAGTATTAGCAGCTGAGTTGTCAATTAAACCACACCTGGAAACTTAATATCTGCAGCAAAGTGTTTAGTAGCAAGGTAATATGATAATAGTGGTAACGGTAGCAAAAGGTAACAGTAGTAAAAGTAGTGTTTTTGGTATTTTGTAGTGACGATAGCAATAGCAACGGAAAAGTAAATAAGAGAAGAACAATATATGAAAGCTCGTAGGCAATGGATCGGTGATGGAGAATTATGCCGGATGCGGTTCATCATGTATAGTCATAACCTAGGGTGACACAGAACTAGCTCCAGTTCATCAATGTAATGTAGGCATGTATTCCGAATATAGTCATACGTGCTTATGGAAAAGAACTTGCATGACATCTTTTGTCCTACCCTCGCGTGGCAGCGGGGTCCTTACGGAAACAAAGGGATATTAAGGCCTCCTTTTAATAGAGAACCAGAACAAAGCATTAACACATAGTGAATACATGAACTCCTCAAACTACGGTTGCTACCTCTTTTAGCACTGCGTTGGTTTTCCCCGAAGAGGAAGGGATGATGCAGCAAAGTAGCGTAAGTATTTCCCTCAGTTTTTGAGAACCAAGGTATCAATCCAGTAGGAGGCTATGCGCGAGTCCCTCGCACCTGCACAAAACAAATAAATCCTCGCAAGCAACGCAAATAGGGGTTGTCAATCCCTATAGGGCCACTTACGAGAGTGAGATCTGATAGATATGATAAGATAGTATATTTGGTATTTTTATGATAAAGATGCAAAGTAAAATAAAGGCAAAGTAAATAGCAAAGTAAATAACTAAGTATTAGGAGATTGATATGATAAAGATAGACCCGGGGGCCATAGGTTTCACTAGTGGCTTCTCTAGAGAGCATAAGTATTCTACGGTGGGTGAACAAATTACTGTTGAGCAATTGACAGAATTGAGCATAGTTATGAGAATATCTTAGTATGATCATGTATATAGGCATCACGTCCAAGACAAGTAGACCGACTCCTGCCCGCATCTACTACTATTACTCCACTCATCGACCGCTATCCAGCATGCATCTAGAGTATTAAGTTAAAAACAGAGTAACGCCTTAAGCAAGATGACATGATGTAGAGGGACAGACTCATGCAATATGAAGAAAACCCCATCTTGTTATCCTCGATGGCAACAATACAATACGTGCCTTGCTGCCCTTACTATCACCGGGAAAGGACACCGCAAGATTGAACCCAAAGCTAAGCACTTCTCCCATTGCAAGAAAGATCAATCTAGTAGGCCAAACCAAACTGATAATTCGAAGAGACTTGCAAAGATAACCAATCATACATAAAAGAATTCAGAGAATATTCAAATATTATTCATAGATAGACTTGATCATAAACCCACAATTCATTGGTCTCAACAAACACACCGCAAAAAGAAGATTACATCGAATAGATCTCCACGAGAGAGGGGAGAACATTGTATTGAGATCCAAAAAGAGAGAAGAAGCCATCTAGCTACTAACTATGGACCCGTAGGTCTGAGGTAAACTACTCACACTTCATCGGAGGGGCTATGGTGTTGATGAAGAAGCCCTCCGTGATCGATGCCCCCTCCGGCGGAGCTCCGGAACAGGCCCCGAGATGGGATCTCGTGGATACAAAAAGTTACGGCGGTGGAATTAGGGTTTTGGCTCCGTTTCTGATCGTTTGGGGGTACGTGGGTATATATAGGAGGAAGAAGTACGTCGGTGGAGCAACAGGGGGGCCACGAGGGTGGAGGGCACGCCTGGGGGGTAGGCGCGCCCCCCTACCTCGTGGCCTCCTGTTACGTGTCTTGACGTAGGGTCCAAGTCTCCTGAGTTGTATTCGATGAGAAAATCACGTTCCCGAAGGTTTCATTCCGTTTGGACTCTGTTTGATATTCCTTTTCTTCGAAACCATAAAACAGGCAAAAACAGCAATTCTGGGCTGGGCCTCCGGTTAATAGGTTAGTCCCAAATAATATAAAAGTGGATAATAAAGCCCAATAATGTCCAAAACAGTAGATACTATAGCATGGAGCAATCAAAAATTATAGATATGTTGGAGACGTATCAAGCATCCCCAAGCTTAATTCCTGCTCGTCCTCGAGTAGGTAAATGATAAAAACAGAATTTTTGATGCGGAGTGCTACTTGGCATAATTTTAATGTAATTCTTCTTTATTGTGGTATGAATATTCAGATCCGAAAGATTCAAGACAAAAGTTCATATTGACATAAAAATGATAATACTTCAAGCATACTAACTAAGCAATTATGTCTTCTCAAAATAACATGGCCAAAGAAAGTTCATCCCTACAAAATCATATGGTTCAGTCATGTTTCATTTTCGTCACACAAGAATGTTATCATCATGCACAACCCCGATGACAAGCCAAGCAATTGTTTCATACTTTAGTAATCTCAAACCTATAAACTTTCATGCAATATATGAGCGCGAGCCATGGACATAGCACTATAGGTGGAATAGAATATAATGAGGGGGTTATGTGGAGAAGACAAAAAAGAGGAAGTCTCACATCAACGAGGCTAATCAATGGGCTATGGAGATGCCCACCGATTGATGTTAATGCAAGGAGTAGGGATTGCCATGCAACGGATGCACTAGAGCTATAAATGTATGAAAGCTCAACAAAAGAAACTAGTGGGTGTGCATCCAACTTGCTTGCTCACGAAGACCTAGGGCACTTGAGGAGGCCCATTGTCGGAATATACAAGCCAAGTTCTATAATGAAAAATTCCCAATAGTATATGAAAGTGATAACATGAGAGACTCTCTACTATGAAGATCATGGTGCTACTTTGAAGCACAAGTGTGGCAAATGATAGCAGCATTGTCCCTTCTCTCTTTTTCTCTCATTTTTTTCTTTTCTCTTTTTTTGGGCCTTTTCTCCTTTTTTATGGACTTTCTCTTTTTTGGGCCTTCTTTTATATATATATTCCTCACATGGGACAATGCTCTAGAAAATGATGATCATCACACTTCTATTTATTTACAACTCAATGATTACAACTCGATACTAGAACAAAGATGACTCTATATAAATGCCTCTGGCGGTGTACCGGGATACGCAATGGACCAAGAGTGACATGTATGAGAGAATTATGAACGGTGGCTTTGCCACAAATACTATGTCAACTACATGACCATGCTAAGCAATATGACAACGATGAATGTGTCATGATGAACGGAATGATGGAAAGTTGCATGGCAATATATCTTGGAATGGCTATGGAAATGCCATAATAGGTAGGTATGGTGGCTGTTTTGAGGAAGATATAAGGAGGTTTATGTGTGAAAGAGCATATCATATCACGGGGTTTGGATGCACCGGCGAAGTTTGCGCCAACTCTCAATGTGAGAAAGGGCAATGCACGGTACCGAAGAGGCTAGCAAGGATGGAAGGGTGAGAGTGCGTATAATCCATGGACTCAACATTAATTATAAAGAACTCACATACTTATTGCAAAAATCTACAAGTCATCAAAAACCTCGGTACTATGCACATGCTCCTAGGGGGATAGATTGGTAGGAAAAGACCATCGCTCGTCCCTGACCGCCACTCATAAGGAAGACAATCAAATAACACCTCATGTTTCAATTTTGTTGCATAACGTTTACCATATGTGCATGCTACAGGACTTGCAAACCTCAACACAAGTATTTCTCAATTTCACAACTACTCAACTAGCACGACTTTGATATTATTACTTCCATGTCTCAAAACAATCATCAAGCATCAAACTTCTCTTAGTATTCAACACACTCATAAGAAAGTTTTATTATTAATCTTGCATACCAAGCATATTAGGATTTTAAGAAAATTAACATGCTATTAAGACTCTCAAAATAATCTAAGTGAAGCATGAGAGATCAATAGTTTCTATTAAACAAATACACCACCGCGCTCTGAAAGATATAAGTGAAGCACTAGAGCAAGCAACAAACTACTCCGAAAGATATAAGTGAAGATCAATGAGTAGTCGAATAATTATGCAACTATGTGAAGACTCTCTAAAATTTAATAATTTCAGATCTTGGTATTCTATTCAAACAGAAAGCAAAGCAAAATAAAATGACATTCTAAGAATGGCAAACATCATGTGAAGAAGCAAAGACTTAGGATCAACCGAAACTAACCGATAGTTGTTGAAGAAGAAAGGTGGGATGCCAACCGGGGCATCCCCAAGCTTAGATGCTTGAGACTTCTTGAAATATTATATTGGGATGCCTTGGGCATCCCCAAGCTTGAGCTTTTTTGTCTGCTTAATTCCTCTCATATCATGGTCTCCCTAAATCTCAAAAGCTTCATCCACACAAAACTCAACAAGGACTCGTGAGATAAGTTAGTATAAACCATTGCAAAAACCTTATCATACTCTACTGTAGAAAATCACTAAAATTATTATGCAACATTTAATACTAAATGCCTCTGCATATTTAATTGTCCTATCCTCAAATAGAATCATTAAAGAAGCAAACATATGCAAACAATGCAAACATAACAGCAATCTGCCTAAACAGGACAGTCTATAAAGAATGCAGCAACATCCATACTTCCCTAGCTCAAAAAATTATGAAAGAAAATTCCCACTGTAGTAAATTTATCAGAGCTTAATATGCAAAAGGTTTAAACATTTTATCACATTCTTAATTTTCTAGGGAATCATTGCAACAGCGGTAAACTTTATGTTTTCAAACAGCAACATGTGGACTTCTAACATAGGCATAGTAAAGGCTATCCATGCCACTTTTATTGAAATAAAAGATGCAAAACATTGTTCTAAATAACAGCAAAAAAATCCTAACAAAATAAATTGACACTCCAAGAAAAACACATATCATGTGGTGAATAAAAATATAGCTCCAAGTAAAGTTACCGATGAACGAAGACGAAAGAGGGGATGCCTTCCGGGGCATCCCCAAGCTTAGGCTCTTGGATATCCTTGAATATTACCTTGGGGTGCCTTGGGCATACCCAAGCTTAGGCTCTTGCCACTCCTCATTCCATATTCAATCGAATCCTTACCCAAAACTTGAGAACTTCACAACACAAAACTTAACAGAAAACTTGTAAGCTCCGTTAGTATAAGAAAATAAATCACCACTTAAAGGTACTGTAATGAAATAATTCTTTATTTATATTGGTGTTAAACCTACTGTATTAAAACTTCTCTATGGTTTATAAACTCTCTTACTAGCCATAGATTCATCAAAATAAGTAAACAACACATGAAAAACAGAATCTGTCAAAAACAGAACAGTCTGTAGTAATCTGGATCAAACGTATACTTCTGGAACTCATAAAATTATAAAATAAATTTCTGGACCTGAGTAATTTATCTATTAATCATCTGAAAAAAGAATTAACTAAATATCACTTTCCAAATAAAAATGGCAGCAATTCTCGTGAGCGCTAAAGTTTCTGTTTTTTACAGCATGATCAACAAGACTTTCCCAAAGTCTTCCCAAAGGTTCTACTTGGCACAAACACTAATTAAAATCATAAAACCACATCTAAATAGAGGCTAGATAAATTATTTATTACTAAACAGGAGCAAAAATCTAGGAACAAAAATAAAATTGGGTTGCCTCCCAACAAGCGCTATCGTTTAACGCCCCTAGCTAGGCATGATGATTTCAATGATGCTCACATAAAGGATAAGAATTAGCACATTTAAGTCTAACCCACTTCCTATGCATATGGCTTTTGCGAGCAAAAAACTTGTGGGAACAATAATCAACTAGCATAGGAAGGCAAAACGAGCATAACTTCCAAACTTTAAGCACATAGAGAGGAAACTTGATATTATTGCAATTCCTACAAGCATATGTTCCTCCCTCATAATAATTTTCAGTAGCATCATGAATGAATTAAACAATATAACCAGCACCTAAAGCATTATTTTTATGATGCATAAGCATAGAATTTTTATTACTCTCCACATAAGCAAAATTCTTCTTATTCGGAATAGTGGGAGTATCATAAGAGACTCGAATACTACAAATTGTTTCCACATTAAAAGAGTAATGTTCAGAAAAGGGGTAATCATAATCATGACAAGTTTTATAAATATAATCACTACTTTTTATAGCATAATTATCATCACAATAATCATCATAGGTAGGAGGCATGCTATCATCATTATAAACTTGCATATAAAAACTTGGGAGACTAAAAATATCATCTTCATTAAACGTAGCATCCCAAGGCTTGGGACAAACATTAATTGCAGCAAATATATTCTCAAAAACATCATCTTCATCAAACATAGCATCCCCAAGCTTGGGCCTTTTCATATCATAAGCATAATCGCTCTCATAATTAATAGTATGGATAGCACCAATAGTATAGCAATTATCATATTCTTCCAAGCAAGTGCCAAAAAGATTTTCAAGATCATAGGGAGTGTCATTATCTTCCCAATAATAATCATCAAAACAAGCAATAGGCATAACGAGATCATCATCAAGTGCATCATCTTCATTTTCATGAGGGACAACAATAATAGGAGCAACATTATTTGAGAGAGATATCTTTTTACCTCTCTGCCTTTTTCTTTTCTTCTTATTCACCACATCATGTGTGGGTTAAATCCTCTTTTTGGAGCTCCTTATTAATGAGATTGGTTGAATAGGAAGCTCCTCCTCGTTACCTGATTCATCATAAGAAATAATAGGAGGGTATTGGGAAGTCTCTTCCCTTTCATTAGTATTCTCTTCATCTTCTATTTGTTTTATTTTCTTTATGCAGTTGGAAATATAAGGATTTTCAATACAATTCACCGCACAGTACATATAAATTTCCTCTAGATCAAAATGAAGAACTCTATCAACGGCAAATTTTGGAATATCCTTAGTTATACGTTTCATTTCTTCATAACCCAAGAGCAAACTAAGTTCATTATGATGTGTAAGGGAAATCAAGTCATCACAATTTTTGGACACGATACGATCATGAAACAATTTGCATTGGGTACTGAAATGATCATGTTCATTGCAGAGTTCACAAGTATGGCTAAGAAAGTTTAAATTTTCAGCACACGCATCTAGCCTTTCTTGTAACCATTTAGTTTCTAAGTGCTTATGCCTCTTGCAATATCTATCTTCCCTATTTGGTGTGTACTTGCAAACCCAATGTACTCCACAAAAATTGACATGTTTATAGGAGACATTATCATCATGACTAGTGCAATCATCATTAGTACCATGGATATTCAAGGAGTTCATACTAACAACATTGCGATCATGCTCATCATTCAAAGATTTAGTGCCAAACATTTTAATGCATTCTTCTTCTAACACTTTGGCACAATTTTCCTTCCCATCATACTCATGAAAGATATTAAAAAGATGAAGCGTATGAGGCAAACTTAATTCCATTTTTTAATTTTCTTTTATAAACTAAACTAGTGATAAAACAAGAAATTAAAAGACTCAATTGCAAGATCTAAAGATATACCTTCAAGTGCTAACCTCCCCGGCAACGGCGCCAGAAAAGAGCTTGATGTCTACTACACAACCTTCTTCTTATAGACGTTGTTGGGCCTCCAAGTGCAGAGGTTTGTAGGACAGTAACAAATTTCCCTCAAGTGGATGACCTAAGTTTTATCAATCCGTAGGAGGCATAGGACGAAGATGGTCTCTCTCAAACAACCCTGCAACCAAATAACAAAGAGTCTCTTATGTCCCCAACACACCCAATACAATGGTAAATTGTATAGGTGCACTAGTTCGGCGAAGAGATGGTGATACAAGTGGTATATGGATGGTAGATATGGGTATTTGTAATCTGAATATAAAAATAGCAAGGTAGCTAATGATAAAAGTGAGCGTAAACTGTATTGCAATGCGTTGAAACAATGCCTAGGGTTCATACTTTCGCTAGTGCAAGTTTCCTCAACAATAATAACATAATTGGATCATATAACTATCCCTCAACATGCAACAAAGAGTCACTCCAAAGTCACTAATAGCGGAGAACAAACGAAGAGATTTGGTAGGGTACGAAACCACCTCAAAGTTATTCTTTCCAATCAATCCGTTGGGCTATTCCTATAAGTGTCACAAACAGCCCTAGAGTTCGTACTAGAATAACACCTTAAGACACAAATCAACCAAAACCCTAATGTCACCTAGATACTCCAATGTCACCTCAAGTATCCGTGGGTATGATTATACGATATCCATCACACAATCTCAGATTCATCTATTCAATGAACACATAGAACCTCAAAGAGTGCCCCAAAGTTTCTACCGGAGAATCACGATGAAAACATGTGCCAACCCCTATGCATAAGTTCATGGGCGGAACCCGCAAGTTGGTCACCAAAACATACATCAAGTGAATCACGTGATATCCCATTGTCACCACAGATATGCACGGCAAGACATACATCACGTGTTCTCAAATCTTTAAAGACTCAATCCGATAAGATAACTTCAAAGGGGAAACTCAATCCATTAAAAGAGAGTTGAGGGGGGAAGAAACATCATAGGATCCAAATATGATAGCAAAGCTCGCGATACATCAAGATCGTATAACCTCAAGAACACGAGAGAGAGAGAGAGATCAAACACATAGCTACTGGTACATACCCTCAGCCCCGAGGGACAACTACTCCCTCCTCGTCATGGAGAGCATCGAGATGATGAAGATGGCCACCGGAGAGGGATTCCCCCCTCCGGCAGGGTGCCGGAACGGGTCTAGATTGGTTTTCGGTGGCTACGGAGGCTTCTGGCGTTGGAACTCCCGATCTATTGTGCTCCCGGATGTTTTTAGGGTATATGGAGATATATATAGGCGGAAGAAGTACGTCAAGGGGCCCACGAGGGTGGAGGGCGCACCTAGGGGGGTGGGCGCACCCCCCTGCCTTGTGGCCTCCTCGTAGATCCCCTGACGTGCACTGCAAGTCTTCTGGGCCTCTTCTGATCCAAAAATAAGTTCCGTGAAGTTTCAGGTCAATTGGACTCCGTTTGGTTTTCCTTTTCCGTGATATTCTAAAACAAGGTAAAAACAGAAACTGGCACTAGGCTCTGGGTTAATAGGTTAGTCCCAAAAATGATATAAAAGTGTATAATAAAGCCCATAAACATCCAAAACAGTAGATAATATAGCATGGAGCAATCAAAAATTATAGATACGTTGGAGACGTATCAAGAACCTAGTCTAGAGTTTCCTGGCTGACTCTCCGGGCTGCTGGACAATGTGACTTAAGTCATCGGCGTCCGGTGGCCGGACATTTATCCCTTGGAAGTTGTCACGAAAGGCGTCTTCCAAATCTTCCCAGCTGCCAATAGAATTTTCCGGCAGACTGTTTAACCAGTACCTAGCTGGTCCTTTGAGTTTTAGTGGTAGGTATTTGATGGCATGAAGGTCATATCCGCGGGCCATATGTGTCAGCATCCTGGGAACGGGGGTCCCCAGACTTGCCTGCCTGCGGCCCACGGCGTGGCTGGGCTGGCAGGTTTGTCGGCCCATCTTCAGCAACATGGCATTCAAGACCCTCGCGAGCCGGACGATGTAAGACCTCCTCAAGAGCGGCCTCGCTAGGCAGGCTCACGAGGGGCGGAGAGATCAAGGCAAGGCAAACCTCACGAGGTCCGCGTGACGTGAGCCATGACGATCGAGACCAGGTGGGCGCCAGGCAGGCGCCAGCGTGCGCAGTGTCCTTGCTTCCTCTTTGCTGCCAAGGGGGCAATCGCAGGTGCGGAGTACCGAGGCATCAAGCAAAGGTTTCCATATTGGTGCAACGAGACCAAGACCCGAAGGACGGCAAGGCAGAGGTCACCGTGGAGCCCAAGACAGCGTCATCACCAGAGCCTTTTGCAGGCGAAGACCACCTTTTGTCAGGATAGCTTGTACTAGTTGTCCCTTTCAAATTGGCCGTTGTTGGCTCCCTTCCCGCTCAATATTTGGGGAGAGGACTAGGGCCTCTATAAATAGCACTAGTCACCACCGTAGGGAGAGAGATCATCTTGGACCGGATCCACCCCACCAAGGCCACACACAAGTTCACCAAGCACAAGAACACCTCAACCTCAGGAGGCGGTTCTTCCCCTTGTAACTGTTCTTCATCAGCCCAAGAGGCAATCCACCACCACCACACTGGAGTAGGGTATTACACCACAATGGTGGCCCGAACCAGTATAAATCTTGTGTCTTTCTGTGTTGTGAGTTTGTGGTGTTTGTCTGCGAGATCTTAGAGAGCTAGGGCGTGGATCGATAGGGAGAAAACCTTCGCACGCACCCCAGTGTTCAAACCTTAAGGGTCTGCCGGAACCCGTGATCCGACATTTGGCGCGCCAGGTAGGGGTGCGCCAAAGCTTCCTTCCGTCGCTCCATGCTCTGTTGCTTCGCCGTCTCCATGGTAGACGCGCGCCGCGCTCGTGCCGAGCACTGGGCTGCCCTCGCCGCTCACGTCGCTCAAACAGCTCTCGTCGGCGGGCCGCCTCGTCGTTCCCCGTCGCCTGCCGCCAGCGCCACCACTGGCCTGGCGGGGAACGAGCATCAAGCATCCTCGCTGCATCCCTCGTTGCGGCGGTACGGCCGCACCGCCACTCCATCGCTGACCCCGGCCAGTTCTTCTTCCCATGCACGCCGCCCTCCCATGGATGCATGGGCTGCGCTCCTCATGGTGCACAAGCTCCTGCGCTACCGTCCGATCGACGACCTCTACGAGGACTGGCTCGACTGCATCGCTGAGCTTGTCTGCGTCGCAGGGGGCTCCCTCGCGCCGTCCCTCTCACCGCCTCGGCCTCCGCCAGCTACGCGCGATGTAGCTCACGAAGCGCCTCCACCACCTCAGCCCCAAGACGGCGCTCTGGCGCCAAGACGCGCGGCCCCGCGACGCGACCCGCCACGTCCTGCGCCCGCGCGTGAAGAGAGAAGCTGCCAAGAAGTCCCTCGGCCGCAACAAAATGCTTCGCCGCTCCTTGCACCACCGCGCCAGGACCGGCTGCTGCGGCAAGCCCGCGCGCCACCTGTTGCAGCAGGGCGCGGACCCCATCAAGACCAAGCTCCACCCAAGGCGGGTCCGGGTGACCACAGCTGGCTATCGCGCCTTCACCCCCGAGCTGCGTAGCGTTGCCTGGCCGGGCAAGTTCAAGCCAGATCTGCCTCCTCGCTACGGTGGCACCCCCGACCCCGAAGAGTTCTTGCAACTCTATGAGCTGAGCATCGAAGCGTCCAACGGCGACGAGAAGGTCATGGCGAACTGGTTTCCCATGGCTCTCAAGGAAGGCGCCCGCTCCTGGCTCCTGAACCTGCCTCCGGGCTCAATCTCCTCCTGGGACGAAATGCGCACCCGCTTCATCGCCAACTTCCAGGGCACTCGCGGCCGCCCCCCGTTCGCGGGCGACCTGCGCCGCATCAAGCAGCAACTGATACGTCTCCAATGTATCTATAATTTTTGATTGCTCCATGCTATATTATCTACTGTTTTGGACATTATTGGGCTTCATTATCCACTTTTATATTATTTTTGGGAATAACCTATTAACCGGAGGCCCAGCCCAGAATTGTTGTTTTTTGCCTGTGTTAGGGTTTCGAATAAAAGGAATATCAAACGGAGTTCAAACGGAATGAAACCTTCGGGAACATGATTTTCTCAACGAACAAGACCCAGGAGACTTGGACCCTACGTCAAGACACAAAAGAGGAGGCCACGAGGTAGGGGGCGCGCCTACCCCCTCCCCCCAGGCACGCCCTCCACCCTCGTCGGCCCCTGTTGATCCACCGACGTACTCCTTCCTCCTATATATACCTACGTACCCCCAAACGATCAGATACGGAGCCAAAACCCTAATTCCACCACCGTAACTTTCTGTATCCACGAGATCCCATCTTGGGGCCTGTTCCGGAGCTCCGCCGGAGGTGGCATCGATCATGGAGGGCTTCTACATCAACACCATAGCCCCTCCGATGAAGTGTGAGTAGTTCACCTCAGACCTACGGGTCCATAGTTAGTAGCTAGATGGCTTCTTCTCTCTTTTTGGATCTCAATACAATGTTCTCCCCCTCTCTTGTGGAGAACTATTCGATGTAATCTTCTTTTTGCGGTGTGTTTGTTGAGGCCGATGAATTCTGGGTTTATGATCAAGTCTATCTAAGGGAGTCCTGGATTAGGGGGTGTCCGGATGGAAGGACTATACCTTCAGCCGGACTCCTGGACTATGAAGATACAAGATTGAAGACTTCGTCCCGTGTCCGGAAGGGACTTTCCTTGGCGTGGAAGGCAAGCTTGGCGATACGGATATGCAGATCTCCTACCATTGTAACCGACTTTGTGTAACCCTAACCCTCTCCGGTGTCTATATAAACCGGAGGGTTTTAGTCCGTAGGACAACATACACAACAACAATCATACCATAGGCTAGCTTCTAGGGTTTAGCCTCTTCGATCTCCTGGTAGATCTACTCTTGTACTACCCATATCATCAATATTAATCAAGCAGGACGTAGGGTTTTACCTCCATCGAGAGGGCCCGAACCTGGGTAAAACTTCGTGTCCCTTGCCTCCTGTTACCATCTGGCCTAGACGCACAGTTCGGGACCCCCTACCCGAGATCCGCCGGTTTTGACAACGACATTGGTGCTTTCATTGAGAGTTCCTCTATGTCGTCGCCGTCAGGCTCGATGGCTTCTACGATCATCAATAGCGATGCAGACCAGGGTGAGACCTTCCTCCCCAGGTAGATCTTCGTCTTCGGCGGCTTCGCACTGCGGGCCAATTCACTTGGCCATCTGGAGCAGATCAAAAGCTATGCCCCTGGCCGTCAGGTCAGATTTGGAAGTTTAAACTACACGGTTGACATCTGCGGGGACTTGATCTTCGACGGATTCGAGCCACTGCCGAGCGCGCCGCGCTGTCACGACGAGCATGATCTAGCTCTGCCGCCGAACAGTGCCCTGGAGGCCGCACCCGCATTGGCTTCGACCCTTAATTCGGAGCCAACTGCGCCGATCAAGGATGGGTGGTTGGACACCGCCTCGGGGGCTGCGACCCCAACGGCGATCGAGCCGAACACCAGCCCCACACTCTGCGAGACTCGTGACTCCAAAGAGTCGGACTCCTCTCCGGACTCTGAACCCTCCGCGCCCCTGCCGATCGAATCCGATTGGGCGCCGATTATGGAGTTTACTGCCGCGGACATCTTTCAGCACTCGCCTTTCGGCGATATTCTGAAGACACTGAAGTCTCTCTCTTTATCAGGAGAGCCCTGGCCGAACTACGGTCAGCAAGGTTGGGATTCGGACGATGAAGAAATTCAAAGCCCACCCACCACCCACTTGGTAGCCACTGTCGACGACTTAACCGACATGCTCGACTTCGACTCCGAAGACATCGACGGTATGGACGCCGATGAAGGAGACGATGAAGAACCAGCGCCTATCAGGCCCTGGAAAGCCACCTCATCATATGACATATACATGGTGGACACCCCAAAAGAAGGAGATGGCGATGGAACAGCGGATGATGACCCCTCCAAGAAGCAGCCCAAGCACCGGCGTCAGCGGTGCCGCTCAAAATCCCGCCAAAACAAATACAGTGATTCCAGCACGGGAGATAATAATACTCCGGAAAGTGCCGAAGAAAACCCCCTGCAGCAAGATTTAGCACAAGAGGATGGAGAAACCAGCCCTCATGAGAGAGCGGCAGACAGAGAGGTCGAGGACGATAATTATATGCCTCCCTCCGAAGACGAGGCAAGCCTCGACGACGATGAATTAGTCGTGCCAGAGGATCCCATCGAGCAAGAGCGTTTTCAATGCAGGCTTATGGCCACGGCAAGAAGCCTCAAGAAAAAACAGCAACAACTTAGAGCTGATCAAGATTTGTTAGTCGACAGATGGACTGAAGTCCTTGCGGCCGAAGAGCATAAACCCGAACGCCCCTCCAAGAGCTACCCAAAGCGCAGGTTGCTACCCCGATTAGAGGAGGAAGCACTTGATGCGGCCGGCCGACCACCTCGTGGCCACGACAGAGAGGCCTCTCGGCCCCCCACTCAAGCCGCACCCCGTACCAAGGCACGGGAATATGCGCCGGACTTACGAGATATGTTGGAGGACAAGGCAAGGCAAACAAGATCGATCTACAGATCGCATGGGCGCCCCACGGCTCGAGATGGTAACCGTCACGCCGGCCACAAATTTGGCAGGGCCGAACATAGTAGACAAAGCTCATTGGAGCTACGTCGGGATATAGCCCAGTACAGAGGCGCCGCACACCCACTATGCTTCACAGACGAAATAATGGATCATCAAATCCCCGAGGGTTTCAAACCCGTAAATATCGAATCATATGATGGCACAACAGATCCCGCGGTATGGATCGAGGATTATCTCCTTCATATCCACATGGCCCGCGGTGATGATTTCCACGCCATCAAATACCTCCCACTCAAGCTTAAAGGACCAGCTCGGCATTGGCTTAACAGCTTGCCAACAGGATCAATCAGTTGTTGGGAGGACCTGGAAGCCACATTCCTCGACAATTTCCAGGGCACTTATGTGCGACCCCCAGACGCCGATGACCTAAGTCACGTAATTCAGCAGCCAAAGGAATCAGTAGGCAATTCTGGACACGGTTCCTAACAAAGAAAAATCAAATAGTCGACTGTCCAGACGCTGAGGCCCTAGAAGCCTTCAAGCACAATATCCGTGACGAGTGGCTTGCCCGGCACCTTGGACAGGAAAAGCCGAAGTCTATGGCAGCACTCATGACACTCATGACCCGCTTTTGCGCGGGAGAAGACAGCTGGCTTGCTCGTAGCAACAATATGTCCAAGAACCCTGGTAATTCGGATACCAGGGACAGTAGTGGCAGGTCGCGTCGCAACAAGCAGAAGCACCACATTAACGGCGACAATGCTGAGGATACGGCAGTTAATGCCGGATTCAGAGGCTCTAAATCCAGTCAGCGGAAAAAGCCATTCAAAAGGAATCTTAGGGGTCCGTCTAGTTTGGACCGAATACTCGACCGCTTGTGCCAGATACATGGCACCCTCGAAAAGCCGGCCAATCACACCAACAGGGATTGTTGGGTGTTCAAGCAGGCAGGCAAGTTAAACGCCAAAAATGAAGACAAGGGGCTGCATAGCGATGACGACGAGGAGCCCCGGCCGCCGAACAACAGTGGACAGAAGGGTTTCCCCCCCACAAGTGCGGACGGTGAACATGATATACGCAACCCACGTCCCCAAAAGGGAGCGGAAGCGCGCGTTAAGGGACGTATACGCGGTAGAGCCGGTCGCCCCAAAGTTCAACCCATGGTCCTCCTGCCCGATCACCTTTGATCGAAGGGACCATCCCACTAGCATCCGTCATGGCGGATTCGCCGCACTGGTTCTAGACCCAATTATTGACGGATTTCATCTCACTAGAGTCCTTATGGACGGCGGCAGCAGCCTGAACCTGCTTTACCAGGATACAGTGCGGAAAATGGGCATAGATCCCTCACGGATTAAGCCCACCAAAACGACCTTTAAAGGCGTAATACCAGGTGTAGAGGCCAACTGTACAGGCTCAGTCACACTTGAAGTGGTCTTCGGATCTCCGGATAATTTCCGAAGCGAGGAGTTAATCTTCGACATAGTCCCATTCCGTAGTGGCTATCATGCACTGCTCGGGCGAACCGCATTCGCCAAGTTCAATGCGGTACCGCACTACGCATACCTTAAGCTCAAGATGCCAGGCCCTCGAGGAGTAATTACGGTCAATGGAAACACCGAACACTCCCTCCGAATGGAGGAGCACACGGCGGCCCTTGCAGCGGAAGTACAAAGTAGCCTCTCCAGGAAGTTCTCCAGTCCAGCCATTAAACGACCGGACACCGTCAAGCGCGCCCGGAGTAACCTACAACAAGACTGCCTGGCACGATCCGAGCAGGCGTAGCAATGCGGCCCCAACCCCAGCCCTCACAAAAATGCGATACCAGTGCTTCGCGTACATAACTACGCTCTAGAAATACCATGGGTACAGGGGGAGGGGCACCATCACGGCACGCCCGAAACACGGCTTAAACCGCACCAGGGGCTGCCGATTTTTTAATTTTCTCTTACTTTCAGGACTCCACTCTTCGGAAGGCCCGTTCGGCAGTTCAATTGCTAAACAAACGATGCAAGAACCAGGGAAGCAGACAAGCCACGCCGCATTACGGAACTCCCAGGTGGTCTCTATCACGAGCAGTATACCTGTTTCGCATACTATTCCGCAGCTTGCCCCTGGAACGGACATGTTACGTAGTCCAACCTTTTGCTTATCGCATTATTTGTATCGTTCTCCTTTGATCGCAACCCTCTTTAATAAACAATGCATAGCTTTTGTCTATTTTTGCATTACTCCTTTTTAATATATGTTCCTTAACGACATGTTGCATCCGTACACTTTGGTACGACCAAAATACGCCAGGGGCTTTAGTACCCCTCAATATGGTGTGAGAAGCCCGAACACTTTAACAAGTGCGGCACCCCGAACTTATAGCATTATATGCATCAGCTCTGAATCATGTCTTGGGTCAATAGTTGGGTTTGCCCGGCTCCTATGTTTTGGTGCCTTACGTTCCGCTATATCGGCTAAGGTAGCACTAGGAGAACCACTGCGATTGTGCCCCAGTTGAGCTGGGTCGAGCACCTCAGTGGAGAAAGCTAAAACTGACTGTCATGATGAAGCGAGAGCTGGTCGCTGTTCGAGAGGTTTTTCGAGTCCCTAAAGACTTATGCCGCTTAGAGCGAGGAGCCGGCTCTGTCTGGCCAAGGCGTGGATAGCGCCCTGAACTCGGTCTTCCGAATACCAGGGGCTTCGCCGAAATTTAAAATTATAGAATTCTATGGCTAAGTGAGAGCATTCACACATTATAGTCCGATTGCCTTGTTCGTTGGGCTGAGCGCCTCCCTCGAAGGACCCAAACATGGGAAAAAGAGCGCTCAGGTTTATCCCCGAACACCCCAGCACTAGCGGCACGGGGGCAGAAGCCGATGACTTGCCATCTCTCAGAATTGATAAACAGCCGCACAGCAGGTAATATTTTAAATTCCAAACAGCATTGCTTAGCGCATATGAACAAGTTTTCAGCGCACAGGACAAAACGAGCAAGTTTCACTCAAAAATTACATCCCTAGAACATTCATCCGCCACAAGGCAGGCACCCTTCAGAACATCCTTATAATAATTCTCGGGCTTGCGATGCTCTTTCCCCGACGGTGGCCCGTCCTTCACAAGCTTCTCAGCATCCAGCTTGCCCCAGTGCACCTTAGCACGGGCAAGGGCCCTGCGGGCACCTTCAATGCAGACGGAGCGCTTGATGACTTCGAGCCTTGGACAGGCCTCCACCAGCCGCCGCACCAGCCCGAAATAGCTCCCAGGCAGAGCCCCTCCAGGCCACAGCCGAACTATGAGGCCCTTCATGGCCTGTTCGGTCGCCTTGTGGAGCTCGACCAGTTGCTTCAGCTAGTCGCTCAGGGGCACGGGGCATCCGGCCTCAGCATACTGAGACCAGAACACCTTCTCTGTTGAGCTGCCCTCCTCGGCTCGATAGAATGCGGCGGCATCAGACACACTCCGGGGAAGATCTGCGAACGCTCCTGGAGAGCTCCGGATTCGGGTAAGTAACAAGTAACTCACGTTTATGTGTTTGCTTTGCATAAAGAATGCCTTACTCGCCGCTATCTTCTTCACCTCATCCAACTCCTGGAGGGTCTTCTAGGATTCGGCCTTGGCAGACATGACATTTTCAATAGCCACCGCGAGCTCGGACGCTCGCGTCTTTGAGTCAAGCTCCAAACTCTCATGTTTTTCCATGAGAGCCTGGAGCTCTTGCCGTACCGTGCCAACCTCGGCCTCCTACTTCTCCCGCTCGGTGCGCTCCATGGCCGCCCTCTTCTCGGCCTCAGACGTGGCCCTACAATAGCCACGACAATCCTGTCATTTTTTGCAATTGCACCTTTTTATATATATATATATATATATATTTAAACAAGGTATTTCTTACCTTCATTGTCCTTGAGCTGCTTCTTGGCACGCCCGAGCTCTTGCTCGGACCGCTAGAGGTTCTGCTTTAGCGTGTCCACTTCCGCAGTCAGTGCGGCGGACGCAAGCAGAAAAGCCTGCATACGCATATTGACTCCTTTTTGTTAGACTCCTACGAATTTTATTTGATCCTCTATTCGGATTTTCTTCCCGAACGCCAAACAGAGCATCAGGGGCTACTGTCTATGCGGTAATATTATTTACACATTCTTTACTTACCTCAAAGCCTGTTAAAAGGCTAGTACAAGCTTCAATCAGTCCGCTCTTAGCGGACTGAACCTTCTGGACCACCGCACTCATAATGGTCCGGTGCTCCTCGTCGATGGAGGCGCCTTGGAGTGCCTCCAACAGATTGTCCGGCGCCTCCGGTTCGACGGGGGTCACCGGCACGGTGGGCTTGCTCCTCTTGGAAGGAGGTCCCCCGCCGGACTCTGGAACCTTTGAAGGTTCCGGAGCGGTGTCCGGCC
This sequence comes from Triticum urartu, assembly GCF_056163025.1. NCBI lineage: Eukaryota > Viridiplantae > Streptophyta > Magnoliopsida > Poales > Poaceae > Triticum > Triticum urartu. The sequence goes on from NC_141874.1 coordinate 546,981,126, forward strand.
TAGAGTCGGACTTGGAGCCCTGGGGGGTTTCATCCCCTTTACTCCTGGAGTCCGGGAGGTCGCCTTGCGGTGCCTCCAGGACCACCTCCTCCCGGCTTGGAACCTGTTGGGACAACACTTCGGTGTCGTTCGTAGGGCGGGGGGAGGAAGCCGTCGGAAGCGAGTTCACATCCGACGAGTCCAGTGAGTCGCTCGACGACGTGTCGAGTCGGTCTTTGGGTGGGCTGCATAACATATTCGACATAAGGGAAAGCTGTGCAATAAACGAATACTATGAATTACTCTGGTATCCGGATACTTACGATTTTGCCAGGGGCTTGGCCCTGGGAGGCCACTCCTCTCCGTCGTCGCCGGCGTCGGTGGAGTAGTCCGGAGGAAGGGTTTTCCCCTTCTTGGACCCTCCGGCCTCCCCAGAGAGGGCGGCCTTCCTTTTCTTCTCTCCTCCCGCTGGAGGGGGAGAGGTCTCTTCTTCTTCATCCTCGTCTTCACGAGAGGAATGCGCCTCGGAACCGTCGAATGATGGATCCGACACCTCCTGGCACTGGGCACTTTTTCGAGTCCCCGTGGCCTTTTTCACGGCCTTCTTCTCCAGCACCACGTAGGGTGCCGGAACCAGCAGCTTCGCCAAGCGAGCGTCCGCTGGGCCTTCGGGCAAAGGAGCCGGACAGTTGATCTGTCCGGACGTCACCTGTCAATCCAGTCAAAGGTAAGGGAGCTTAGATCCCGCATGGAGTCAAACTATGAAAAACTGATACCCTGTAAAAGGAAAAAATAGCTTACCGCATGAGCATGATGCTGCGTACTGAATCTGCAATCCTCGGTAGCGGATGCGGGGGCCTCGGCGCCCTTGAAAAGCACCTTCCAGGCATCTTCATATGTCGTGTCGAAGAGCCTGCTCAGAGTTTGGTTCCGCGCCGGGTCGAACTCCCACAGGTTGAAAGCCCATTGTTGACACGGGAGGATCAGGCGGATGAGCATAACCTGAACAACGTTGACAAGTTTGAGCTTCTTGTCCACCAGGGTTTGGATGCATGTTTGGAGTCTGGTCAGCTCTCCTTTTTTACCCCACGACAGGCCCGTCTCCTTCCAGGAGGTGAGCCGCGTAGGGGGTCCAGATCGAAACACGGGGGTTGCGACCCATTCGGGGTCGCGCGGCTCGGTGATGTAAAACCACCCCGATTGCCACCCCTTCAGGGTCTCCACAAAGGAGCCCTCGAGCCATAAGATGTTGGCCATCTTTCCCACCATGGCGCCTCCGCACTCCGCCTGGTTGCCGCGCACCACCTTCGGCTTGACATTGAAAGTCTTGAGCCATAGGCCGAAATGGGGGCGGATGCGGAGGAAGGCCTCGCACACGACGATAAACGCCGAGATGTTGAGGACAAAGTTCGGGGCCAGATCGTGGAAATCCAGGCCATAGTAGAACATGAGCCCCCGGACAAATGGGTGAAGAGGGAAGCCAAGTCCGCGGAGGAAATGGGGGAGGAACACCACCCTCTCATGGGGCCTAGGGGTGGGGATGAGCTGCCCCTTTTCGGGAAGCTGGTACGCAATGTCGTTAGACAAGTATCCGGCCTTGCTCAGTTTTTTCATGTGTCCCTCCGTGACGGAGGAGACCATCCACTTGCCTCCCGCTCCGGACATGGCTGGAGAAGGTTGAGGTGGGGAGTGCGGACTTGGGCGCTGGAGCTCGAGTGCGCGAGAATGGATAAGCAAGGGAGGAAGAAGGCGTAGGTGAAAAGGTGGATCCCTATCCCCTTATATGGGTGGACGCAACTACGTGTCCCCACCAGCCTGGTAAAACTTGCTTATCTCCAAGCGTCGTAATCAATGGCGTTGTTGGGTTACCCACGCCCGTATTGATGAGTATCCCGGAATAAGGGGACACGATCTCTGCATTAACAAGACGTGCCAAGGAAACCGCCTCGCATGACGCGCTAAGGTGGGATAATTAAACGACTCAGATAAAGGCTTGGCCGTGGTGTGTCACACTACGGAATACGTCAGCAGATTAGATTTGTGTAAATATTATTCTTGTAAGTGCATCTAGTGCCACCCCTAGTTGGTTTTGGAGTATTGACGGCAAACCTAGTTGAGGGACTAATGTGTTTGTGAGAATTGCAGGATAACACAGGTAGAAGTCCCCCATTGATTCGGTTTTCCTACCAGAGATGACCCCTAAAAATGTATGAAGACATTGATGTCAAAGGTGGTATGTGAAGATATTCACATTGAAGACTATGACACGAGAAGACGTCGCATGAAGCATATGGAGCTCGAAGACTTAGATCTTTCGTAGTTCTTTTTCTTCTTTGTTGAGTCATAGGAACCACCGTACTGTTAAGTGGGGTCCAAGAGAACCAGTCAGAATGACTGAAGTGATGCTTAACCAAAACCTATGTCTTCGAGTGAAGACTATGAGAGCAAATCTTGTCCAGAGTCGGACAAGTCAGCTTTGCTTGTAGCCCAAGTAAAGTTGCCATGTGTGTTTGAAATCTGACCGTTGGAACACATGTCAGTTCCTTAGTGACCCAGGGTCATTTCGGACAAATCAGGTCGGGTTGCCTAGTGGCTATAAATAGCCCACCCCCTACAACCATAAACGGTTGGCTGCTCAGAGTTAGAGTACGGCTTTTGTCGTTTGAGAGCAACCCACCTCGAAGCCTTGAGAGAGAATTCCTTGTGAGGATAAAGCTCTAACCACCCAGAGCCAAAGAGTGTTAGGCATCACTTAAGTCTTCCTGTCTGTGTGATCTCAAGACTTATTACACTTGAGGACTGTGAATCCTCCAGCCGGTTAGGCATCGCGTTCTGAGCATCCAAGAGTCATTGTGGATCGCCGGTGAACGAAGTCTGTGAAGGTTTGGGAGTCTACCTTGAAGACTTACCAGAGTGATTGGGCGAGGTCTGTGTGACCTTAGCTCAAGGGGAATACGATGAGGACTGGGTGTCCTAAGCTGCGTGTTCAGGACTGGGTGTCCGGGACTGTGTGTCCTCAGGTTTAAATACCTAGCCGCCCTAACCAGACGTACAGTTGTCACAGCAACTGGAACTGGTCCAACAAATCATTGTCTTCAACGAGTCACTGGTTTCATCTTCCCTTCTCTTTACTTACTGTTGGTCCTTGTGAAGTCATTGTATGATTGCACTATCTCTTGTCTTCACTGAGTGACTGCTTGTTCTGATTGGCTTCATAATATCTTCCTACATGATCCTTACTACCTAGCTGCTATTAGTCATTGTGCTTTCACTTCATTGAATACTTGACTATGGTTTGCCTAGTGTAGTCTACCTTCCGCTGCATGGTAATAGGTTTATTTCTATTGTTTGTCTTCGAAACTTCCACATTTTGAAGACTTTCATAAAAATCGCCTATTCACCCCCCCTCTAGTCGATATAACGCACTTTCAATTGGTATCAGAGCGAGGTACTCCCTTGTTCTATGTGATTCGGTTTAACCACCTGGAGTTTTAGCTATGTCGACTGCAGGGATAATTAAAGTCTCCGCTGCGTGCCCCGTCTTTGATGGAACTGAATATCCCTACTGGAAGAATAAGATGCGCATGCATCTTGAAGCCATTGATGTCGACCTATGGTATGTCATCGAGAACGGCGTTCCCAAGGCTGGAGAAGGTGTCACTGCTGCTGACGTCAAGAAGTTCGTTCAACTCGACTACTGCCAAGAATATCATTTGTGGTCATCTGACCAAAGGACAGTATGGCCGCGTGAGTGCTTTGGAAACATCTAAGCTAGTCTGGGACTGGCTCTCCAAGGTCAACGAAGGCGTCTCAACGCAGAGAGATCAGAGAATCAGTGTCCTTCGCAACCTCTTCAACCGCTTCAAGAGAAATGACAATGAGAATGTCCAGCTCACATTTGATCGACTCACTGACATCACAAATGAGCTTCAAGCCCTCGGCGCTACTGAGATCACCAAGCATGAAGTCGTCAAGACACTCCTGAGATCACTTGACAGTTCGTTTGACACCCTAGCCCTGATGATTCAAGGACGTCCTGATTTCAAGACACTCGATCCGTCTGACATACTTGAGAGGCTCAACACACATGAGTTTCAGCTTTTTGAGAAAAGAGATATCTACGGTCCCAACTATGCGCCAACTCGTGCCTTGAAGGCAAAAGTTGTCTCCACATCTGAAGAAGAATCCGACAGCAGTACTGATGATCCTGAAGACATTGGAAAGGAGCTTGCTATGCTTGTGAAGAAGTTCCAAAAATTCACCAAGAAGAAAGGCTTCAGAAAGTCTTCACGATCAAGCTCAAGGAATGATGAAGCTTCTGCTTATGACTACAAGAAAAGATCATGCCACAAGTGCAAGAAACCTGACCACTACATCTCTGAGTGTCCGCAGTGGGACAATGAGAACAAGAAGAAGAAGAAGAAGAAGAAGAAGAGCAAGGAGTATGACTCTGACGACAAGAAGAAGAAGAAATACTCAAAGTCTTCTTCCAAGTCTTCCTCCAAGTCTTCATCACACAATAAAAGATCATCTGGCAAGGCCCGTGCGTTTGTTGGCAAGGAAATGGATTCAGAGGAGGAGTCTACTTCTGAGGAGGCAGAGGTGGAGTCTGAGGAGGAGTCCAATTCTGGCGTTGCGAGTCTGGCTATAGCATACGTTGCCAAGTCCATCTTCAACACTGAAGACAACGACTTCATCACCAACACCGATGCAAATGACAAGGACTACTCCGCTCCTACCTACTGCTTCATGGCACGTGGTGCCAAGGTAAACACACGCACTACTCACTATCAAACATCTAGTGAAGATGACTCTGATTGTGATTCCAAACCCAGCTACAAAACACTTGCTAAAATTGCAACTGAACAACAGAAAGCTATGGAACATATTCAAAAACTGTTAGACAAAAGCGATGATCTGCTAGACGCTGAAATGACTCGATCTCAGTCCTTAATTGAAGACATAAAAAATCTTCATGTTAAGTATGAGGAACTTGAAAATCGTCATGAAACGCTCTCAACAACTCATGAAAGGCTTTCCTATGATTATCTTCAAAGGAAGCAAGATCTTGAGAAATTGAGAGCGGCTCATGAAGATCTTCAAAAGGAAAACGAGTCACTTCGCGCCAAACAGATCAGTTCCGCTCAGGAAGGATTTGAACCACCATGTCTTAAATGCATTGAGCGTGATAATGCTACTTCTGTTGCTGAATGTTCTACTGCTGTTACTGTTGCAATATCTTCAACTATTGATGTGGGAACTAACCCGTCTACTGAGGATACCACGTCAGTTATTGCTGATGAGAATGCTAGGTTGAAGACACTGCTTGAAACAGGGATGTACAAAAGTCTCAAAGGGCATCAGACACTATGTGATGTCCTCAAAAGGCAGATCCTGAACCGAAACCCTAGGAAAGAGGGTGTTGGGTTCGAAAGGAAATGAATGCTGATGGCTCTTACTGGAAACCTGAGCAGTACCCCAAAACCACATGGGTTGCTGCAAAGGAATCTTCAGCGGATCCATCCACCCTATCTGGCTTCACTTGTGCTAATCCCATCATTATTGATGAATCCTTTGATGCAAACTATAAACTGTTTAAGAATCAGAATGGTGAAGTGTTTGCCAGGTATATTGGTACTAACTGTAGGAATGGACCGCCTATGAAGAAGATCTGGGTGCCGAAAAGGTGTTTGGAGAATCTTCCTGTGAATGTCATCATGACACCACAGGTGAAGAAGACAAACCCCAGACCACAGGCTTCATACGGTCCAAAGGCTTCATACAGACAGAGGACTCACCTGAGTCGCACTAACGCAAATGTTTTGCAGGGAAGCCATACTCAGGCCTATGAATATGAGCGCGGTTCATCAAACTGCCATGTTCATAAGACCAAGAACTATTCTGCTTATTCTTATGAGTACTATTGTCCTCCTGCAAGACTTTTTGCTAGGGCTCCAAAGCCGAAGTTCTCAGATGCTGCACTTAGACTTATTGCTTCTAAGCCACCCTTGAAGATGTGGGTGGCTAAGAAAGCTTAACTCTCTTTTACAGGGAAGGGTCTCCAGCAGAAAACCAAAATCGTCTGACGCTATTGCTAGGGACCTTAAACATCTTGTAGGGCGCAAGATCAAATGCCCGAATGGTCTTATTATGTACTTCGTTCCTGAATCGCTTGCTACTCTCCCTATCAGTCCAAATCTCGATCTAAGCTTTCATAACCCACTGGTTCGTCAAATGTTTTTGCTTCACAATTCTCTTCGTGAAGCCTATCCCCCTAACTGCACTGTAGGGTACGACACCAGCAGCTTCAGAATGGATTATTGATAGTGGGTGTACCAATCACATGACTGGTAAGAGAAGCCTTCTTATGGACTCAACCTTACGTCCATCTGACAAGAGTCACATCACATTTGCTGACACTGGTAAAAGTAAGTTATTGGGTCTAGGTAGAGTTGCAATCTCAAAGGATCAACACATGGATAAAGTCATGCTTGTTAAATCCCTTGGCTTCAACTTAATGTCTGTCTCAATGCTTTGCGATTTAAACATGATTGTGATGTTTGGAAAATATTGTTGTCTTGTTCTAATGGAATCTGACAAGTCTCTAGTGTTTGAAGGGTATAGGAAGGATGATTTGTACATGGTAGATTTCTCAGCAGGACCACAGCTTGCCGTATGTCTTCTGGCAAAAGCTTCAGAATGCTGGCTCTAGCATCGGAGGCTAGGGCATGCTGGCATGAGGAACCTCCACACCCTTGCAAAGAAGAAGCATGTCATAGGCATCGAGGGAGTCAAGTTCAAGAAAGATCACTTATGTGGTGCCTGTGAAGCAGGAAAGATGACGAGGGCCAAACATCCCTCGAAGACAATCATGACAACAACTCGACCCATCGAACTGCTCCACATGGATCTTTTTGGTCCCACTCATTACTCAACTCTTACTACTACTGCTTGTCTCTATGGCTTTGTCATTGTTGATGATTATTCTAGATATACTTGGGTGCACATAATCCTCTACAAGACTGAAGTGCAGGATGTCTTCAGACGCTTCGCCAATCGAGCAATGAACAACTATGGCGCCAAGATAAAGCACATCAGAAGTGACAATGGCACTGAATTCAAGAACACTGGCCTTGATACATATCTTGATACTTTGGGCATCACACATGAATTCTCAGCTTCGTACACGCCATAGCAGAATGGCATCGTCGAACGCAAGAACAGAACACTCATTGAGATGGCCCGAACGATGCTTGATGAATACAAGACTCCATGAAAATTCTGGCCTGAAGCCATTGGTACTGCATGCCATACAATCAATCGTGTTTATCTTCACAAGCTTCTGAACAAGACATCTTATGAGCTCCTTACTGGCAAGAAGCCAAATGTCAGTTACTTCAGAGTATTTGGCGCCAGGTGCTGGATCAAGGATCCACATCACACTTCAAAATTTGCACCAAAAGCACATGAGGGTTTTATGCTTGGATATGGAAAGGATTCACACTCCTACAGAGTCTTCAATCTCTTTCATTATAAAGTGGTTGAAACAGTGGATGTGCGGTTCGATGAGACTAACGGTTCACAAAGAGAGCACCTGCCAAATGTGCTAGATGAAGTTCCATCCAGTGAATCAATCAAACTTATGGGAACTGGAGAAATCATACCCTATGAAGCTCAACCTAAAGAGGAACTTATCATCTTCGCACCTGATCAACCTGAAGACAATGCTCAGCCTGAAGACAATCCCTCTAACAATGACAATGATCAGCGAGAGCAAAATCTTCACCCTGTACATCCTCGTGTTGCCAATGAAGTGCAGATTGAGAGAATAATTGATAGCATAAATGCACCCGGTCCGCTCACTCATTCAAGGGCAACACAGCTAGCAAATTTCTGTGGGCACTTCGCATTCGTCTCAATAACAGAACCCAAGAAAGTTGAAGAAGCCTTCATGGAACCTGAATGGATTCAAGCTATGCAAGAAGAGCTTCAACAGTTTGAGCTGAATAATGTATGGGAACTGGTTAAGCGTCCTGATCCTCGGAAGCACAATATAATAGGCATCAAATGGATATATCGCAACAAGCAAGATGAGCATGGTCAAGTTGTCAGAAACAAAGCTCGCCTCGTTGCTCAAGGATATACTCAAGTTGAAGGGATTGACTTCGATGAAACATTTGCTCCTGTGGCTCGACTTGAAGCCATACGCATACTGCTGGCCTATGCAAATCATCATAACATACTTCTATATCAAATGGATGTGAAGAGCGCTTTTCTCAATGGCAAGATTGAAGAAGAAGTGTATGTTGCACAACCGCCTGGCTTTGAAGATCCAAAACATCCTGACATGGTATACAAGCTCAACAAGGCACTGTATGGCCTCAAACAGGCCCCTCGGGCTTGGTATGACACACTCAAATACTTCCTAAAGAGCAAAGGCTTCACACCTGGTTCCCTCGACCCCACGCTCTTCACGAAGACATATGATGGTGAACTGTTTGTGTGCCAAATATATGTAGATGACATTATCTTCGGCTGCACCAATCAGAAATATAGTGAAGAATTTGGATATATGATGCAAGAGCAATACCAGATGTCCATGATGGGAGAGCTGAAGTTCTTCCTTGGTCTTCAAATACGACAGCAACGCAATGGCATCTTTATATCTCAAGAGAAGTATCTCAAAGATTGTCTGAAGAAGTTCGGTATGCAAGACTGCAAAGGCTTCACGACGCCAATGCCAGCCAGACATCATCTGGGTCCCGACGACAACGGTAAAGAGTTCGATCAAAAGGTATATCGCTCCATGATTGGTTCCTTACTTTATTTATGTGCATATAGGCCAGATATTATGCTTAGTGTTTGCATGTGTGCTCGATTCCAAGCGGCACCAAAGGGATCGCATCACTTAGCTGTGAAGCGAATTCTTCGATATTTGGCTTACACCCCAACTCTAAGATTATGCTATCCTAAGGGCTCAGAGTTTGATCTGGTTGGATTCTTGGATGCTGATTATGCTGGTGACAAGGTGGATCGCAAGTCTACATCAGGCACATGTCATTTTCTGGGACGATCACTTGTATGTTGGTCTTCAAAGAAGCAGAACTGTGTATCTCTCTCCACTGCTGAATCTGAATACATTGCTGCTAGATCTTGCTGCGCTCAGCTTCTGTGGATGAAGCAAACACTCAAAGACTATGGCATTCATCTGAAGCAAGTGCCACTCTGCTGCGACAATGAATGCGCCATCAAGATTGCCAACAACCCAGTTCAGCACTCGAAGACAAAGCACATTGAGATTCGTCATCACTTTCTCAGAGATCATGTTCTGAAGGAAGATATTGATATCATACACATCAACACTGAAGAGCAATTGGCAGATATCTTCACCAAGCCCTTGGATGAGAAAAGATTTTGCAAGTTACGGTGTGAGCTAAATATCTTGGAATCCTCAAATGTCCTGTGATCAGGCACACATCCTAACACTTATGCATAATGATGACTTAGATGTGCAACACACGAAGTAAAGTATATCTTCAATCAATGAAGACATGCATTCTAAGTGTGAATACATTAATGAGGAATTTGACTTCGGAGCGCCACGATAATTGTGCGCCGTGTCTGGGTCTAATACTTCCTATACGGTGGGTGACGCCACCACCAAATGTTCTGTTTGAAGTGTTTCACTCATGGCATTACATTTGCTATGTCTTCACATTTGGTTTGGCTTCAATCTCAACATGTCTTCATGATTACCCTCGCTACGATGATTATATATGTATATTAGTGTTCTGTCCTCTACAGCATTCACTTATAGCTATGTCTTCTTGTTGAATCTTTTGAACTAAGTGAATGTGATCGGACCCTAACCTCTCTATGCTTTCTATCTCAAACTTTATCTCTCCAAATCATATGCATTCTTTTGAAACTGTCAAATGTCTTCTCTGCGTCCTTGTCAGCAGAAGATACAGAGACAAACATTAAGTCCGCTTTCAATGCTAATTCCTTCACCTGAAACCCGGAGAAGTGGGAACGACCACCCGACAATCCAGGCGTGCGTGGGACATGGAACAACCTCCGATATGCTGCATGATGGCCACGTGTTCCTCGGATGTGAATCGCCAGGGGCACCTGTGTAATAACACTGAGCCGCCCCTGTCCCTATAAATACACGCCACACCATAGTCATTATCTCTTCTTCCACTCTCGCATGAAGCCTAGCACCACCGCTAGCCCTCGACGATGCTGGCGACGAAGCGCTTAGCTGCCGCAAGCTCTCCGACGCCGTCTTCACGCCGACCGCGGACATCGTCTTCTCCGCCGTCGCCGTAGGTGTCCTCCGTCGCCAAGTTAGGGCACGGACGATCAGACTGCTCGGCCTCCTCTTCCACTCCGTCTAGCAGTTCTACGTGTGGTAAATAAAACTTCCTTTTTACGACCCCTTTGATCCTATAGATTCATCACTTTCTACCACAAGTGGTTTTTGTTCACACATGTTGGATCCACTTCATACTGCATCTCATAATATGCCTAGTATATTCACTTATGCTTCACAAAGTAGTTAGATTCCTCACTTGTATTGATCCGTGGATTCGTACAAATCTGGAACCAACTCCTTATCTATGAGTGAATGTCTTCGCACGATGAGGTCAATGTCTTCTAAACTGATTTATCTTCAAAATCTTCTGAGAATGCATATGACCTCTTCCCCTTCCCTCGCACCTTAATGCTGTCATAGGTACATGTCCGTGGGAGAATCCCTTGGTTCTCATAGTCTGATTCATTTGCAGAATTCTTACAGTATCACATAAATTCTCCCGAAGCCAGTTCCTATTTGTCCAGCAAGCGAAAGCCTTTGAAGCCTTTGAACGTATTGAAGCCATTCAGTTTAAAGTTCATGGCTGCGGAGAAATCAGCAAGGAAGGGTGGCAGAAAGCGTCGAGGAGAAACATCAAGAGATCTGCCCAATGACCTCTCACAGTTGTACAAGACAGATCCTGAAGAGGATTACAATCAGCGCAAGACACGAATCCAATGGATTCGACGATATTGGGTAGAATAGTGGTTCAAGTACAGGTTTGTGACAAAGGAATATGCTGAGAAGAATGCCATCAAGCGACCATGGGGAGACATCCTCTACAAAAATCTTCAACCCAGGTCCAGAGATGAAGCCATTGAACAAGGCTTCTATCCCTGCATGGTCCGTGGACCACAGCCTGCGGATGCTGACCCATTGTCACTGCTATGGTGTCGTGACGACAATCTGTTCAAGCGCAACTTCCAATTTGCCTAGAATTCGGCGAAGCAGAACAAGAAGTCTTTGGGATTAGACTTCAACCCAGGTCCCTCTGCTCCCCGTGCCGATGGGACCCGTGAAGCTGAACCCAATCTTGTTGGGCCCTTCTACAACTTGGAAGGTCTCATCACTCATATCGCGGTTCAAGGGACAACCGTGAATGAGCCTGCAAATGACGCTGAATCAGATGAAGCGCCTGCAGCGCCGAAGCCAAAGAAGCAGCCTAAAGCTTCAAAGCCTGCCTCTGCACCAAAAATCTCACGGGTGAAGCCACTGGCTACTGCACCTCCTGAAGACAGTGTGCAGTCTGAAGATTTGTCATGCATCCTCTTGAAGATTTGTCACACATCTCCAAGCCCCAGAAAGTCAAGATGCCTCTGCCACACATCGGCCAAGAACTGACAGCTGCTGCTATTCTGCGCAACGATGCCATCGATCTGTCCAGTGATGAAGATCTTGCAGATGACGCTCTTGAGCAACTAATGAAGAGCAAGGAAGAAGCAGAAATCTTCAATGATCTGCCTCTCTTTGACGTGGCAATCATACACAACTTCATTAATGAGTGGTTTGACACGCCCAACCTCAGCTTCGAAGATCTGCAACTCCCAATTGGCCTCAGTCTCGCCTTCCATGGCGCCATTGCTTCAGAGCTAGCTCTAGCTCAGCGCATCATCGAACTGAAGCAAAAGATTGACTTTGAGAAAGCTCAGTTCAAGAAGCATATGGCCAAGCTCAGCGTGCAAGAGGTGAAAAACTTCAAGATTATGTTGCACGAGCTCAAAGAAGCCTTTCTCAAGAAACGTGCAGAAGCTCAAGGTTCTCGTGAGCGCATGAAGGTCCTGGCTGACAAGAGTGTGCAAGCCTACAATGAGGCTGAGAAGCGCAAGGCCCTTGGTCGTCCTGGCATCGACCCCAGGATGGCTGCAAAGCAGAAGAAGAAGAAGAAGAAGAAGAAGAAGAAGAAGAAGAAGAAGAAGAAGAAGAAGAAGAAGAAGAAGAAGAAGAAGAAGAAGAAGAAGAAGAAGAAGAAGAAGCCCGCTATGGCCGAACTCGACGCACCAAGGCAGGAAGCAGATCCTATTGTCTTCCCAACTAGCATGACTGGCTCGAAGCCAAAAGCCAGGTCTACCGCTTCAGAACTGAAGAAGACAAGGACTGCTGAGGCTGAAGCCCGATAGAGGAAACATTCCGAAGCCTCTGATGCTGCTCCCTCCAAGAAGAAGAGGAAGACCAAGAAGGAATGGGCTGCTCCCACAGAGCCCTTAATTGTTGAACCTATCTCCATGGTTCGCCCTGCCGCTGAACACCAAGAGCGCCAGCTGACTGTCCATGAGCCTGCTTCCACAGAGGCTCATGAAGCTGAAGACTTTCCAGCAGCTGATCCCACCGCTGCTGAAGACATTGGTCACCATGACCATGTTGAAGATGATGCATCATGGGCTGATCACCCACAAGTCAGCCTGTGCATTCAGTTTTTTCGGTTTGATTCGGTTCGGTTTATACGGTTTTTGGTTTATACGGTTTTTATACTTCGGTTTATACGGTTTTATACGGAGATACGGTTCGGTTTCGGTTGTAACCGTTTGCTTTCGGTTTGGTTTCAGTAATAACCAAATTAACCAAAGTTGTCGCGAATTATTGAATGGACAACAAATATTTTTTGTCACATGATTTGGTCTGTGCATGTAGCCATGTACGTAAGACTTTTCTTGTAAGAAATGCCTACGTAGATTAGATCATTATTAGATGGCAGTGGCACACATCATTTTGGTCCTAGGCATTACACCAAGTCTGAGGATTAGACAAGTTTTTAATTACGTGAGGGAGCAAGAAAAGAAAGAAAATAGTTTGACCCACGAGCCACGAGCGACTCCAGCGGCCGGCTGGCCTTTATTTTAGGCACGCGAGCTCCAATGTGCGCTAGAAGCCCAGAACTGGCTGTATGGGCTAGATAATTGACGCCCAAGAAAGCAAAACGAAGCGCCAGGTGCTCACTGCTCAGGTCGTTGGCTTGTCTCTGCAAAGTTTAGTACCACCTCGCATATGGAGCTGAAGCGCGGTGAGCACAAGGCTATAAAAGGAGGGGTGGCTCTGGCTTTAGCTAAATATCTTCACACTATGAAGGTTCTATTGGTTTAATTCGGTTTAACCGAAAACCATCGGTTTCTAACCAAAAAAACCGAAGGCTATATGGTTTTCAAAAGTGAAAACTAAAACTGAAACCAAAACCTGAAAAAACCGAATTTCGGTTCGATTTTGTTTTTTTTGGTTTGGTTTTTGGTTTTCGGTTCGGTTTTGCACAGGCTGGCCCACAAGCACAAGAGGAAGATGAATTTGAGGCCCAGCCAACTCCAACTCCACAGGCGTCGCCAGCGTTACGCAGGCTTCACAAAGGACCAAGGCCTCCAGTCTCTGAGTTTGAAGCTAAAGCTGCTGAAGATATTCCGGCTGCATCAGCCGATGAAGAAGAAACCCCAAGAGTTGCTACACCCCCGTCTCACCAAGAAGCTGTTCTCGAGGAGAACGTGACTATGACCGACCCTCCAGCTCATCAAGTGGAGGTCGAAAATCTTGAGGCTGCCACCACCAACACCAATGAAGCCACTGACACTGTCATGGCTGAAGCAAATGTGGAGCCTCCACCAACCCAAGAACCAGAAGTCAGTGAAGCAAATGATGCTACTACTCCTGTTCCTGCATCTGCTGCTGGTCCTCAGTTTGACTATCATGTTGAGCATAGGCCTCAGGTACAGAAGCCAATTCCAAGGTTTCCTAGGTTTCCAGGTCCTGCATCAGCACCTGGATCCTTCAATGTCAACGGCTTCAAAGCAGACAACACTTTCTTCAATAGCTCCAAGAACCCCTACTCAAGGGAAAGAATATCTTCTAATCGGTTCTGGAGCTATCCGCAGTGAAGCTATTACTCCTGCATTCTGTACAATCAAGGTTGCATCTTCCCACATAAGCGTCTTGACACAGAAGCCATAGCTGGTCTGCCCTGTCTGGAAGAAGCTCTGGATTGCTTCAAAGAGGTTGGATTGTTGCCGTTTGTCACCGACCAAGAGCACTGGAATGAAGAGTTGCTGCTCCAATTCTATGCCACACTTCACATCCGTGGGTACAACAGAGATCCGAAGACTTGGGTCCTGGAGTGGATGACAGGAAATGTTCATCATGAAGCCAAAGCCTTTGATATCATTGAGCTCACTGGTCTGCCCACTCCTGGCGATCTCTACGAACCTGGCTGTCAGCTTCACAGTGAAGCTATGGAGAGCATCTTTCAGAAGCCTGAACCAAACATGAGCCAGATGCTCAGTATGATGAAGCCCTTGCCACAAGATGCTGCATATCCTAAGGAGTTCTTTGTTGAAGACCTTGAGTATCTGCCACGGACTATTTATCACATCATAAGGCGAACTCTCTGGCCTATCAAAGGACATTCTCCCCATGCCAAGCTGGAAGGTGCAATGAAGACTTTGGTCTTCTATATTCTTCATGGCAAATGCTTCAATGCACAAGACTTCTTCATCCGCCAACTTGCTGCATCAGGCTCTGATCTTTTTGGCTTGAAGTTCTACGCTCCATGGATAATGCGGCTGATTAAACTCCACTCCGTTATCTCATATCAGCCATCTGCTCGCAATCATCGAATCTTTCTGCCTGATGTGGATATGTCCGTTGAAGCTATTTATCCTGAGCCTGCCAAGAAGCCTCTTAGTATTCAGAATGCGGAGCATCAAAGTATCTCTCAGAACATTAAAGGAGTTGAAGCAGTCACTCGTGTTTATCCTTTGGTTGGAACTACACGTGCACCACATCCTGCCCTTACTGAAGCCACCGAAAGCACAATTGCCCAACGACCCAAGAAGCGCACTCGTGTTCTCAATGACCGAGAGCTTCTGGTGGCTCTTCATCAGAAACAGGATAGGCATCATGACTGGCTGAAGCGCCAAATGCAAAGCCTCTAGGTGGATGTCAACCGCATTCGCAATCTTGCCACCAAGAATGCCTTTGTTGCACATGAAACCTCTCGACGCACATGGAAAGGTCTGACGCTTATGTGCTCTGAAGATGATCTTCAAGAGGATGGCTTCTCTGAACACTTCAAGTTTGACTCCACACCTCCTCGAAGGGCAATGCTGCGACGAACTCCATATCTTGAAGACTCTGAGTTCTCTTCCTCTGTGGCAACTGTGAATGCCAGAGTGATCGAGGACGAAGACGATGCTACTTCACCGCCCCCTCCTTCAGCACGCTTCGACACTGCTCCGAGTTCTTCTGCACCGCCGAACACCACCGACGACCCTGCTGCTTCACCTACTCTTCATGGGAACGAGTAGATGCTCTATGTCTTCAAACCTTTTTGGTCCTTACTGACAAAAGGGGGAGAAGCATATGAGTTTGATAGTCTTCAAGCGGGTCCCTATGGGCGGTTGCTTTATATTTTGCCTAGTGTTTACAACTCTCGTTTTGATACATTTGGTTCTTTGAGTCATAACACTTAAACTCGATGGTCGTCTGCTACTTATTTGCTACTTTGTGATGCAATGATAAATTCCGGATGTGCGACGATAAATTCCGCACTTAGATCATTTTGCAGACGTCCATTTTCCATTATGCATGTCATTATCTTCACATGCCTTCACATGCATAATGAATTGTCATCATAAGTTGAAGAGGATCTCCATGAGTACATCCTGCCATGTGCATTTGCAATCCAAAAGCAAATTACTTATATGCACATCTTCAGGGGGAGCCCTTGCAGCTTATGAAGACAATTCCTTATCCTTTTAAAATTTCACATATTATATTCCCTGTTGAAAACTTCAACTAGTTTGTCATCAATCACCAAAAAGGGGGAGATTGTAAGTGCATCTAGTGCCAGCCCTAGTTGGTTTTGGAGTATTGACGACAAACCTAGTTGAGGGACTAATGTGTTTGTGAGAATTGCAGGATAACACAGGTAGAAGTCCCTCATTGATTCAGTTTTCCTACCAGAGATGACCCCTAAAAATGTATGAAGACATTGATGTCAAAGGTGGTATGTGAAGATATTCACATTGAAGACTATGACACGAGAAGACGTCGCATGAAGCATATGGAGCTCGAAGACTTAGATCTTTCGTAGTTCTTTTTCTTCTTTGTTGAGTCATAGGAACCACCGTACTGTTAAGTGGGGTCCAAGAGAACCAGTCAGAATGACTGAAGTGATGCTTAACCAAAACCTATGTCTTCGAGTGAAGACTATGAGAGCAAATCTTGTCCAGAGTCGGACAAGTCAGCTTTGCTTGTAGCCCAAGTAAAGTTGACGTGTGTGTTTGAAATCTGACCGTTGGAACACGTGTCAGTTCCTTAGTGACCCAGGGTCATTTCGGACAAATCAGGTCGGGTTGCCTAGTGGCTATAAATAGCCCACCCCCTACAACCATAAACGGCTGGCTGCTCAGAGTTAGAGTACGGCTTTTGTCGTTTGAGAGCAACCCACCTCGAAGCCTTGAGAGAGAATTCCTTGCGAGGATAAATCCCTAACCACCCAGAGCCAAAGAGTGTTAGGCATCACTTAAGTCTTCCTGTCTGTGTGATCTGAAGACTTATTACACTTGAGGACTGTGAATCCTCTAGCCGGTTAGGCGTCGCGTTCTGAGCATCCAAGAGTCATTGTGGATCGCCGGTGAACGAAGTCTGTGAAGGTTTGGGAGTCTACGTTGAAGACTTACCAGAGTGATTGGGCGAGGTCTGTGTGACCTTAGCTCAAGGGGAATACGGTGAGGACTGGGTGTCCTGAGCTGCGTGTTCAGGACTGGGTGTCCGGGACTGTGTGTCCTCAGGTTTAAATACCTAGCCTCCCTAACCAGACGTACAGTTGTCACAGCAACTGGAACTGGTCCAACAAATCATTGTCTTCAACGAGTCACTGGTTTCATCTTCCCTTCTCTTTACTTACTGTTGGTCCTTGTGAAGTCATTGTATGATTGCACTATCTCTTGTCTTCACTGAGTGACTGCTTGTTTTGATTGGCTTCATAATATCTTCCTACTTGATCCTTACTACCTAGCTCCTATTAGTCATTGTGCTTTCACTTCATTGAATAGTTGACTATGATTTGCCTAGTGTAGTCTACCTTCCGCTGCATGGTAATAGGTTTATTTCTATTGTTTGTCTTCGAAACTTCCACGTTTTGATGACTTTCATAAAAATCGCCTATTCACCCCCTCTAGTCGATATAATGCATTTTCAATTCTCTCTATGGCAATATGTGGAAACTTATTTTGCAGAGCCGGACACTATCTTTGTGTTCAAAATCTTCTATGAAGTACTTGGAGCAGGAACCCGCCTTGCAATGCCGAAGACAATCTGCGCGCCGGACTCGTCGTCATTGAAGCCTGGTTCAGGGGCTACTGAGGGAGTCCTGGATTAGGGGGTGTCCGGATGGCCGGACTATACCTTCAGTCGGACTCCTGGACTATGAAGATACAAGATTGAAGACTTCGTCCCGTGTCTGGAAGGGACTTTCCTTGGCGTGGAAGGCAAGCTAGGCGATACGGATATGCAGATCTCCTACCGTAACCGACTTTGTGTAACCCTAACCCTCTCCGGTGTCTATATAAACTGGAGGGTTTTAGTCTGTAGGACAACATACACAACAACAATCATACCATAGGCTAGCTTCTAGGGTTTAGCCTCTTCGATCTTGTGGTAGATCTACTCTTGTACTACCCATATCATCAATATTAATCAAGCAGGACGTAGGGTTTTACCTCCATTGAGAGGGCCCGAACCTGGGTAAAACTTCGTGTCCCTTGCCTCCTGTTACCATCCGGCCTAGACGCACAGTTCGGGACCCCCTACCTGAGATCCGCCGGTTTTGACACCGACACTATCTATGAACAATATTTGAATCTTCTCTGAATTCTTTTATGTATGATTGGTTATCTTTGCAAGTCTCTTCGAATTATCAGTTTGGTTTGGCCTACTAGATTGATCTTTCTTGCAATGGGAGAAGTGCTTAGCTTTGGGTTCAATCTTGCGGTGTCCTTTCCCAGTGATAGTAGGGGCAGCAAGGCACATATTTTATTGTTGCCATCGAGGATAACAAGATGGGGTTTTCATCATATTGCATGAGTTTATCCCTCTACATCATGTCATCTTGCTTAAGGCGTTACTCTGTTTTCATTAACTTAATACTCTAGATGCATGCTGGATAGCGGTCGATGAGTGGATTAATAGTAGTAGATGCAGGCAGGAGTCGGTCTACTTGTCTCGGACGTGATGCCTATATACATGATAATACCTAGATATTCTCATAACTATGCTCAGTTCTGTCAATTGATCAACAGTAATTTGTTCACCCACCATAGAATACTTATGCTCCCGAGAGAAGCCACTAGTGAAACCTATGGCCCCAGGTCTATCTTCATCATATTAATCTCCCAATAATTAGTTATTTCCTTTGCTTTTACTTTGCTTTTATTTTACTTTGCATCTTTATCACAAAGATACCAAAAATATTATCTTATCATATCTATCAGATCTCACTCTCGTAAGTGGCCGTGTAGGGATTGACAACCCCTTATCGCGTTGGTTGCGAGGATTTATTTGTTTTGTGCAGGTACGAGGGACTAGCTCGTAGCCTCCTACTGGATTGATACCTTGGTTCTCAAAAACTGAGGGAAATACTTACGCTACTTTGCTGCATCATCCCTTCCTCTTCGGGGAAAACCAACGCAGTGCTCAAGAGGTAGCAAGAAGGAATTCTGGCGCTGTTGCCGGGGAGGTCTACGCAAAAGTCAATATACCAAGTACCCATCACATACCCTTATCTCCTGCATTACATTATTTGCCATTTACCTCTCGTTTTCCTCTCCCCCACTTCACCCTTGCTATTTTATTCGCCGTCTCTCTATCTATCCTCCCTCTCTTTCTCTATTTGCCTTCTTCCCGTATGTATCCTTGTTTGTGTTTCCATGTGCCTTCTATTTGCTTGCATCTTTGCTTGCTAAAAATCTATTGATATGGATCCACTTAAAGTGTTCTACTTAGATCATCTTCGATCCTTATGCGCTCGTGTTGAAACCCCAACTAGCCTAGTTGATGGGAAATCTTTAGATGAGCATGCTCATTTTGTGTGTCACCGTTTGTCTGAAAAAGGGAGACTCTTATGGAATCAAATAAACAGATTGATGTGTTATGCTTGGAATCTTTGTGAAATTTGTGATTTTACTTGTTGCTCTAAGAACCCTAAAAACACCTCCCCTACCTATGTGAGTTTAATGATATTGAAATCTTATCTTCTTATGCAAAAGGTGTTTATAGTTACTACGATATCGAACGAATTAAAGAATTTGTTGCTTTTAAGGGTGCTTATGAAGTTGCTTCTTTGATTAAAAAATATGATATTACTCTCTACGAATCTGAAAATTTTGACATACTTACATATTGCTATGAAAACTATGCTCACAATGTCTATGTCAAAGAATTTATTGAAAGAATGATCGTTGCTTCGGAAGAAAATAATGATATGCATGAATCTATAGATAATTATGATTCCGATGATTTGATTGAAATATCCCTTGATGAACATGATGCTTGCTATTCCTGTGGCCATGATGCCAATATTTATGAAGATGAATGTGCTGTAGTTCCTTGTGATAAACATGAGATCGTTGCTATTGCACCCATACTTAATAGTTCCTTCGATGAAAAGCATGATTGCAATGATGTTATTATAAATTCCTTTAATGTCAGTTGTGTTAATGATATGCAAAACCCTCAGCTTGGGGATGCTAGTTTTGCTAGGACTACTATTTGTCGCAATGATCATGATTGGGGTGATTCTTCTTTTGATCTTGAAAATTTAATTAAGCCACATGATGAATATGAGATTGATAATAGTGTTTGCAATATTATTGAAAGTGGGTTTGGAGAGGTCATGACTTTAGTTAATGTTAATCCCACTATTTTGGAAGAGTGACAACTTTGCATGCATGTAGATCATGTTTTATGTGATAGCTATTTTGTTGAATTTGCTTATGATCCTACATGTAATTATTATGAGAGAGGAAAATATGGTGGTAGAAATTTTCATGTTACTAAATTATCTCTCGTTATGTTGAGATTGCTATTGTTTCTTTCCGCTTCCTTGCATATGCTAGTTTTTGCTTGCCTTGGTAATTTGTTTGCCTATAAGATGCCTATGCATAGGAAGTATGTCAGACTTAGATGTGTTTGTCACGTGTTTTATGATGCTCTCTTTGTGCTTCAATTCTAGTCTTTCATGTGAGCATCATTGAAATATTATGCCTAGCTGGGGGCGTTAAACGATAGCGCTTGTTGGGAGGCAACCCAATTTTATTTTTATTCCTTGCTTTTTGCTCCTGTTTAGTAATAAATAATTTATATAGCCTCTGTTTTGGTTGTGTTTTTTGTGTTTAATTAGTGTTTGTGCCAAGTAGAACCGTTGGGAAGACTTGGGGAAAGTCTTGTTACACTTGCTGTAAAAAACAGAAACTTTAGCACTCACGATAACTGCTGCCATTTTTATTTGGAAAGTGATATTTAGTTAATTATTTTTGAAGATGATTAATATATACATTCCTCGCGTCCAGCAATTTATTTTATAATTTTTTGGGTTCCAGATCTTGCGCTAGATACAGATTACTACAGACTGTTCTGTTTTTGACAGATTCTGTTTTTTGTGTGTTGTTTGCTTATTTTGATGAATCTATGGCTAGTAAAATAGTTTATAAACCATAGAGAAGTTGGAATGAAGTAGGTTTAACACCAATATAAATAAATAATGAGTTCATTACAGTACCTTGAAGTGGTCTTTTGTTTTCTTTCGCTAACGGAGCTCACGAGATTTTCTACTTTGAGTTTTGTGTTGTGAAGTTTTCAAGTTTTGGGTAAAGATTTGATGGATTATGGAACAAGGAGTGGCAAGAGCCTAAGCTTGGGGATGCCCATGGCACCCCCAAGTTAATCTAAGGACACCTAAAATCCAAAGCTTGGGGATGCCCCGGAAGGCATCCCCTCTTTCGTCTACTTCTATCGGTAACTTTACTTGGAGCTATATTTTTATTCGCCACATAATATGTGTTTTGCTTGGAGAGTCTTGCATGATTTGAGTCTCTACTTTTTAGTTTAACACAATCATCCTTTCTGTACACACCTTTTGAGAGAGCCATACATGATTTGGAATTTGTTAGAATACTCTATGTGCTTCGCTTATATCTTTTGAGTTATATAGTTTTGCTCTAGTACTTCACTTATATCTTTTAGAGCACGGTGGTGGATTTGTTTTATAGAAACTATTGATCTCTCATGCTTCACTTAGATTATTTTGAGAGTCTTAAATAGCATGGTAATTTTCTTAAAATCCTAATATGCTAGATATTCAAGATTAGTAAAATTTTATTATGAGTGTTTTGAATACTAAGAGAAGTTTGATGCTTGATGATTGTTTTGAGATATGGAGGTAATAATATCAAAGTCGTGCTAGTTGAGTAGTTGTGAAATTGAGAAATGCTTGTGTTGAAGTTTGCAAGTCCCGTAGCATGCACGTATGGTAAACGTTATGTAACAAATTTGAAACATGAGGTGTTATTTGATTGTCCTCCTTATGAGTGGCGGTCGGGGATGAGCGATGGTCTTTTCCTACCAATCTATCCCCCTAGGAGCATGCGCATAGTGCCGAGTTTTTTGATGACTTGTAGATTTTTGCAATAAGTATGTGAGTTCTTTATGACTAATGTTGAGTCCATGGATTATACGCACTCTCACCCTTCCATCCTTGCTAGCCTCTTCAGTACCGTGCATTGCCCTTTCTCACATTGAGAGTTGGCGCAAACTTCGCCGGTGCATCCAAACCCCGTGATATGATACGCTCTTTCACACATAAACCTCCTTATATCTTCCTCAAAACAGCCACCATACCTACCTATTATGGCATTTCCATAGCCATTCCGAGATATATTGCAATGCAACTTTCCACCATTCCGTTTATCATGAAACATTCATTATTGTCATATTGCTTAGCATGATCATGTAGTTGACATAGTATTTGTGGCAAAGCCACCATTCATAATTCTTTTATACATGTCACTCTTGGTCCATTGCATATCCCAGTACACCGCCGGAGGCATTCATATAGAGTCATCTTTTGTTCTAGTATCGAGTTGTAATCATTGAGTTGTAAATAAATAGAAGTGTGATGATCATCATTTTCTAGAGCATTGTCCCAAGTGAGGAATTATAAAAAAAAAAGAGAAACGCCATAAAAAAGAGAAGGCCCAAAAAAGGAAAGAGAAAGGCCATGAAAAAAAGAGAAGGCCCAAAAAATGACAGAAAAAGAGAGAAGGGACAATGTTACTATCCTTTGCCACACTTGTGCTTCAAAGTAGCACCATAATCTTCATGATAGAGAGTCTCTTGTTTTGTCACTTTCATATACTAGTGGGAATTTTCATTATAGAACTTGGCTTGTATATTCCAACAATGGGCCTCCTCAAGTGCCCTAGGTCTTCATGAGCAAGCAAGTTGAATGCACACCCACTTAGTTTCTTTTGTTGAGCTTTCATACATTTATAGCTCTAGTGCATCCGTTTCATGGCAATCCCTACTCCTTGCATTAACATCAATCGGTGGGCATCTCCATAGCCCATTGATTAGCCTCGTTGATGTGAGACTTTCTCCTTTTTGTCTTCTCCACATAACCCCCCCTCATTATATTCTATTCCACCCATAGTGCTATGTCCATGGCTCGCGCTCATATATTGCGTCAAAGTTTATAGGTTTGAGATTACTAAAGTATGAAACAATTGCTTGGCTTGTCATTGGGGTTGTGCATGATGAGAGCATTCTTGTGTGACGCAAATGGAGCATGACTAAACTATATGATTTTGTAGGGATGAACTTTCTTTGGACATGTTATTTTGAGAAGACATAATTGCTTAGTTAGTATGCTTGAAGTATTATTATTTTATGTCAATATGAACTTTTGTCTTGAATCTTTCGGATCTGAATATTCATACCACAATTAAGAAGAATTACATTAAAATTATGCCAAGTAGCACTCCGCATCAAAAATTCTATTTTTATCATTTACCTACTCGAGGACGAGCAGGAATTAAGCTTGGGGATGCTTGATACGTCTCCAACGTATCTATAATTTTTGATTGCTCCATGCTATATTATCTACTGTTTTGGACATTATTGGGCTTTATTATCCACTTTTATATTATTTTTGGGACTAACCTATTAACCGGAGGCCCAGCCCAGAATTGCTGTTTTTTGCCTGTTTTAGGGTTTCGAAGAAAAGGAATATCAAACGGAACGAAACCTTCGGGAACGTGATTTTCTCAACAAACAAGACCCAGGAGACTTGGACCCTACGTCAAGACACAAAAGAGGAGGCCACGAGGTAGGGGGCGTGCCTCCCCCCCCCCCAAGCGCGCCCTCCACCCTCGTGGGGCCCCTGTTGCTCCAACGACGTACTCCTTCCTCCTATTAGTCCTATATATACCTACGTACCCCCAAGCGAAAGATACGGAGCCAAAACCCTAATTCCATCTTGGGGCCTATTCCGGAGCTCCGCTGGAGGGGGCATCGATCACGGAGGGCTTCTACATCAACACCATAGCCCCTCCGATGAAGTGTGAGTAGTTCACCTCAGACCTACGGGTCCATAGTTAGTAGCTAGATGGCTTCTTCTCTCTTTTTGGATCTCAATACAATGTTCTCCACCTCTCTTGTGGAGAACTATTCGATGTAATCTTCTTTTTGTGGTGTGTTTGTCGAGACCGATGAATTGTGGGTTTATGATCAAGTCTATCTATGAACAATATTTGAATCTTCTCTGAATTATTTTATGTATGATTGGTTATCTTTGCAAGTCTCTTCAAATTTTTGGTTTGGTTTGGCCTACTAGATTGATCTTTCTTGCAATGGGAGAAGTGCTTAGCTTTGGGTTCAATCTTGCGGTGTCCTTTCCCTGTGACAGTAGGGGCAGAAAGGCACGTATTGTATTGTTGCCATCGAGGATAACAAGATGGGGTTTTCATCATATTGCATGAGTTTATCCCTCTACATCATGTCATCTTGCTTAAGGCGTTACTCTGTTTTCATTAACTTAATACTCTAGATGCATGCTGGATAGCGGTCGATGAGTGGAGTAATAGTAGTAGATGCAGGCAGGAGTCGGTCTACTTGTCTCGGACGTGATGCCTATATACATGATCATACCTAGATATTCTCATAACTATGCTTAGTTCTGTCAATTGCTCAACAGTAATTTGTTCACCCATCGTAGAATACTTATGCTCTCGAGAGAAGCCACTAGTGAAACCTTTGGCCCCCGGGTCTATCTTCATCATATTAATCTCCCAATACTTAGTTATTTCCTTTGCTTTTACTTTGCTTTTATTTTACTTTGCATCTTTATCACAAAAATACCAAAAATATTATCTTATCATATATATCAGATCTTGCTCTGGTAAGTGGCCGTGTAGGGATTGGCAACCCCTTATCGTGTTGGTTGCGAGGATTTATTTGTTTTGTGCAGGTACGAGGGACTGGCACATAGCCTCCTACTGGATTGATACCTTGGTTCTAAAAAATTGAGGGAAATACTTACGCTACTTTGCTGCATCATCCCTTCCTCTTTGGGGAAAACCAACGTAGTGCTCAAGACGTAGCAGCAACCAGGAGAGACCCTGCAGAAGTACATTCAGTGCTTCAACAGCGCACGGATCAAGATCCCCAAGGTGACCGACGAGGCCATCATCTCTGGGTTCTCCGATGGCGTCCACAACGTCAAGATGAAGGAAGAGCTCGCTATCCATGAAGAGTTGTGCACGACCCTGGAGCTGTTCAACATCGCAACCAAGTGTGCTAGAGCTGAGGAGGGGTGCCTCTCCCTCCTCGAGCTTCCTGCTGCGGACCCAGAGGAGAAGGAGGCCAAGGCCAAGGACGTGAAGCGCAAGGGAGCAGCCGTGCTCGCAGCGGAATCAGACACCAAGCGTGGCAGAGACCAACTAGAGTCATCCAAGGGCAGCCATCCGTTCTGCATCTTCCACAACCTGAACACCAGCTACTGTCAAGAGCTCAGAGCCATTCGCGAAGGGCGCTTTGGTCGACTCCCCAAGCGCGGCAACCGGGGCTACGACCGAGGAGGAGGGCCTGGTGGTGGATGCTGGGACGACCGTGGCCCGCGCCAGGAGTGGCGCGATCGGCCTTGCGAGGATCGCTGGCAGGATCAGCCTCGCGAGGGCGCCTGGAGGGATCAGCCTCGTGAGGATCGTCCTCAAGGCAACGCCGGGCTCCCTCCGTTGCCACCACCGCCAAGAAGGAATGACAAACACCATCAGGACGAGGGGGATGGGGACTTCCAGGAACCATGTGCTATCGCCTGCATCTTGGGCGGAGCCCAGGCCCCAGCCTCGCAGCGTATCTTCAAGCAATTTGCTCGTGAAGTGAATGCATTCCTTCCTAAGCTTGAAGCCACATGCCCCCTGAGATGGTCCCAGTGCCCCATTACGTTCAACTCGGCAGACCAGCTCAAGTGTGCAGCTACCGCTGGCACCCTCCCGATGCTTTGCTCCCCAGTCATCAGCAACGTGCAAGTTACCAAGACCCTCATCGACGGCGGCGCAGGGCTCAACGTCTTGTCCATCGACACGTTCGACAGCCTCCAAGTGCCGTATGACCAGCTTCAGCCCACCAAGCCTTTCTCAGGAGTGACTGACGGTTCCACCACACCGATAGGGCAGGTCCGCCTCCCTGTCACCTTCGGTGAACGCAAGAACTACCGCACCGAGCTCATCGACTTCGACGTCGCACACATCCGCCTGCCATACAACACCATCCTCGGGTATCCAGCCCTGGCCAAGTTCATGGCAGTAACCCATCATGGCTACAATGTCCTTAAGATGCCGGGAAGCAATGGGATCATCACGGTCCCATGTGAAGAGAAAGATGCGGTGTGCTCCCTCGAGCGTGCCTTCCAAGCTGCAGCAATCGACGACCCTGACAGCAAGGGCAAGGGTCCTCCCGGGGCCGTCCCCAAGAAGAAGAAGCAGCTGCGACGCGCAGGACCTCAGGAGGGTGACGCCACGGCCGAAGTCTCGTCAGGATCAGCGCCCGCTCCAGGGGCGTCTCCCTCCATCACATAGGAAGGCTCTCCCAGCGCCCTTCTTGGCCAGGGCTCGGGGGCTTTCTTCTGGAAGGCCTCATACTTTGCCCACGTCACGAGGGAGGCGCTCGGGCACCACCTGGAGGCGTGCTTCGCGGCACGTTTCCCTCAGGAGGGCACATGGCAAGGATCGCCCACCGTTTAGGAGTTCATCACCAAGACCACCCAGGAGTTGCAAGACGCAAGGGCCATGCGTGGCGACCGCCGCTCACGAGACACAGCTTCCCATCCAGGCGAGGATGTCGGGTTGCGCGTCTGCGTCGATGTTCTAGGGCTCAACAGGGTCGCTGAGGGAGTCCTGGATTAGGGGGTGTCCGGATGGCCGGACTATACCTTCAGCCGGACTCCTGGACTATGAAGATACAAGATTGAAGACTTCGTCCCGTGTCTGGAAGGGACTTTCCTTGGCGTGGAAGGCAAGCTTGGCGATACGGATATATAGATCCCCTACCATTGTAACCGATTTTGTGTAACCCTAACCCTCTCCGGTGTCTATATAAACTGGAGGGTTTTAGTCCGTAGGACAACATACAGAACAACAATCATACCATAGGCTAGCTTCTAGGGTTTAGCCTCTCCGATCTCATGGTAGATCTACTCTTGTACTACCCATATCATCAATATTAATCAAGCAGGACGTAGGGTTTTACCTCCATCAAGAGGGCCCGAACCTGGGTAAAACTTCGTGTCCCTTGCCTCCTGTTACCATCCGGCCTAGACGCACAGTTCGGGACCCCCTACCCGAGATCTGCCGGTTTTGACACCGACATTGGTGCTTTCATTGAGAGTTCCTCTGTGTCATCGCCGTTAGGCTTGATGGCTCCTACGATCATCAATAGCGATGCAGTCCAGGGAGAGACCTTCCTCCCCGGACGGATCTTCGTCTTCGGCGGCTTCGCACTGCGGGCCAATTCACTTGGCCATCGGGAGAAGATCGAAAGCTATGCCCCTGGCCGTCAGGTCGGATTTGGAAGTTTAAACTACACAGCGGACATCCGCAGGGACTTGATCTTTGACGGATTCGAGCCACTGCCGAGCACACCGCACTGTCACGACGAGCATGATCGAGCTCTGCCGCCGAGCAGTGCCCTGGAGGCCGCACCCGCATCAGCTTCGACCCTTAATTCGGAGCCAACTGCGCTGATCGAGGATGGGTGGTTGGACGCCGCCTCGGGGGCTGCGATCCCAACGGCGATCGAGCCGAACACCAGCCCCGCACTCCGCGAGACTCGTGACTCCAAGGAGCCGGAATCCTCTCCGGACTCCGAACCCTCCGCGCCCCTGCCGATCGAATCCGATTGGGCGCCGATCATGGAGTTTACTGCCGTGGACATCTTTCAGCACTCGCCTTTCGGCGATATTCTGAAGACACTAAAGTCTCTCTCTTTATCAGGAGAGCCCTGGCCGGACTACAGTCAGCAAGGTTGGGATACGGACGATGAAGAAATTCAAAGCCCACCCACCACCCACTTTGTAGCCACTGTCGACGATTTAACCGACATGCTCGACTTCGACTCCGAAGACATCGACGGTATGGACGCCGATGAAGGAGACGATGAAGAACCAGCGCCTATTGGGCCCTGGAAAGCCACCTCGTCATATGACGTATACATGGTGGACGCACCAAAAGATGACGACAAGGAGCGGAAGGATGCACCGAAGGCTTGTTCCCTCGAAAAGCAGTCAAAGCGGTGACGCAAGCGCCGCCCCAAATCCCGCCTTGATAGAAATAACGATCACACAGACCTAGCGCTGGAGCAGGGCGAACCGCTGCCGGACAACGGCAATCTGGATAATCAAACCGAACAAACAAATTCTATCAAGGATAATGGTCCGGACGACATAACGCCGGACAGGCACCCGGAGCAGCAGAATGCTCGTAAAAGGCTTGTTGCCACCGCGAGGAGTCTTAAAAAGCAGAAGCAAAGGCTCAAGGCTGCGCAAGACACACTCCAAATCAGATGGAGTAAAATACTCAACACAGCAGCGAGGTACGGCGACAATCGCCCCTCCAAGAGCTACCCAAAGCGGAAGCTGCTACCTGAATTCGATGAGGAGGCCTCAGACCCCCCACAACCAAATATCAAAGCAGCCACCTAGCCGGATAGACAACCCCTCTACCAACAGAGAGCGGCATACAACGCCACTCACAATAAAACACATGACCCATGCGAGGGCTCGCACCCAAAGGATGGCGCAACAACATCCATCTATGGACCACGCAAGCGCGCCCCAGCATACAATGCAACACAACAAACATCCGAACAACGCGGTACACCCAGCTACAGGGGTGCCGCACACCCCCTATGTTTCACCGATGAGGTGCTGGACCATGAATTCCAGAGGGATTCAAACCCGTAAACATAGAGACATACGATGGAACAACAGACCCTGGGGTCTGGATTGAGGACTACATCCTTCATATCCATATGGCTCGAGGAGATGATCTCCACGCCATCAAGTACTTACCCCTCAAGCTCAAAGGGCCAGCTCATCACTGGCTTAAAGGCCTCCCCGAAAGCTCCATTGGAAGTTGGGAAGAGCTCGAATACGCCTTTCGGGCAAATTTTCAAGGGACTTATGTCCAACCTCCGAATGCAGACGATTTGAGTCATATAACTCAACAGCCCGGAGAGTCAGCCCGAAAGCTTTGGAACATGTTTCTTACTAAAAAGAACCAGATTGTCGATTGTCCGGACGCCGAAGCCTTGGCAGCTTTTAAGCATAGCGTCCGTGACGAATGGCTCGCCAGACACCTCGACCAAAATAAGCCGAGAACGATGGATGCATTAACAAGCCTCATGACCCGCTTTTGCGCGGGTGAGGACAGCTGGCTAGCCAGATGCAGCACCAGCGACCACAGTACATCTGAAGTTAGAGATGGAAACGGGAAATCACGGCGCAATAGCAATAACAAACGCCGGAATAAAGAAGACAACACGAAGGGCACGGCAGTAAACACCGAATTCAAAAGCTCTCGGTCAGGTCAAAAGCCGCCCTCTAAAGGCACCAGGGATGAACTGTCCAGCCTCAACAAAATTCTGCACCAAGTATGTCAGATCCATAGTACCCCTGGTAAACCTGCTAATCATACCCACAGAGAATGTTGGGTCTTCAAGCAGTCCGGCAAGCTCAACGCCGTACACAAGGGGGAGGATACACCAAGTGAAGACGAGGACGAGCCTCCCAAGCAAGACACTGGGGAACAAAAGAAATTTCCACCAGAAGTCAAAACAGTAAACGTGTTACACGTGATCAAGGGAAAAAACAATGCGGCACTCCCAGGAAAATATACCCAAGTGCCTGTCACCGCGAAGTCCTACCACTGGTCGTCTCAACCGATCACTTTCGACCATCGCGATTACTCAGCAAGTATCCAACGCGCAGGATGGGCTGCCCTGGTATTAGACCCAGTAATTGGTGGATATCACTTCACACGAGTCTTGATGGACGGTGGCAGCAATCTAAACCTAATATATCAGGATACAATCCGTAGGATGGGGTTAGACCCAACAAAAATTCGCCATAGCAATACTACCTTTAAAGGAGTAACGCCAGGCCCAGGGGCTCGTTGTATGGGCTCCCTCCTACTACAAGTTATATTCGGCTCCCCTAATAATTTCCGTCGCGAGCATTTAACCTTCCACATCGCTCCGTTCCAAAGTGGCTATCAAGCACTGCTCAGACGCGAAGCTTTCGCTCGCTTTAATGCAATACCACACTACGCCTCCCTCACACTCAAGATGCCCGGTCCACGTGGCATCATTTCAGTGAACGGAAATATCAAGCGATCTCTGCGCGCTGAAGAGAGTGCGGCTGCCTTGGCAGCCACACACTAAAGGCGCCCGGACCAGCGAAAGCATCCAATAGGTCGCCAAGACCTCAGACACAACTAATCAAGTCCGGCGCCGCTATTTATACCGAATAAATGGTCACACCCCTATTTGTCAATACAAGGGGCTCAACGCGCGCAGACAAGTGGCAATTTCTTCTCATCTTGAATTATACATGGTTTCTTTAAAAACTATCTTTTTGCACGACAACTTTTTCACCTAAATTCCTCTCTTTTACAGACGATCATCGTGCTACACCTGTCCAGGATACGGCACAACGGAGACACAGGCGCAAACGTGCAGCAGGGACCCGCTCTAAGGATTCTTTTTAGATTAAGACCCTGCGTAAACCTTTTTTACTGTCTCTTGTTGATACATATCCACCGTTGAGAAGGATGCTGACGTCTTGGCATGTGGCCACGCCAGAACAATGCACATACTTGGACACAAGGGGCTTCTTACAAAGGCCATTATTTAGGCCCGGTTTATACCACAAAGACCGAATACCTTAGGGAGTGTTCGGCGTCGCGAGTTTGGCCCTATATGCATCAGCTCCGAATCATTGTCTTTGGTCAAATGTTGGGTTTGCCCGGCTCCTGTGTTTTGGTGCCTTACGTTCCGCTTTACCGGCTAAGGTAGCACCAGGAGAACTACTGCGATTGTGCCCTGGTTCATCCGGACGAGCACCTCAGTAGAGAAAGCCGAAAACTGACTGTCATGATATAGCGTGAGACTGGTCAACCACTCGATGACCTGTTGGAATGTTAGAATTCCTCCGCCTTAACGAAGGGCCGTTTTCCGGCCAGGCATGTACGCACCCTGGGATCGGGAGAGTGCGGAGCCACCAGGGGCTATCTAGTAGCCCCACTGTCAAACTCCTATGGCTAAGTGAAAGTGCTAAAGCATTATAGTCCGGTTGCCTCGCTCGCTCCACTATCACCTCCTTAATAGGACCAAGACGTTGGGTTAAGTGTGAACGCGTGTTTTTTGCGAGCACCTTTGCATTATATGCGTGGGGGTTGAAGCCGACGGCTGCAATCTTTCAGGTTATACACATGTATACATAAACGGCCGCCCAGGAGGCATCATATTACTTTCAGGCAAAAGTATAAAAATAGCCTTATAAAAATTTATAAAAGCATTTCGCTTACAATGAGATTACATATCACTCAAACATAATATTTTTTGAGCACTGGGTCTCTATCAAACGAGCACCCTCAAAAACTTCTTCAAAGTAGTGCTCAGCAGCCATTCGGCCTATGGCCGAATCCCGCGCTGCAAAAGTGGTAGCATCCATCTCCGCCCAGTATGCTTTAACACGGGCAAAGGCCATCCATGAGCCCTCTATGCACGCCGACCTCTTCATCGCATTAATGCGTGGCACCACGTCAAGGAACTGCTGCACCAAGCTGAAATGGTTGTTCGGTTTTGACCTTTTCGGCCATAGCTGATCCACAACAGACCTCATGGCGAGTCCGGACAACCTATTCAGTTCGGCCCATTCGGCTAATTGGTCAGTCAATGAAAGCGGACGCTCGGGAGAATGGAATTTTCTCCATAACAGCTGGTCTACTTCACGGTCCGTCTGACCCTAGAAGTACTTGGCCGCATCGGCAGCGCTCGTTGCCAAATCCATATACACATCCTCCGAACTCCACAGCCGATCCAGAGGGGCATACCGTGGATCTCCGAACTTCCTCCGCAACATAAAGGATTTCCCAGCTACAATATCCCCGGCTTCCCGTAGCTCCTCCTTCTTCGCCCTCATAGCAGAGCGGATGTCTGTTCTCGTTGCAGCAGCCTTCTCAAGGTCCGATGCCTTCGCTAGGTTTTCCTTTTCAAGAACCCGGCAACGGTCGGCGGAGACTTTAATTCTATGGCCATCTTGGCCATCTTATCTCGGCTCTCGCCATGCGCGGCCTTCTTGGCTTTCAACTCTTCGGCCTCCTTCAAAGCAGCCGCATTACCAAACCTCGCTTGCTCCTTGGCTCGGGCAAGTTCTGCCCGCAAGGCTTCAACAGTGGCAGCTCCATCTGCAGTCACAACATATTAAAGATACTGGCACCGTGCTGCTCTTACTATGTGGCATTTACTAGATAATGACACTTACCCTGTGCCTAGTCAAGCCTTTTGTTAACAAGCTTGATGTCGGCGTCTGCCGCATCCAACTGCCATTTTAAATGGGCAAACTCGCTAGTCCGGCTAGCCACCGGAGATTCCATCACCTGCACATCGAGGCGGTATGGTTATTACCTGGGAATATGATCCTCTGTTCGTCGTCGTTTCCGACGACAACCAGAGTCTCAGGGGCTACTATCTACATAGGGAACACCTAGCATGTGCAGGACTATCATACATTATTTTACGTACCTCAAAGCCTGTCAGTAGACTCATAAAAGCTTTATGCAATCCGCTTTCGGCGGACGAGATTCTCTCCATCACCGTATTCATCAGCATCCGGTGTTCATCTGAGATGGCCGCTCGCCCCACCAACTCCCTCAGAACATCCGATCGCACACCAGACGGTGCCGGACTCTTTTGTCTGCTCTCTTCGGGAGCCGGACACTGGGAGCTTCGGGGGTCAATGGGATTATCTTCTGGCCTCACCGGACTCGGAGAGGCCCTCCGCGACGACACTTCGG
This sequence comes from Triticum urartu, assembly GCF_056163025.1. Lineage (NCBI taxonomy): Eukaryota > Viridiplantae > Streptophyta > Magnoliopsida > Poales > Poaceae > Triticum > Triticum urartu. The sequence goes on from NC_141874.1 coordinate 547,014,063, forward strand.
GGTCGCTCGCTTTCGGAGCAGAGGAGTCCGGAGGAGGCGTTTCGCTCTCCATCATCTCTGGAAGAAGATCCCCCGAAGACGAGCTCATTTGAGAGGGGCTAAGGCCCGAACTACAAAGATATATGCGGTGGTTATTTTCTCAGAAGAAAAAGATGGCATACCTGTACTATTAAAGTATTTCGGGTCACTTACGACTCGCTGGAGAATTGATCCCCCCGCGGACTTTGTGTGGCAAAAGCACCCCCCAAGGTAGGACCCTCTATGGGAGACTTCTTCTCCTGTTTGGAAGCTTCGGCTTCCGAATCCCCGGGCGCAGTCCTTTTCCTCCTCCAGTCGTCTTCCTTCATGGAGACGCTCGCTCCCTCGGTTAGAATGGGCAGCATTGGGGCCCGCGTCCGCCCATATTATCCTCCCCAGTATCTTCCTTCAAGGGCTCCGGGCAAGGTGCGACCTGGAGCATCTTTTCCAATAACGGATTGTCCAAACCCTCAGGGAGGGGGGTTGAACACCGAATCAACTTCGCCTTTGTTAGCCAGTCCTGGTCAAAAAGCAAACTCTCAGAAATAACTTCGTAACAAATGAGAGATAGTATGTTCGGTCGGAAGATTCCTTACCTGTTCGGCGGCGCGGTTACTGCTCAGGCCCACGTCCTCGGTGATTTCCGGACACTCTACCTGAGGTCCGAAGAATGACTTGTACATCTCCTCGTGCGTCAGGCCGAGGAAATTTTGAATGACATGCGGTCCCTCGGGATTGAACTCCCACAAGCGAAGGGGCCGGCGTTTGCAAGGCTGGACTTGACGAACCAGCATAACTTGTATTACCACAACCAAACTAAAATCTCCATTGAAGAGATCTCGAATGCGGCTTTGTAGTATAGGCACGTCCTTGGCTGGACCCCAGCTTAGACCTCTGCTGATCCATGACATCAGTTGTGGTGGAGGGCCTGAGCAGAAAACAGGGGCGGCCGCCCACTTGGCACTTCTAGGAGCCGTGATGTAGAACCACTCCTGTTGCCACAATTCAGACACCTCTGGAATGGAACCTTTGGGCCATGGAGCTCCCGTCATCTTGCATATTGAGGCACCTCCACACGCTGCATGTTGCCCCTCGATCATCTTCGGCTTTACTTCAAAGGTCTTGAGCCACAGGCCAAAGTGAGGGGTAACCCGAAGGAAGGCCTCACACACGACAATAAATGTCGTGATATGAAGAAAGGAGTCCGGAGCTAGATCATGGAAATCTAGCCCGTAATAAAACATCAAACCCCTGACGAAAGGATCCAGAGCAAGGCCTAGACCTCGGAGGAAGTGGGAGACGAACACGACGTTCTCGTTGGGTTCGGGGGAGGGGACGGCCTGCCCTCGGGCAAGCAGCCGATGCAAAACCTCGGCGGTCAAATATCTGGCCTCCCTCAACTTTTTGATGTCTTCTTCCGTGACGGAGGAAGGCACCCATCGGCCTTGAAGGCTAGATCCGGACATGATTGAAGGTTCGGAGCACCTGACCTGAACTTTGGGTGTTTGAGCTTGAGGTGGGGGAAGGATTCGATTGAGCACGGGAGGGAAAAAATAAAAGCCTTGTCCCTTTATAAAGAAGGTGAATATCAAGCGTCCTCTCCGTGGCCGTTTGGACTTGCCTATAGTCTAGGAGTCCTAGAAGCGGTTGGGTTACCCACGCCCGTATTGATGAGAATCCCGGAATAAGGGGACACGAACTCTGCTTCGACGAGACGTGCCAAGGAAACCGCCTCGCATGACACGCTGAGGTGGGACAATAAAACGATTCAAATAAAGGCTTGGCCGTGGTGCGATGTCACACTACGGAATATGTCAGCAGATTAGATTTGTGTAAATATTATTCTCTCTATGGCAATATGTGGAAACTTATTTTGCAGAGCCGGACACTATCTTTGTGTTCAAAATCTTCTATGAAGTACTTGGAGGAGGAGCCCGCCTTGCAATGCCGAAGACAATCTGCGCGCCGGACTCGTCGTCATTGAAGCCTGGTTCAGGGGCTACTGAGGGAGTCCTGGATTAGGGGGTGTCCGGATGGCCGGACTATACCTTCAGCCAGACTCCTGGATTATGAAGATACAAGATTGAAGACTTCGTCCCGAGTCCGGAAGGGACTTTCCTTGGCGTGGAAGGCAAGCTTGGCGATACGGATATATAGATCTCCTACCATTGTAACCGATTTTGTGTAACCCTAACCCTCTCCGGTGTCTATATAAACCGGAGGGTTTTAGTCCGTAGGACAACATATAGAACAACAATCATACCATAGGCTAGCTTCTAGGGTTTAGCCTCTCCGATCTCGTGGTAGATCTACTCTTGTACTACCCATATCATCAATATTAATCAAGCAGGACGTAGGGTTTTACCTCCATCAAGAGGGCCAGAACCTGGGTAAAACTTCGTGTCCCTTGCCTCCTGTTACCATCCGGCCTAGACGCACAGTTCGGGACCCCCTACCCGAGATCCGTCGGTTTTGACACCGGCAGTCGCTTCTCAGGAGCTTTTCTGGCCTTCGCGTGTGGGACGCTGCGAGGGCCCACCGCACAGCTTCGTTCGCATGCCCTTTGGCCTGCCAAGTGTATCGTCCGCCTACCAACGCAACTTGTGGTGCATCCTAGCAGATCAGGAAGCCAGGCACCACGCCGTCCTGATAGAGATGGAGACGGTCCTTAAGGAACCACCTGAGCCCCCAGAGCCTCCCGAGGCTCAGGGCCCCGGTGGCTCGTGAGGAGCAACCCCTTCGTCGTGCACCTTCAGCTGCCCCAACTCTCCTTCGTCAACATAACCAGGTGACATTTTCCAAGTTCATTTAGCTGGGAGCGCCCGACGGGTTGCATCATTCCCAGGCCGCGTGGGTCCGTCCCTGTGGCATGTATCCTTTCCTTATGCCTTTAGCTTACCTTGATGGGAGCGCCCCTCGGGCTGCATCATTCCCAAGCCGCTCAGGCCTGACCCAGTGGCACGTATCCCCCATGCATTATTCAAGCCTGCTACCCTCATGTTTGATCTACCTGTGATTGCTACCTGCTCAATCGTCGCCTCCCACGGGGCCTCCTCACGCTGGCACGGTACTGGTGCATGGGTCTGTTCCTGCCACGTCGAAAATCCTGAGCGGTCGAGCTCAGCTCGCGGCACGCCCCGCGCACGTCACCTCACCAGGCCCTCAGTGCTTTCACCTCCTCACGAAGCCACCGGTGGCAGGCTGGCAACCATAACGGCAGATCATGTTCTTCCTTGCACTGGCTCGCAGGAACCTCACGAGGATAACACTAGGAGGCACCGCGAGCTCCCACCTCTTCCGAGCAATCCGCTTGCACGTTAAAAGGGGGACTCCTGAGCATCGCGACTCAGGAGCTCTTACTGGCTCTCCAGCCCTCACCCCCTGGCCTTGACCACGGCACACGACCTGGCATACCAGCAGCGGCTGAGCTCACTCGAGGGCCGGGACCTGAGGACGTAGAGCACGAAGGAGAGCATTGAAAGGGGGAGGACTCGTATGTGCCTGACCTAGCTACGCTACGGATGTTCATGCACCGGTCTGGCGCATCAGGAAGAGTCGGCCCCGGACCGCCAAGATAAGTCACGAGCTCAGATCAACTGATCGTTGGGATCTAGGGGACACGCTCGCCGCGGCCCTATTGCGGCAATGTCGCCTCCCTTTCTTATCTTACCACGGCTGCTTGAGCGCTAAAGGGGACCTCCTAAGCATCGCGCCTTAGGGGCTCTTACTGGACCTCGGGCCACTCACCTCCTGGCCTTGACCACGGCACGCAACCTGGCATACCAACCATGGCTGAAGCCTGCCTGGGGACCGGGACCTGTCAGCGTAGAGAAACAAGCTGTCGCGAGGTTGGAAAGGGAAGACTGAGCCTAAATAGGACTAGCGCTAACAAGGCTTCCATAATTAAGATAATGTCAACAAAAGACACTGCAGATTCTTTACACGCCCCCATGGGGTACTTCTTGATTCCTCGCAGGGAACAAAAGACGAGAACTTAGGAGAATCCTATCTACACATCCCCACGACCGACGCCATCATCAACAGTGGGCCACAGGAGGCCGGTGCCAACTCCATCTAGATCAGCGACGACGGCGACCGGACAGGGCGGCCCTGCTCCGGGCGCGGCGAGAGCTCGAGGGCACGTATCTATCATCGCTCGTCTCAGGAGTCTCATAGAGCTCGGGAGAACCACTGGACTCCCAAGAATTGCTGCTACTGGAGCAACCCCGAGCGGGGCGCGCCTCGTCCTAGTGCCCTCCTTCAGGGCAGCACTCCAAGTGGCGACCCTCCGCGTCGAAGACCTTGAAGAACAGCATGGAGGCGCCGCCGTACTCGAAGTGGATCGCGAGGCACCCTCTGCATGGCAAACCAACGCGACCTCGCCCCACCCGTGGGTCATGAAGATCTTGCCGGTGGCGACCGCTTCAACCTCTGCTCCGGTCGCCCGAGCGTCGCAGTCAGCATGCTGCAACCAGAGCTCGAGAGGCCCCCTCGGTAGCATCATGTCAGAGAAGAAGCGCGGGAAGCGGATCCAGGAGCTTGGGGGCATCGCCGCCCATAGCACGAGCTCGCGTGAGGAGTCCGTGGCATGGACTCCAGGAGCGACAGCACTCGTCGCCGGGGCGCGGCGACCTTGGCTGCGGTGCACGCGCTGATGCCCGTCGTTCCTTCCTCCCGAGCCCCCGGCTTGGGTGTACAAGGGCAGTGGGTACCTAGGAGGAGGCCGCTCGTTCCAAGGCCTCGCCACCACTTGCATCTCCGCGGAGTCGCGGCGATGGGACGACCTCTTCTTTGGCAGGAGCAACGCCGACACGTCGAGGGGAACCTTTCCCTTCTCTTCAGCAGAAAACCTACGAATCGGCGCCATAGAAGCTGTTGCTGGCAGTAGAGCGGAGGAAGAAGGAGCGAGTGGAATGGGAGAAGATGAGCGACGGGGGCTCTGCCCCCTCCCCATTTATAGCAGGAGAAGGCCAACCAGCACCCCCACGATCACAGGTAATGATGGTTTCCCTTGCATGTCGTAGGGATTTGTCAAGTCGAGCAGTTGTCGAGGTAGCATGGGGAAGCGAAGACGCCCACGTCCAATCAATCGCCACGCGTCAACCGAGGCCACAGGCTTTGGGGGCCCACGGCGCTCCGCGCCTGACCCTTTGGCTTCGCCTCGAAGCCAAGCCCGAGCGCGCCTTGGGCCCGGGGGCTACTGTCGGCGTCCTGGGAATGGGGGTCCCCAGACTTGCCTGCCTGCGGCCCATGGCGTGGCTGGGATGGCAGGTTCGTATGGCCCATCTTCAGCAACAAGGCATTCAAGACCCTCGCGAGGGGCCAAGCCTCGCGAGGCGGACGACGCAAGACCTCCTCAGGAGCGGCCTCGCCAGCCAGGCTCACGAGAGGCGGAGAGATCAAGGCAAGGCAAACCTTATGAGGTCCGCGTGACGTGAGCCATGAAGATCGAGACCAGGCGGGCGCCAGTGCGCGTAGTGTCCTGGCTTCCTCTTTGGTGCGAAGGGGGCAAGTGCAGGAGCGGAGTACCGAGGCATCAAGCAAAGGTTTCCATATTGGTGCAACAAGACCAAGACCCGAAGGACGGCAAGGTGGAGGTCACCATGGAGCCCAAGACAGCGTCATCACCAGAGCCTTTTGCAGGCGAAGACCACCTTTTGTCAGGATAGCTTATACTAGTTGTCCCCTTTAAGATTGGCCGTTGTTGGCTCCCTTCCCGCTCAATATTTGGGGAGAGGACCAGGGCCTCTATAAATAGGACTAGCCACCACCGTAGGGAGAGAGATCATCTTGGACCGGATTGATAACCCACAAGTATAGGGGATCGCAACAGTTTTCGAGGGTAGAGTATTCAACCCAAATTTATTGATTCGACACAAGGGGAGCCAAAGAATATTCTCAAGTATTAGCAGCTGAGTTGTCAATTCAACCACACCTGGAAACTTAGTATCTGCAGCAAAGTGTTTAGTAGCAAAGTAATATGATAGTGGTGGTAGCGGCAACAAAAGTAAAGACAGCAAAAGTAATGTTTTTGGTATTTTGTAGTGATTGTAACAGTAGCAGCGGGAAAGTAAATAAGCGAAAACCAGTATATGGAAAACTTGTAGGCACCGGATCAGTGATGGATAATTATGCCGGATGCGGTTCATCATGTAACAGTCATAACATAGGGTGACACAAAACTAGCTCCAATTCATCAATGTAATGTAGGCATGTATTCCGTATATAGTCATACGTGCTTATGGAAAAGAACTTGCATGACATCTTTTGTCCTACCCTCCCGTGGCAGCGGGGTCCTATTGGAAACTAAGGGATATTAAGGCCTCCTTTTAATAGAGAACCGGAACAAAGCATTAGCACATAGTGAATACATGAACTCCTCAAACTATGGTCATCACCGGGAGTGGTCCCGATTATTGTCACTTCGGGGTTGCCGGATCATAACACATAGTAGGTGACTATAGACTTGCAAGATCGGATCAAGAACTCACATATATTCATGAAAACATAATAGGTTCAGATCTGAAATCATGGCACTCGGGCCCTAGTGACAAGCATTAAGCATAGCAAAGTCATAGCAACATCAATCTCAGAACATAATAGATACTAGGGATCAAACCCTAACAAAACTAACTCGATTACATGATAAATCTCATCCAACCCATCACCGTCCAGCAAGCCTACGATGGAATTACTCACGCACAGCGGTGAGCATCATGAAATTGGTGATGGAGGATGGTTGATGATGACGACGGCAACGAATCCCCCTCTCCGGAGCCCCGAACGGACTCTAGATCAGCCCTCCCGAGAGGTTTTAGGGCTTGGCAGTGGCTCCGTATCGTAAAACGTGATGATTTCTTCTCTCTGATTTTTTTCTCTCCGAAAGCAAATATATAGAGTTGGAGTTGGCGTCGGAGGGCATCCAGGGGGCCCACGAGGTAGGGGGTGCGCCCCCCACCCTCGTGAGAAGGGTGTGGGCCCCCTGGTCTTCATCTTTGGCGAGGATTTTTTATTATTTTTTCTAAGATGTTCCGTGGAGTTTCAGGTCATTCCGAGAATATTTGTTTTCTGCACATAAAACAACATCATGGCAATTCTGCTGAAAACAGCGGCAATCCGGGTTAGTTCCATTCAAATCATACAAGTTAGAGTCCAAAACAAGGGGAAAAGTGTTTGGAAAAGTAGATACGACGGAGACGTATCAACTCCCCCAAGCTTAAACCCTTGCTTGTCCTCAAGCAATTCAGTCGACAAACTGAAAGAAAGAAAAACTTTTACAAACTCTGTTTGCTCTTGTTGTTGTAACTATGTCAAGCCAGCATTCAAGTTTTCAGCATAGATCATAACTAACCATATTTGCAATAATTCTCAGGTCTCATAATTACTCATATCAATAGCATAATCAACTAGCAAGCCATAATAATAAATCTCGGATGACAACACTTTCTCAAAACAATCATAATATGATATAACAAGATGGTATCTCGCTAGCCCTTTCTGAGACCGCAAAACATAAATGCAGAGCACCTTTAAAGATCAAGGACTGACTAGACATTGTAATTCATAGTAAAAGAGATCCTATCATAGTCATACCCAATATAAATTAACAGTGATGAATGCAAATGACAGTTGTGCTCTCCAGCTAGTGCTTTTTAATAAGAGGGTGACGACTCAACATAAAAGTAAATGGATAGGCCCTTCGCAGAGGGAAGCAGGGATTTGTAGAGGTGCCAGAGCTTGGTTTTGAAATAGAGATAAATTGTATTTTGAGCGATATACTTTCATTTTCAACGTAACAACTAAGAGATGGCGATATCTTCCATGCTAAACACATTATAGGCGGTTCCCAAACAGAATGGTAAAGTTTATACTCCCCCTCCACCAACAAGCATCAATCCATGGCTTGCTTGAAACAACGAGTGCCTCCAACATACATCAGGTCCCAAGGGGAGTTTTGTTTGCAATTAATTTTAATTTAGTTTGCATAAAGCATGGGACTGGGCATCCCGGTGACCAGCCATTTTCTCGTGAGTGAGGACCGGAGTCCACTCCTCTTGAGAATAACCCGCCTAACACGGAAGATAAGGACAGCCTTGGTTGATACATGAGCTATTCGAGCATACAAAACAGAATGTCTATTTGAAGGTTTAGAGTTTGGCACATACAAATTTACTTGGAACGGCAGGTAGATACCGCATATAGGAAGGTATGGTGGACTCATCTGGAATAACTTTGGGGTTTAAGGGATTAGATGCACAAACAGTATTCCCGCTTAGTACAAGTGAAGGCTAGCAAAAGACTGGGAAGCGACCAACTAGAGAGCGACAACAGCCATGTACATGCATTAAAATTAATAAACATTGGATGCAAGCATGAGTAGGATATAATCCACCATGAACATAAATATCATGAAGGCTATGTTGATTTTGTTTCAACTACATGCGTGAACATGTGCCAAGTCAAGTCACTTAAATCATTCAAAGGATACCACCCCATCATACCACATCATAACCATCTCAATAGCATGTTGGCACACAAGGTAAATCATTATAACTCATAGCTAACTAAGCATGGCACAAGCAACTATGATCTCTAATTGTCATTGCAAACATGTTTATTCATAATAAGCTGAATCAAGAACGAGGGACTCATCATATTTACAAAAACAAAAGAGGTCGAGTTCATACCAGCTTTTCTCATCTCAGTCAGTCCATCATATATCATCATAATTGCCTTTCACTTGCACGACCGAATGGTGTGAATAATAATAAGAGTGTACGTGCATTGGACTAAGCTGGAATCTGCGCGCATTCAATAAACAGGAGAAGACAAAGCAATATGGGCTCTTGGTTAAATCAACAATAATGCATATAAGAGCCACTTCGACAATTTAATTAAGGTCTTCTCCTACTGACCCCCAAATAAAAGAAAAGAAATAAAACTATTTACACGGGAAAGCTCCCAACAAGCAAAAGAAGAACGGGAAATATTTTTGAGTTTTCTTTTTAATTATTACTACTACAGCAGAAAAATAAACTACTACTAATTTTTTTTGTTTTTCTTAAGGTTTAACAAACACACAAGAAGAAAGCAGGAAAAAGAAAATAAACTAGCATGGATATTACAGTGAAAAAGTATGAGCACCGACATCTAGCAATGAGTGTGTGTGAACATAAATGTAATGTCAGTGAGAAATACGTATTCCCCCAAGCTTAGGCTTTTGGCCTAAGTTGGTCTATGGCCACGGCTGGCCTGGCGGATATCCATAATAATAGTTGTTGGGGTCGTACTGTGATGAGGAAGAATAGTTGGGATCATACTTTGATGAAGAAGAGGACTCTGACTGCCATTGGCTGACAGTCATCTCTGGATCCCAAGAATAAACAGATTGTCGTGGAGGCTCATCTTGTGGTTCCTGTTCCGGGGCTGATGCAGGATTCTTGTAAGCTTGGACGGCAGCCCACGTAACGAGGTAGGGTCCTACAAAATTAAACAAAGAAGGAGCAGGCAGGATAATAGTCTCGGGATGATGTTTGTTAAAGAACAATTGATATTTAAGCTCTCCTGCCCTATTCTTAACAATAAAACCATGTGCCACCATACTTTTATGATCTAGATAAACATGGGGCAGCACCTTTTCTTCCTTCTCAGCATGCCTAATAGGTATGTTAAAATGTGCAGCTAGGTGTGTAGCATAGATGCCTCCAAAGATGGGCCTTTGGTACGGTTCATACTTAACCGTCTAGCAATAATAACGCCCATACTAAAAGTGTTATCACTATATAAACCGTGGTGCAGAATAATTATATCAGGGATACTAAGGTTTCCACAGTTTCCGCGTCCAATTAAACAACGACTAGCAAATAATGCAAAGTAACGTAAAACAGGAAAATGTATGCTAGTGATTCATGCATCGGAAACCTTTCTAGTTTCTCCTACAGTGATAGTATCAATAAACCCAGCCACATCATCATGATGTGGTTCTTTTGTCTTGCCCTCAAAAGGGACTAAACAAATCCGACAGAAATCATAAAGTGACATCTCCTTATGCTCATCATATAAATGAAACTCCACCATAGGTGGTGAGTTCCTAGAATGAAAATGAAAGTTTTGCACAAAAGTATTTGTGAGTAAGAGATACTGATCGCATTGGTCATGGAGGAAAGCGGTGAGGCCTGCATTGTGAGCCAATTCATGAAAATCTTCACAGATGCCGGCTGCTCTCAAGAAATCTTCAGAAGGCCATTCACACGCCCGGATCTCCGCGGTGCGCGGCAAAATTATACTTAGGCTTCGGTGCCTTTTCCTTCGAGCTTTGGCTCGATGAGCCCCTCAAAAATCTCCTCATTATTTTTCTGAAATAATCTGAAATTTTTAGTAACTTCAAACAAAAGTGAACCAACTTCAATAATATTGATAGCAACTACTCCTACAAGTGCCTAGAGCCTATATCAAGCATTAGAACTACTTGGAACCATACAAATTTGACATGCAAGCTCAAGAACATGGTCACCTATGCAGCACAAATTTGCAAAGAATAAAGCACTAGAACAAAAACTAATTGGACCAATGGAGGAGTCGCATACCAAAGAACAATCTCCCCAAGCAGTTTTGCGAGAGGTGCTTTGAGCAAGGAGATCGAAAATCACAGCAAAAGTAGCTGGAACTCGTGCTTGAGTTGGTTTTTTCGGGTTTATGTGAGGCAGAGGAAGAAGATGGGTGCTGGGATAAGTGGAGGAGGCCCACCATGGGCCCACGAGGTAGGGAGGCGCGCCCTAGGGGGGCGCCCACCACCCTCGTGGCCAGGTGGCAGCTCCTCCCGCGGTAATTTTTGCACAGTAAATCCTCAAATATTCCCGAAAAATCATATTAAATTGGCATGGCATTCTAAGGACTTCTATTTTCGGGATATTTTTATATTGCACGGATAAGTCAGGAAACAGACAGAAAAATACTTTTTTTACTTTATTTAATATAAATAATAGAAAGTAAAAGTGGGGTACAGAAGTTTGTGCTTCTAGTTTCATCCATCTCATGCTCATCAAAAAGAATCCACTAACAAGGTTGATCAAGTCTTGTTAACAAACTCGTTCCGATAATCATGAAACTGGAGAAATTTCGAATAACACTAAGTTACCTCAACGGGGATATGCACATCCCCAATAATAAGAATATCATATTTCTTCTTGACAGTAGGAAGAGGAAATTCAAAACCTCCAAATATAATCGATGGAATTTTTCCAATAGAGTTGATACTATGAACTTGAGGTTGTTTCCTCGGAAAGTGTACCGTATGATCATTACCATTAACATGAAAAGTGACATTGCCTTTGTTGCAATCAATAACAGCCCCTGCAGTATTAAGAAAAGGTCTTCCAAGAATAATAGACATACTATCATCCTCGGGAATATCAAGTATAACAAAGTCCGTTAAAATAGTAACGTTTGCAACCACAACAGGCACATCCTCACAAATACCGACAGGTATAGCAGTTGATTTATCAGCCATTTGCAAAGATATTTTAGTAGGTGTCAGCTTATTCAAGTCAAGTCTATGATATAAAGAGAGAGGCATAACACTAACACCGACTCCAAGATCACATAAAGCAGTTTTAATATAATTTCTTTTAATGGAGCAAGGTATAGTAGGTACTCCGAGGTCTCCAAGTTTCTTTGGTATTCCACCCTTAAAAGTATAATTAGCAAGCATGGTGGAAATCTCAGCTTCCGGTATCTTTCTTTTATTAGTAATGATATCCTTCATATATTTAGCATAAGGATTTGTTTTGAGCACATCAATTAATCTCATACGCAAAAAGATAGGCCTAATCATTTCAGCAAATCGCTCAAAATCCTCATCATCCTTTTTCTTGGATGGTTTCGGAGGAAAAGGCATGGGTTTCTGAACCCAAGGTTTCCTTTCTTTACCATGTTTCCTAGCAACAAAGTCTCTTTTATCATAACATTGATTCTTTGATTGTGGGTTATCAAGATCAACAGCAGGTTCAATTTCTACATCATTATCATTACTAGGTTGAGCATCATCATGAACATCATTATTAATATTTTCATTAGGTTCATGTTCATTACCAGATTGTGTTTCAGCATCAGACATAGAAATATCATTTGGATTATCAGGTGGTTCAGCAATAGGTTCACTAGAAGTTTGCACAGTTCTATCATTTTTCTTCTTCTTCTTTTTAGAAGAACTAGGAACATCAATATTATTTCTTTGAGAATCTTGCTCGATTCTCTTAGGGTGGCCTTCAGGATACAAAGGTTACTGAGTCATTCTACCAGTTCTAGTAGCCACTCTAACAGCATAATCATTTTTCTTACTATTCATTTCATCAAGCACTTCTTTTTGAGCCTTGAGTACTTGTTCTACTTGAGTGGTAACCATAGAAGCATGTTTGCTAACAAGTTTAAGTTCACCTTTAATATTAGCCATATAATCACCCAAGCGTCTAATCATATAAGCATTTTCTTTTAATTGTCTACCAAAATAAGCATTGAAGTCGTCTTGCTTAAACATAAAGTTATCAAACTCATCCAAGCACTGACTAGCAATTTTAGTAGGAGGGACTTCAGCTTTATTATATCTATAGAGAGAATTTACCTTTACTACCTGTGTCGGGATATCGGGATCAGAAGGTTCTTCAATAAATAAAGAATTGAGATCATATGTTTCTTCAACAGGCAGTATATTAAGACCATGCATTTCTTCAATAGGAGGTAAATTCTTAACATCTTCAGCTTTAATACCTTTTTCTTTCATAGATTTCTTTGTCTCTTGCATATCTTCGAGACTGAGAAATAGAACACCTCTCTTCTTCGGAGTTGGTTTAAGAATAGGCTCAGTAATTGGAGTAGGAGTTGGCTCAGGAGGTGCCCAATTATTTTCATTTGTCAACATATTATTCAATAGAATCTCAGCTTCATCCGGTGTTCTTTCCCTGAAAAGAGAACCAGCACAACTATCCAGGTAATCTTTGGAAGCATCGGTTAGTCCATTATAAAAGATATCAAGTATTTCAGGTTTCTTAAGAGGATGATCAGGCAAAGCATTGAGTGACTTGAGAAGCCTCCCCCAAGCTTGTGGGAGACTCTCTTCTTTAATTTGCACGAAGTTGTATATTTCCCTCAAAGCAGCTTGTTTCTTATGAGCAGGGAAATATTTAGCAGAGAAGTAATAAATCATATCCTGGAGAGTACGCACACAACCAGGATCAAGAGAATTAAACCATATCTTAGCATCACCCTTTAATGAGAACGGAAATATTTTGAGTATATAAAAGTAACGCGATCTCTCATCATTAGTGAACAGGGCAACTATATCATTTAACTTAGTAAGATGTGCCACAAAAGTTTCAGATTCATAGCCATAAAACGGATCAGATTCAACCAAAGTAATTATATCAGGATCAACAGAGAATTCATAATCCTTATCTGGAACACATATGGGTGAAGTAGCAAAAGCAGGGTCGGGTTTCATTTTATCTCTAAGTGATTCTTTGTTCCATTTAACTAATAACCTCTTAAGCTCATATCTATCTTTGCAAGCTAAAATAGCGGTAGAAGATTCCATATCAAAAAGATAACCCTCAGGAATAACAGGCATATTTTCATCATCACTATCATCATCGTATTCAGATTCAATAATTTCTTTTTATCTAGCCCTAGCAATTTGTTCATCAAGAAATTCACCAAGGGGCACAGTAGTATCAGGCATAGAAGTAGTTTCATCATAAGTATCATGCATAGCAGAAGTGGCATCATCAATAACATGCGACATATCAGAACGAATAGTAGAAGCAGGTGTAGGTGTCGCAAACTTACCCATAACAGAAGGTGAATCAACTGCAGAGCTAGATGGTAGTTCCTTACCTCCCCTCGTAGTTGAGGGATAGATCTTGGTTTTTGGATCTCTCAAGTTCTTCATAGTGTCCAGCAGATATAAATCCCAAGTGACTCAAAGAATAGAGTTATGCTCCCCGGCAACGGCGCCAGAAATTAGTCTTGATAACCCACAAGTATAGGGATCGCAACAGCTTTCGAGGGTAGAGTATTCAACCCAAATTTATTGATTCGACACAAGGGGAGCCAAAGAATATTCTCAAGTATTAGCAGCTGAGTTGTCAATTCAACCACACCTGGAAACTTAGTATCTGCAGCAAAGTGTTTAGTAGCAAAGTAATATGATAGTGGTGGTAGCGGCAACAAAAGTAAAGACAGCAAAAGTAATGTTTTTGGTATTTTGTAGTGATTGTAACAGTAGCAGCGGGAAAGTAAATAAGCGAAAACCAGTATATGGAAAACTCGTAGGCACCGGATCATTGATGGATAATTATGCCGGATGCGGTTCATCATGTAACAGTCATAACATAGGGTGACACAAAACTAGCTCCAATTCATCAATGTAATGTAGGCATGTATTCCGTATATAGTCATACGTGCTTATGGAAAAGAACTTGCATGACATCTTTTGTCCTACCCTCCCGTGGCAGCGGGGTCCTATTGGAAACTAAGGGATATTAAGGCCTCCTTTTAATAGAGAACCGGAACAAAGCATTAGCACATAGTGAATACATGAACTCCTCAAACTATGGTCATCACTGGGAGTGGTCCCGATTATTGTCACTTCGGGGTTGCCGGATCATAACACATAGTAGGTGACTATAGACTTGCAAGATCAGATCAAGAACTCACATATATTCATGAAAACATAATAGGTTCAGATCTAAAATCATGGCACTCGGGCCCTAGTGACAAGCATTAAGCATAGCAAAGTCATAGCAACATCAATCTTAGAACATAATGGATACTAGGTATCAAACCCTAACAAAACTAACTCGATTACATGATAAATCTCATCCAACCCATCACCGTCCAGCAAGCCTATGATGGAATTACTCACGCACGGCGGTGAGCATCATGAAATTGGTGATGGAGGATGGTTGATGATGACGACGGCGACGAATCCCCCTCTCCGGAGCCCCGAACGGACTCCAGATCAGCCCTCCCGAGAGGTTTTAGGGCTTGCCGGCGGCTCCGTATCGTAAAACGCGATGATTTCTTCTCTCTGATTTTTTTTCTCTCCGAAAGCAAATATATAGAGTTGGAGTTGGCGTCGAAGGGCATCCAGGGGGCCCACGAGGTAGGGGGCGCGCCCTAGGGGGGCGCCCCCACCCTCGTGAGAAGGGTGTGGGCCCCCTGGTCTTCATCTTTGGCGAGGATTTTTTATTATTTTTTCTAAGATGTTCCGTGGAGTTTCAGGTCATTCCGAGAATATATTTTTTCTGCACATAAAACAACATCACGGCAATTCTGCTGAAAACAGCGTCAGTCCGGGTTAGTTCCATTCAAATCATACAAGTTAGAGTCCAAAACAAGGGCAAAAGTGTTTGGAAAAGTAGATACGACGGAGACGTATCACAGATCCACCCCACCAAGGCCACACACAAGTTCGCCAAGCACAAGAACACCTCAACCTCAGGAGGCGGTTCTTCCCCTTGTAACTGTTCTTCATCAGCCCAAGAGGCAATCCACCACCACCACACTGGAGTAGGGTATTACACCACAATGGTGGCCCGAACCAGTATAAATCTTGTGTCTTTCTGTGTTGTGAGTTCATGGTGTTTGTCTGCGAGATCTTAGAGAGCTAGGGTGTGGATCGATAGGGAGAAAACCTTTGCGCGCACCCCAGTGTTTGAACCTTAAGGGCCTGCCGGAACCCATGATCTGACAATATGGATATGGAGGAGGAAGTCCTTGATCCATACTGCGGGATCTGTTGTTCCGTCGTATGATTCGATATCCATGGGTTTGAACCCGTCTGGGAATTCATGCTCCATTACTTCGTTTGTAAAGCAAAGAGGGTGTGCGGCACCTCTATGTTGGGACACACTGTGATGTACCTCCGATGGAGTCCGTTTGCGGTTTTCGGCCTGGGCGTGGCTAGGTTTGTCACGTCCGAATAGCTAGCCGTCGTCGCGTGTCCATGCACGTCCTCGCGATTCGTAGATCGATCTTGCATGTCTTGCTCTACTGTCCAAGTCCTGTCGAAGGTCATATGTACAACCTCGAGATGTTTTATTCTTGCCTTTACGGTGAGGTGGGCGGTCTGGTGTTTGGCTTGAGTTGTTGCTTTATCCAAACCAAGTTGTGGTCGACCTGCCGCATTGTGCGATGATGGTACGGGCTCCAGTGCCTCGTCATCGAACCGAGGTAGCAATGTGCACCTCGGGTAGTTTTTGGCTGGGCCACTAAGGTCGTATTCTTTGGCGGCCAGGACTTCGGTCCATCTATCATTGAGCAGAACTTGGTCCGCTTGAAGCTGCAACTGCTTCTTTCTCAGGCTCCTTGTAGTGGCTATTAGCCGACGTTTGAAGCACTCCTGCTCGAGAGGTTCCTCAGGCACGATGAAATCCTCATTGCCGAGGCTCTCCTCTTCCTCGGAGAGCGGAAGATAATTATTGTCCTCCGAATCTCCCGTTCCCCCTGTTCGAAGGTTTCCTTGACGGGGTCTTCATTATTTTCGGCATTGTCCGGAGTATTATTTTTTTGGTGCCCGTACTGCAGTCTTTGGAATGACATGACTTAGAGCAGCGTCTCAGAAGTTGGTGCTTGGGCTGTCTCTCAGGAGGATTATCCTCAACTGGATCCTCTTTGTCATCGTTGTTAGTTTTTCCCAGCGTGTCCACCATGTATACGTCATAGGAAGAAGTGGCCGTCCGTCGTCCAGTGAATGGCGGGTTTTGGCCTTGCTCCTTGTCGGCATCATTGTTCGTACTGGCGATGTCTTCGGAGCCACAGTCAAGCATGTCGGTTAAATCCTCGATAGTGGCTATGAAGTGGGTGGCGGGTGGGAAGCAAAATTCCCCATCATCAGCCTCTAGTTCGAACTATCATAGTTCGGCTGTGAGTCCCCCGCCAAGGACAAGTTCTTTAAAGACTTCAGCACATCGCCCAAGGGCGGAAGATGTCTGCGGCGTTGAACTCGCAGATCGATAAACGATCAAGTTCGGCATCCGCGGACTCGCATGGTTCGGATCTTATACCCAGAGAAGAGTCCGGAGTTCCGGTGACACGAGTATTGCGTGAGATTACGTCCATGTGCGGCTCCAATGTCGGGGAGTCTGTGGCCTCCATGGTGGGGTTGAACCTCCGATCCTTGGATGCCGCAGTATGCTCTGGATCTAAGGCCGGAGTGGTCACAGGAGCTATTTTCTAGGTGCAGTCTGACGACAGATTTAGGTCATGTTCGTCAAGGTGACCGGGAGTGGTCGCTGCGATCTCGAATCCAGCGAAGATCAAATCTCCACAGATGTCCGCAACGTAGTTCAAACTCCCAAATGTGACCTAATGGCCAGGGGCGTAGCTATCGATCTGCTCCAAGTGGCCAAACGAGTTGGCCCGCGGTGCGAAGCCGCCGAACACGAAGATCTGTCCAGGGAGGAAGGTTTCTCCTTTGCAGCATCACTATCGACGATTGAAGGGGCCATCAAACCTTTTGTCGACGGCAAAGTGGAACTCTCAATGAAAGCACCAGTGTCGGTGTCAAAACTGGCGGATCTCGGGTAGGGGGTCTCGAACTGTGCGTCTAAGGTCGATGGTAACAGGAGACAGGGGACATGATGTTTTACCCAGGTTAGGGCCCTCTCTATGGAGGTAATACCCTACGTCCTGCTTGATTGATATTGATGAATATGAGTATTACAAGAGTTGATCTACCTTAAGATCGTAATGTCTAAACCCTAGAGGTCTAGCTGGTATGGCTATGGTAATGAATATTCCCCCTCCGGACTAAGTCCTCTGGTTTATATAAGCACCGAGAGGATCTAGGGTTACACAAAGTTGGTTACAAAGAAAGGAATCTACATGTTTGGTTGCCAAGCTTGCCTTCCACGCCAAGGAGAGTCCCATCCGAACACGGGTGCAGTCTTCGGTCTTCGTATCTTCACAGCCCATCAGTCCGGCCCATGGCTAACAGGCCGGACGCCCGAGGACCCCTTAGTCCAGGACTCCCTCACCAGGCAATGATCATTATATAGGCATCACGTCCAAGATTAGTAGACTGATTCTTGCCTGCATCTACTACTATTACTCCACACATCGACGGCTATCCAACATGCATCTAGTGTATTAAGTTCATGGAGAAACAGAGTAATGCAATAAGAACGATGACATGATGTAGACAAGATCTATCTATGTAGAGATAGACCCCATTGTTTCTTAGTAGCAACAATACATACGTGTTGTTTCCCTTTCTATCACTGGGATCAAGCATCGTAAGATCGAACCCACTACAAAGCACCTCTTCCGATTGCAAGATAAATAGATCAAGTTGGCCAAACAAAAGCCAAATATCGGGGAAGAAATATGATTCTATAAGAGATCATGCATAAAAGAGATCAAAGAAACTCAAATACTTTCATGGATATAAAAAGATAGATCTGATCATAAACTCAAACTTCATCGATCCCAACAAACACACTGCAAAAGAGTTACATCATATGGATCTCCAAGAGACCATTGTATTGATAATCAAGAGAGAGAGAGAGAGATGAAGCCATCTAGCTACTAACTATGGACCCGAAGGTCGACAAAGAACTACTCACGTGTTATCGGAGAGGCACCAAATGGAGGTGGTGAACCCCATCCGAGATGGTGTCTAGATTGGATCTGGTGGTTTTGGACTCTGCGGCGGCTGGATGAATATTTCGTCGACTCCCCTAGGGTTTCTGGAATATTGGGGTATTTATAGAGCAAAGAGGTGGTCCGGGGGGCACCCGAGGTGGGCACAACCTACCAGGGCACGCCTGGGCCTCCTGGCGTGCCCTGGTGGGTTGTGCCCCCCTCGGGGCACCTCCCAGGCGCAGCCAGGGCCCGTTGTGTTCCTTCTGGACCATAAAAATTCTCCATAAAGTTTCATGGCATTTGGACTCCGTTTGATATTGATTTTTTGCGATGTAGAAAAACATGGAAAAAACAACAATTGACACTTGGCACTATGTCAATAGGTTAGTACCAAAAATGATATAAAATGACTATAAAATGATTATAAAACATCCAAGATTGGTAATATAACAACATGGAACAATAAAAAATTATAGATACGTTGGAGACATATCATCTGTCCAAACTGGATGGACCATGTTTGTTTACTTTGAATGGCTTCTTCCGCTGACCGGGTTTAGAGCCACTGAATCTGGTGTTGACCGCCGTGTCTTCGGCATCTTCATTGTTGTTTATACGCTTGTGTATGTTGCGTCGTGGCCTACCGTTGCCATCTCTGGCTTCGGAGGTGGCAAGGTCGCTGGTGTTGTTGCTTCTACGAGCTAGCCAGCTGTCTTCTCCCTCGCAAAAGCGGGTCATGAGTGCGGTAAGAGCTGCCATGGACTTTGGTTTTTCTTGGCCGAGGTGTCGGGCCAACCATTCATCATGAACGCTGTGTTTAAAGGCCGTGAGGGCTTCGGCGTCCGGACAATCGACAATTTGGTTCTTTTTAATTAAGAACCTAGTCCAGAGTTTTTGAGCTGACTCTCCGAGTTGCTGGACTATATGACTAAGGTCATCGGCGTCCGGAGGCCGGACATATGTACTTTGGAAGTTGTCTCTAAAGGCATCTTCCAAATCTTCCCAGCTACCAATGGAGTTCTCTGGGAGGCTGTTTAACCAATGTCGCGCTGGTCCTTTCAGTTTTAAGGGGAGATATTTGATAGCGTGGAGATCGTCATCGCGTGCCATATGGATATGGAGAAGGAAATCTTCAATCCATACCATGGGATCTGTCATGCCGTCGTATTATTCGATGTTTACGGGTTTAAACCCTTCCGGGAACTAGTGCTGCATTACCTCATCGGTAAAGCATAAGGGGTGTGCGGCGCCTCTGTATCGGGCAACGTCACGACGGAGTTTGGATGACATTCGTATGTGGTTTTTGGCCCGGGTGAGGTTATGCCTATCGCGCTAGGCCTGATGGTTGTCTTCTCGCGTTGGGGTACGCCCCCTTGACCCATAGATTGATCTAGCTTGGCCTGTTGTATTGTCCAGGTCCTGTCGTAGGTCGTAGGTGTATCCTGGGACCGTTGTCTCTCTGCCTCTACAGCGAGGTGGTGCGGGATGGTGTTTGGCGTAGATGGCTGCTTTATCTCGCCCACGTGGTGGCCGGTCTGGTTCATCAGCGTGGTCATGTCTTGACAGTATTGGCTCGAGGGCCTCGTCATCAAATTGTGATAGTAGCCGACGCTTCAGGTAACTCTTTGTTGGGTGTTGGAGGCCATATTCTTCGGCAGCTAGGACCTGGGTCCATCTATCGTTGAGTGTATCTTGTTCGGCTTGGAGCTGTTGCTGCTTCTTTTTTAGGCTTCTCGCCGTGGCGATTAGTTGGCGCTTAAAGCACTCCTGCTCGAGGGGTTCCTCCGGCATGATGAAATCTTCGTTGCCGAGGCTGACATCATCCTCGGAGACCGGTAGATAGTTGCTATCTTCCGAATCCTCATCCCCGACTGGATCGTAGGGGTTAACTTGCCCCTCCTCCCCATCATCATGTTCGGATGCGGGCTCGATGGGGGCTTCGGGGTCTTCGGTGTTCTATGGAGTGTTATTTGTCTCTAGTGTTGGTATTACTGTCTTTTTCATGACACGATTTTGAGCGGCGTCGCTGGTGCCGACGCTTTGGTGGTGCCTCAGCAGGTTTGTCCTCAACCGGATCCTTCCTGCCTTCGCCGTCATCCTCTTTGGGTGTATCCACCATATACACGTCGTATGTGGAGGTGACCGTCCAACGTCCGATAAACGGCGGGTCTTGGCCTTGTTCGTCTCCGGCATCGTCGTCCATGTCGTCGATGCCTTCGGAGGTGTAATCCAGCATGTCGGTTAAGTCCTGGATGGTGGCTCTGAAGTGGGTGGTGGGTGGGACATAAAATTCCCTACTCTCAGCCCCTAATATGGGCGGGGCGTAGTTCGGAGGTGATCCCTCTGTAATGGCGAGGGACCGCATTAAGTCTAGAGCCTCGTTTAAGAGCGAGGATTGGACGGGGAAATAAGAGTCCGTGGAGCTAGCCAGGGCAAAAGCCTCCTGGCCATGCTCACTTGGCGTGGACTATTGGGGAACGTAGTAATTTCAAAAAAATTCCTACGCACACGCAAGATCATGGTGATGCATAGCAACGAGAGGGGAGAGTGTTGTCTACATACCCTCGTAGACCGAAAGCGGAAGCATTAGCACAACGCGGTTGATGTAGTCGTACGTCTTCACGATCCGACCGATCAAGTACCGAATGCACGGCACCTCTGAGTTCAGCACACGTTCAGCCTGATGACGTCCCTCGAACTCCGATCCAGCCGAGTGTTGAGGGAGAGTTTCTTCAGCACGACGGCGTGGTGACGATGTTGATGTTCTACCAACGCAGGGCTTCACCTAAGCACTGCTATAGTATTGTCGAGGTGGACTATGGTGGAGGGGGGCACCGCACACGGCTAAAAGATCAACTTGATCAATTGTGGTGTCTATGGGGTGCCCCCCTCCTCCGTATATAAAGGGGGGAAGGAGGAGGGGGCCGGCCAAGAGGAGGAGGCGCGCCCAAGGGGGGGCAATCCTACTCCAAGTAGGTTTTGCCCCCCTTTCCTATTCCAACTAGGACAAGGGGGAAGGAGGAGGTGGAGAGAAGGAAGGAGAAGGGGGGCCGCGCCCCCTCCCCTTTCCCAATTCGGATTTGGGCAAGGGGGGCTGCGCGCCACCTCCTGCTGCCTCTCCTCTTCCACCACTTTGGGCCCATGAGGCCCAATAACCCCGGGGGGGTTCCGGTAACCCCCTGGTACTCCGGTATATATCAGATAACCCCCGGAACCATTCCGGTGTCCGAATATAGTTGTCCAATATATCAATCTTCATGTCTCGACCATTTTGGGACTCCTCGCCATGTCTGTGATCACATCCGGGACTCTGAACAACCTTCGGTACATCAAAACTCATAAACTCATAATATAACTGTCATCGAAACGTTAAGCGTGCGGACCCTACGGGTTCGAGAACTATGTTGACATGACCGAGACACGTCTCCGGTCAATAACCAATAGCGGAACCTGGATGCTCATATTGGCTCCTACATATTCTACGAAGATCTTTATCGGTCAAACCGCAGAACAACATATGTTGTTCCCTTTGTCATCGGTATGTTACTTGCCCGAGATTCGATCGTCGGTATCTCAATACCTAGTTCAATCTCGTTACCGCAAGTCTCTGTACTTGTTCCGTAATACATCATCCCGCAACTAACTCATTAGTTGCAATGCTTGCAAGGCTTAAGTGATGTGCATTACCGAGAGGGCCCAGAGAAACCTCTCCGACAATCGGAGTGACAAATCCTAATCTCGAAATACGCCAACCCAACAAGTACCTTTGGAGACACCTGTAGAGCACCTTTATAATCACCCAGTTACATTGTGATGTTTGGTAGCACACAAAGTGTTCCTCCGGTAAACGGGAGTTGCATAATCTCATAGTCATAGGAACATGTATAAGTCATGAAGAAAGCAATAGCAACAAACTAAATGATCAAGTGCTAAGCTAACGGAATGGGTCAAGTCAATCACATTATTCTCCTAATGATGTGATCCCATTAATCAAATGACAATCCATGTCAATGGTTAGGAAACTTAACCATCTTTGATCAACGAGCTAGTCAAGTAGAGGCATACTAGTGACACTCTGTTTGTCTATGTATACACACATGTATTATGTTTCCGGTTAATACAATTCTAGCATGAATAATAAACATTTATCATGATATAAGGAAATAAATAATAACTTTATTATTGCCTCTAGGGCATATTTCCTTCAGTCTCCCACTTACACTAGAGTCAATAAACTAGATTATACAGTAATGATTCTAACACCCATGGAGCCTTGGTGCTGATCATGTTTTGCTCGTGGAAGAGGCTTAGTCAACGGGTCTGCAACATTCAGATCCGTATGTATCTTGCAAATTTCTATGTCTCCAACCTGGACTAAATCCCGGATGGAATTGAAGCATCTCTTGATGTGCTTGGTTCTCTTGTGAAATCTGGATTCCTTCGCCAAGGCAATTGCACCAGTATTGTCACAAAAGATTTTCATTGGACCCGATGCACTAGGTATGACACCTAGATCGGATATGAACTCCTTCATCCAGACTCCTTCATTTGCTGCTTCCAAAGCAGCTATGTACTCCGCTTCACATGTAGATCCCGCCACGATGCTTTGTTTCGAACTGCACCAACTGACAGCTCCACTGTTTAATATAAACACGTGTCCGGTTTGCGATTTAGAATCGTCCGGATCTTTGTCAAAGCTTGCATCAACGTAACCATTTACGATGAGCTCTTTGTCACCTACATAAATGAGGAACATATCCTTAGTCCTTTTCAGGTATTTCAGGATGTTCTTGACCGCTGTCCAGTGATCCACTCCTAGATTACTTTGGTACCTCCCTGCTAGACTTATAGCAAGGCACACATCAGGTCTGGTACACAGCATTGCATACATGATAGAGCCAATGGCTGAAGCATAGGGAACATCTTTCATCTTCTCTCTATCTTCTGCAGTGGTCGGGCATTGAGTCTTACTCAATTTCACACCTTGTAACACAGGAAAGAACCCTTTCTTTGCTTGATCCATTTTGAACTTTTTCAAAACTTTGTCAAGGTATGTGCTTTGTGAAAGTCCAATTAAGCGTCTTGATCTATCTCTATAGATCTTGATGCCCAATATGTAAGCAGCTTCACTGAGGTCTTTCATAGAAAAACTCTTATTCAAGTATCCCTTTATGCTATCCAAAAATTCTATATCATTTCCAATCAGCAATATGTCATCCACATATAATATCAGAAATGCTACAGAGCTCCCACTCACTTTCTTGTAAATACAGGCTTCTCCAAAAGTCTGTATAAAACCAAATGCTTTGATCACACTATCAAAGCATTTATTCCAACTCCGAGAGGCTTGCACCAGTCCATAAATGGATCACTGGAGCTTGCACACTTTGTTAGCTCCCTTTGGATCGACAAAACCTTCTGGTTGTATCATATACAACTCTTCTTCCAGAAATCCATTCAGGAATGCAGTTTTGACATCCATTTGCCAAATTTCATAATCATAAAATGCGGTAATTGCTAACATGATTCGGACAGACTTAAGCATCGCTATGGGTGAGAAGGTCTCATCGTAGTCAATCCCTTGAACTTGTCGAAAACCTTTTGCAACAAGTCAAGCTTTATAGACAGTAACATTACCGTCAGCGTCAGTCTTCTTCTTGAAGATCCATTTATTCTCATTTGCTTGCCGATCAACGGGCAAGTCAACCAAAGTCCACACTTTGTTCTCATACATGGATCCCATCTCAGATTTCATGGCCTCAAGCCATTTTGCGGAATCTGGGCTCACCATCGCTTCTTCATAGTTCGTAGGTTCGTCATGGTCTAGTAACATAACTTCCAAAACAGGATTACCGTACCACTCTAGTGCGGATCTTACTCTGGTTGACCTACGAGGTTCGGTAACAACTTGATCTAAAGTTTCATGATCATCATCATTAACTTCCTCACTAATTGGTGTAGGTGTCGCAGAAACCGTTTTCTGTGATGAACTACTTTCCAATAAGGGAGCAGGTACAGTTACCTTATTAAGTTCTACTTTCCTCTAGAAAAACTCCGAATTTAGCAACAAAAGTCTTGCCTTCGGATCTGTGATAAAAGGTGTACCCAACAGTCTCCTTTGGGTATCCTATGAAGACACATTTCTCCTATTTGGGTTCGAGCTTATCAGGTTGAAGCTTTTTCACATAAGCATCGCAGCCCCAAACTTTCAGAAACGACAACTTTGGTTTCTTACCAAACCATAGTTCATAAGGCGTCGTCTCAACGGATTTCGATGGTGCCCTATTTAAGGTGAATGCGGCCGTCTCTAAAGCATAACCCCAAAACGATAGCGGTAAATCAGTAAGAGACATCATAGATCGCACCATATCTAGTAAAGTACGATTACGACGTTCGTACATACCATTACGCTGTGGTGTTCCGGGTGGCGTGAGTTGCGAAACTATTCCGCATTGTTTTAAATGAAGACCAAACTCATAACTCAAATATTCTCCTCCACGATCAGATCGTAGATACTTTATTTTCTTGTTACGATGATTTTTAACTTCACTCTGAAATTCTTTGAACTTTTCAAATGTTTCAGACTTATGTTTCATTAAGTAGATATACCCATATCTGCTTAAATCATCTGTGAAGGTGAGAAAATAACGATATCCGCCCCGAGCCTCAACATTCATTGGACCACATACATCTGTATGTATGATCTCCAACAAATCCGTTGCTCTCTCCAAAGTTCCGGAGAATGGCGTTTTAGTCATCTTGCCCATGAGGCGCGGTTCGCAAGTACCAAGTGATTCATAATCAAGTGGTTCCAAAAGTCCATCAGTATGGAGTTTCTTCATGCGCTTTACTCCGATATGACCTAAACGGCAGTGCCACAAATAAGTTGCACCATCATTATCAACTCTTCATCTTTTGGCTTCAATATTATGAATATGTGTATCACCACTATCGAGATTTAGTAAAAATAGACCACTCTTCAAGGGTGCATGACCATAAAAGATATTACTCATATAAATAGAACAACCATTATTCTTTGATTTAAATGAATAACCGTCTCGCATCAAACAAGATCCAGATATAATGTTCATGCTCAATGCTGGCACCAAATAACAATTATTTAGGTCTAATACTAATCCCGAAGGTAGATGTAGAGGTAGTGTGCCGACCGCGATCACATCGACTTTGGAACCATTTCCCACGCGCATCGTCACCTCGTCCTTAGCCAATCTTCACTTAATCCGTAACCCCTGTTTCGAGTGGCAAATGTTAGCAACAGAACCAGTATCAAATACCCAGGTGCTACTGCGATCATTAGTAAGGTACATATCAATAACATGTATATCACATATACCTTTGTTCACTTTGCCATCCTTCTTATCCGCCAAATACTTGGGGCAGTTCCGCTTCCAGTGACCAGTCTGTTTGCAGTAGAAGCACTCAGTCTCAGGCTTAGGTCCAGACTTGGGTTTCTTCTCCTAAGTAGCAACTTGTTTGCTGTTCTTCTTGAAGTTCCCCTTCTTCTTCCCTATGCCTTTTTTCTTGAAACTGGTGGTCTTATTGACCATCAACACTTGATGCTCCTTCTTGATTTCTACCTCCGTGGCCTTTAGCATCGCGAAGAGCTCGGGAATAGTCTTATTCATCCCTTGCATATTATAGTTCATCACGAAGCTTTTGTAGCTTGGTGGCAGTGATTGAAGAACTCTGTCAATGACACTATCAACAGGAAGATTAACTCCCAGTTGAGTCAAGTGATTATGATACCCAGACATTTTGAGTATATGTTCACTGACAGAACTATTCTCCTCCATCTTGCAGCTATAGAACTTATTGGAGACTTCATATCTCTCAGTCCGGGCATTTGCTTGAAATATTAACTTCAACTCCTGGAACATCTCATATGCTCCATGACGTCCAAAACGTCGTTGAAGACCCCGTTCTAAGCCGTAAAGCATGGCACACTGAACTATCGAGTAGTCATCAGCTTTGCTCTGCCAGACGTTCATAACATCTGGTGTTGCTCCTACAGCAGGCTTGGCACTTAGCGGTGCTTCCAGGACGTAATTCTTCTATGCAGCAATGAGGATAATCCTCAAGTTATGGACCTAGTCCGTGTAATTGCTACCATCATCTTTCAACTTTGCTTTCTCAAGGAACGCATTAGAATTCAACGGAACAACGACACGGGCCATCTATCTACAATCAACATAGACAAGCAAGATACTATCGGGTACTAAGTTCATGATAAATTTAAGTTCAATTAATCATAGTATTTAAGAACTCCCACTTAGATAGACATCCCTCTAATCCTCTAAGTGATCACGTGATCCATATCAACTAAACTATGTTCGATCATCACGTGAGATGGAGTAGTATCAACGGTGAACATCACTATGTTGATCATATCTACTATATGATTCACGCTCGACCTTTCGGTCTCTGTGTTCCGAGGCCATATCTGTTATATGCTAGGCTCGTCAAGTTTAACCTGAGTATTCTGTGTGTGCAACTGTTTTGCACATGTTGTATTTGAACGTAGAGCCTATCACACTCGATCATCACGTGGTGTCTCAGCATGAAGAACTTTCGCAATGGTGCATACTCAGGGAGAACACTTATATTTTGATAATTTAGTGAGGGATCATCTTATAATGCTACCGTCAATCAAAGCAAGATAAGATGCATAAAAGATAAACATCACATGCAATCAATATAAGTGATATGATATGGCCATCATCATCTTGTGCTTGTGATCTCCATCTCCGAAGCACCTTCATGATCACCATCGTCACCGGCGCGACACCTTGATCTCCATCGTAGCATCGTTGTCGTCTTGCCAATCTTATGCTTCCACGACTATCGCTACCGCTTAGTGATAAAGTAAAACATTACAGGGCGATTGCATTGCATACAATAAAGCGACAACCATATGGCTCCTGCCAGTTGCCGATAACTCGGTTACAAAACATGATCATCTCATACAATACAATTTAGCATCATGTCTTGACCATATCACATCACAACATGCCCTGCAAAAACAAGTTAGACGTCCTCTACTTTGTTGTTGCAAATTTTACGTGGCTGCTACGAGCTTAGAAAGAACCGTTCTTACCTACGCATCAAAACCACAATGATAGTTTGTCAAGTTGGTGTTTTTTTAACCTTCGCAAGGACCGGGCGTAGCCACACTCGGTTCAACTAAAGTTGGAGAAACTGACACCCGCCAGCCACCTGTGTGCGAAGCACGTCGGTAGAACCAGTCTCGTGTAAGCGTACGCGTAATCTCGGTCTGGGCCGCTTCATCCAACAATACCGCCGAACCAAAGTATGACATGCTGGTAAGCAGTATGACTTATGTCGCCCACAACTCACTTGTGTTCTACTCGTGCATATGACATCTACGCATAAAACCTGGCTCGGATGCCACTGTTGGGGAACGTAGTAATTTCAAAAAAATTCCTACGCACACGCAAGATCATGGTGATGCATAGCAACGAGAGGGGAGAGTGTTGTCTACGTACCCTCGTAGACCGAAAGCGGAAGCGTTAGCACAACGTGGTTGATGTAGTCGTACGTCTTCACGATCCGACCGATCAAATACCGAACGCACGGCACCTCCGAGTTCAGCACACGTTCATCCCGATGACGTCCCTCGAACTTCGATCCAGCTGAGTGTTGAGGGAGAGTTTCGTCAGCACGACGGCGTGGTGACGATGTTGATGTTCTACCAACGCAGGGCTTCACCTAAGCACTGCTATAGTATTGTCGAGGTGGAATATGGTGGAGGGGGCACCGCACACGGCTAAAAGATCAACTTGATCAATTGTTGTGTCTATGGGGTGCCCCCCTCCTCCGTATATAAAGGGGGGAGGAGGGGGGGCAAGAGGAGGAGGCGTGCCCAAGGGGGGGGCAATCCTACTCCAAGTAGGTTTTGCCCCCCCTGTCGGTGTCAAAACTGGCGGATCTCGGGTAGGGGGTCCCGAACTGTGCGTCTAGGCCGGATGGTAACAGGAGGCAGGGGACACGATGTTTTACCCAGGTTCGGGCCCTCTTGGTGGAGGTAAAACCCTACGTCCTGCTTGATTAATATTGATGATATGGGTAGTACAAGAGTAGATCTACCACGAGATCAGAGAGGCTAAACCCTAGAAGCTAGCCTATGGTATGATTGTTGTTCGTCCTACGGACTAAAACTCTCCGGTTTATATAGACACCGAAGAGGGCTAGGGTTACACAGAGTCGGTTACAATGGTAGGAGATCTACATATCCGTATCACCAAGCTTGCCTTCCACGCCAAGGAAAGTCCCTTCCGGACACGGAACGAAGTCTTCAATCTTGTATCTTCATAGTCCAGGAGTCCGGCCGAAGGTATAGTCCGGCCATCCGGACACCCCCTAATCCAGGACTCCCTCAGTAGTCCCTGAACCAGGCTTCAATGACGACGAGTCCGGCGCGCAGATTGTCTTCGGCATTGCAAGGCGGGTTCCCCCTCCAAGTACTTCATAGAAGATTTTGAACACAAAGGTAGTGTCCGGCTCTGCAAAATAAGTTTCCACATATTGCCATAGAGAGAATAATATTTACACAAATCTAATCTGCTGATGTATTCCGTAGCGTGACATCACACCACGGCCAAGTCTTTATTTGAATCATTTTATTGTTCTACCCCAGCACGTTTAGCGAGGCGGTTTCCTTGGCACGTCTTGTTAAGGCAGAGATCGTGTCCCCTTATTCCGGGATTCTCATCAATACGGGCATGGGTAACCCAACCGCGCCATTGACTACGGCGCTTGGGAGATAAGCGAGTTTTACCAGGCTGGTGGGGGCGCATAGTCGCGTCCACCGATATAAGGGGATAAGGATCCGCCTTTTCATCCACGCCTTCTTCCTCCTTTGCCTATCCATTTCCGCGCACTCGAGCTCCAGCGCCCAAGTCCGCACACCCCACCTCAACCTTCTCCAGCCATGTCCGGAGCGGGAGGCAAGTGGATGGTCTCCTCCGTCACGGAGGGACACATCAAAAAACTGAGGAAGGACGGATACTTGTCTAACGACATTGCGCACCGGCTTCCTGAAGAGGGGCAGCTCATCCCCACCCCTAGGCCCCATGAGAGGGTGGTATTCCTCCCCCATTTCCTCCGTGGACTGGGCTTCCCCACCCATTTGTCCGGGGGCTCATGTTCTACTATGGCCTGGATTTCCACGATCTGGCCCCGAACTTTATCCTCAATATCTCGGCGTTTATCATCGTGTGTGAGACTTTCTTCTGAATCCGCCCCCATTTCGGCTTATGGCTCAAGACTTTCAACGTCAAGCCGAAGGTGGTGCGCTGCACCCAGGCGGAGTGCGGAGGCGCCATGGTGGGAAAGATGCCCAACGTCCTATGGCCCGAGGGCTCCTTCGTGGAGTCCCTAAAGGGGTGGCAATCGGGGTGGTTTTACATCACCGAGCCGCGCGACCCTGAATGGGTCGCAGCCCCCGTGTTCCGATCCAGACCCCCTACGCGGCTCACCTCCTGGAAAGAGACGGGCCTGTCATGGGGTAAAGAAGGAGAGCTAACCGGACTCCAAACATGCGTCCAAACCCTGGTGGACAAGAAGCTCAAACTTGTCAACGTAGTCCAGGTTATGCTCATCCGCCGGATTCTCCCGTGTCAACAACGGGCTTTCAACCTGCGGGAATTCGACCTGGCGCAGCACCAAACTCTGAGCAGGCTCTTCGACACGACATACGAAGATGCCTGGAAGGTGCTTTTCAAGGGTGCCGAGGCCCCCACATCCGCTACCGAGGATCGCGGATTCAGCATGCAGCGTCGCGCTCGTGCGGTAAGCTGTTTTTACCTTTTACAGGGTATTAGTTTTTCATAGTTTGACTCCATGCGGGATCTTAAGCTCCCTTACCTTCGACAGGATTGGCAGGAGACGTCCGGATAGATCAACTGTCCGGCTCCTTTGCCCGAAGGCCCAGCGGACGCTCGCTTGGCGAAGCTGCTGGTTCCGGCACCCTACGTGGTGCCGGAGAAGAAGTCCAAGAAGAAGGCCATGGGGACTCGAAAGAGTGCCCGGCGCCTGGGGGTGTTGGATTCATCATCCGACGACTCCAAGACGCACTCCTCCCGTGAAGACGAGGAGGAGGAGGAAGAGACCTCTCCCCCTCCAGTGGGGGGAGAGAAGAAAAGGAAGGCCGCCCCAACTGGGGAGGCCGAAGGGTCCAAGAAGGGGAAAACCCTTCCTCCGGACGGCTCCACAAACGCCGACGACGGTGAAGAGGAGTGGCCGCACAGGGCCAAGCCCCTGGCAAGATCGTAAGTGTCCGGATACCAGAGTGATTCATAGTATTCCTCCATTACACAGCTTTTCCTTATGTCGAACATGTTTATGCAGTCCACCCAAAGACCGGCTCGACGTGTCGTCGAGCAGTTCCCTGGATTCGTCGGATGTGAATTCGCTTCCGACGGCTACCTCCCCCCACCCTACGGACGACACCGAGGTGCTGTCCCAACAGGTTTCAAGCCAGGAGGAGGTGGTCCTGGAGGCGCCGTAAGGCGACCTCCCGGACTCCAGGCGCAAAGGGGATAAAACCCCCAAGGGCTCCGAGTCCGGCCTTGAGCCGGACACCGTGTCGGAACCTTCAATGGTTTCGGACTCCAGTAGGCGGCCTCCTTCCAAGAGGAGCGAGCCTACCGAGCCGGTGACCTTCGTCCAACTGGAGGCACCGGACAATTTGCTGGAGACGCTTAACGGCGCCTCCATCAACGAGGATCACCGCACTATTATGAGTGCGGTGATCCAGAAGGTTCAGTCCGCCAAGAGCGGGCTGACTGAAGCCTGTGCCAGCCTTCTAACAGGCTTTGAGGTAAGTAAAGAATATGTAAAAATATTACCGCATAGACAGTAGCCCCTGATGCTCTGTTCGGCGTTCGGAAAGAAAAGCCGAATAGAGGATCTAATAACATTTGCAGGAGTCTAACATAATCAAGTCAATATGCGTATGCAGGCTTCGCTGCTGGCCTCCGCCGCACTGACTGCGGAGGTGGATACGCTGAAGCAAAACCTTGCGCGGTCCGAGAACGAGCTCGGCCATGCCAAGAGGCAACTCGAGGAGAAGGAAGGTAAGTAATACCTTGCGCAAAGTATATAGAGAAGATGTGGTTGCAAAAAATGACAGGATCAACGTGCTATTATAGGGGCCACGACCGAGGTGGCAACCCTTAAGAAAGCGCTGTCCGAGGCCGAAAACAGAGCGGCCGCGGTGCGCACGGAGAGAAGGAAGCAGGAGGCGCGGGTGGAGGAGGTGCAGAAAGAGCTCCAGGCTCTCGTGAAAAAACACGAGAGTTTGGAGCTTAACTCAAAGACGCAAGCGTCCGAGCTTGCGGCAGCCCTTAAAAGCGCGGAGTCTGCCAAGGCTGAAGCCTAGAAAGCCCTCAAAGAAATTGAAGCGATGAAGAAGATAGCGGCGGGTAAGGCATTCATTATGCAAAGCAAGCACGTGAAAGTGAATTACTTGTTACTTACCCGAGTCCGGAGCTCTCCAGGAGCATTCACAGATTTGCCCCGCAGTGCGTCGGATGATGCTGCCTACTACCGAGCTGAAGAGGGGAGCTCGACGGAGAAGGTGTTCTGGTCTCAGTATGCTGAGGCCGGACACCTGGTGCCTTTGAGCGACCAGCTGAAGCAAATGGTCGAGCTCCACATGGTTGCCGAACAGGCCATAAAGGGCCTCATAGTTCGGCTGTGGCCTCGAGAGGCTCTGCCTGGGAGCTACTTCGGGCTGGTGAGGCGGCTGGTGGATGCCTGTCCACGGCTTGAAGTAATCAAGCACTCCGTCTGCACCGAAGGTGCCCGTAGGGCGCTTGCCCGTGCTAAAGTGCACTGGGGCAAGATGGATGCGGAGAAGCTGGTGAAGGACGGGTCGCCGCCGGGCAAGGAGCATCGCGTCCCGGAAGCGTATTATGAGGGCGTCCTGAAGGGTGCCCGTCTTATAGCGGATGAATGCTCCAAAGATGTAATTTTTGAGTAAACTCGCATTTGTGATCCTGTACGCTGAAAACTTGTTCATATGCGCTAAGCAACGCTTTTGAATTTAAAATATTACCTTCTGTGCGGCCGTTTATCAAATTTGAGAGATGGCGAGTCGTCGGCTTCTGCCCCCATGCCATGAGTGCTGGGGTGTTCGGGATAAACATGAGCGCTCTTTTCCCATTCTTGGGTCCTTCGAGGGAGGCGCTCAACACAACGAACAAGGCAATCGGACTATAATGCTTGAACACTCTCACTTAGCCATAGAATTCTATAATTTTAAATTTCGGCGAAGCCCCTAGTGTTCGGAAGACCGACTTCGGGGCGCTATCCACGCCTAGGCCGGACAAAGCCAACTCCTCGCTCTAAGCGGCATAAGTCTTTAGGGACTCGAAAACCTCTCGAACAGCAACCAGCTCTCGCCTTATCATGACGGTCAGTTTTAGCTTTCTCTACTAAGGTGCTTAGCCCAGCTCAACTGGGGCACAATCATAGTAGTTCTCCTAGTGCTACCTTAGTCAATATAACGGAATGTAAGGTACCAAAACATAGGAGCCGGGCAAACCCAACATTTGACCCAAGACATGATTCGGAGCCGATGCATATAATGCTATAAGTTCGGGGTGCCGCACTTGTGAAAGTGTTCGGACTTCTCACGCCGTATTGTGGGGTACTTAAGCCCCTGGCGTATTGTCCGTACCAAAGTGTACGGGTGCAACATGTCATTAATGAACATATATTCGTAAAAAAGGTAATGCAATAATAGACGGAAGCTATGCATTGTTTATTTAAAAAGGCTGCGATCAAAGTAGGACGATACAAATAGTGCGATAAGCAAAAGATGGGACTATCAAATATGTCCTTTCCAGGGGCGAGCTGCAGAATGTTATGCGAAACAGGTATATTGCTTGTTATAGAGACCACCTTAGAGTTCCGTAGTGCGGCGTAGCTTTCTGCTTCCCTGGTTGTATCGTTTGTGCGGCAATTGTACTACCGGACAAGCCTTCCGAAGAATGGAGTCCTGAAAATAAGAGAAATTTTAAGAAATCGGCAGCCCCTAGTGCGGTTTAAGCCGCGTTTCAGGCGTGCCGTGATGGTGCCCCTCCCCCTGTGCCCATGGTATTTCTAGAGCGTAGTTATGTACGCGCAACACTGGTTTCGCAAGTTCGCGAGGGCTGGGGTTGGGGCCGCATTGCTACGCTTGCTCGGAACGTGCTAGGCGGTCTTGTTGTAGGTTACTCCGGGCGCGCTTGACGGTGTCCGGACGTTTAATGGCCGGACTGGAGAATTGCTTTCAGAGGCTACTTTGTACTTCCACTGCGATAGCCGCCGTATGCTCCTCCGTTCGGAGAGAGCGTTCAGTGTTTCCATTGACTGTGATGATGCCTCGAGGGCCTGGCATCTTGAGCTTGGGGTATGCGTAGTGCGGCACCGCATTGAATTTGGCAAATGCGGTTCGCCCGAGCAGTGCGTGATAGCCACTGCGGAACGGGACTATGTCGAAGATTAACTCCTCGCTTCGAAAATTATCCGGAGATCCGAAGACCACTTCAAGTGTGACTAAGCCTATACAGTTGGCCTCTACACCTGGTATTACGCCTTTAAAGGTCGTTTTGGTGGGCTTAATCCTTGAGGGATCTATGCCCATTTTCCGCACTGTATCCTGGTAAAGCAGGTTCAGGCTGCTACCATCGTCCATAAGGACTCTAGTGAGATGAAATCCGTCAATAATTGGGTCTAGAACCAATGCAACAAATCCGCCATGATGGATGCTAGTGGGGTGGTCCCTTCGATCAAAAGTGATCGGGCAGGAAGACCATGGGTTGAACTTTGGGGCGACTGGCTCCATCGCGTATACATCCCTTAACGCGTGCTTCCGCTCCCTCTTGGGGACGTGGGTTGTGTATATCATGTTCACCGTCCGCACTTGTGGGGGAAAACCTTTCTGTCCACTGTTGTTCGGCGGCTGGGGCTCCTCCTCGTCATCGCTATGCAGCCCCTTGTCTCTGCTTTCAGCATTTAACTCGCCTGCCTGCTTGAACACCCAACAATCCCTGTTGGTGTGATTGGCTGGTTTTTCGGGGGTGCCATGTATCTGGCATGAGCGGTCGAGTATTCAGTCCAAACTGGACGGGCCCGGAGTATTTCTTTTGAATGCCTTTTTCCGCTGACCGGGTTTAGAGCCTTTGAATCCGACATTAACTGTCGTATCCTCAGCATTGTCGCCGTTAATGCGACGCTTTTGCTTGTTGCGACGCGACCTGCCACTACTGTCCTTGGTATTCGAATTACCAGGGCTCTTGGTCATGTTATTGCTGTGAGCTAGCCAGCTGTCTTCTCCCGCGCAAAAGCGGGTCATAAGTGTCGTGAGGGCTGCCATAGATTTCGGCTTTTCCTGTCCTAGGTGCCGTGCAAGCCACTCGTCGCGGATGTTATGCTTGAAGGTTGCTAGGTCCTCTGCGTCCGGATAGTCGAGGATTTGATTTTTCTTGGTTAGGAACCGTGTCCAGAATTGTCTAGCCGATTCCTCTGGCTACTGAATTATGTGGCTTAGGTCATCGGTGTCTGGTGGTCGCACATAAGTGCCCTGGAAATTGTCGAGGAATGCAGCTTCCAGGTCCTCCCAACAACCAATTGATTCTGTTGATAATCTGTTAAGCCAATGCCGGGCTGGTCCTTTAAGCTTGAGTGGGAGGTATTTGATGGCATGTAGGTCATCACTGCGGGCCATGTGGATATGAAGGAGATAGTCCTCGATCCATACTGCAGGATCTATTGTGCCATCGTATGATTCGATGTTCATGGGTTTGAAACCCTCGGGGATTTGATGATCCATTACTTCATCTGTGAAGCATAGTGGGTGTGCGGCGCCTCTGTATTGGGCTACATCATGACGCAACTCAAACGAGCTTTGTCTACTGTGTTCGGCCCGGCCAGATTTACTATATCCGGTGTGACGAGTATCGTCTCGTGCCGTGGGGCGCCCACGTGATCCGTAGATCAATCTTGTTTGTCTTGCCTTGTCCTCCAATATATCTCGCAGGTCTGGCGAATTTTCCCATGCCTTGGTAGTTTTTGAGCGGCGCCGGGGTGCAGCTTGAGTGGAGGGCCGAGAGGCCTCTCTGTCGCGGCCACGGGGTGGCCGGTCGGCCGCATCATGCGTTGGTGATGTAGGTTTAGGTGCTTCCTCCTCTAATTGGGGTAGCAACCTGCGCTTTGGGTAGCTCTTGGAGGGGCGTTCGAGTTCATACTCTTCGGCCATAAGGACTTCAGTCCATCTGTCGGCTAGCAAATCTTGATCAGCTCTAAGCTGTTGTTGTTTTTTCTTGAGGCTGCTCGCCGTGGCCATAAGCCTACATTTGAAACGCTCTTGTTCGACGGGATCCTCTGGCACAACAAATTCGTCGTCATCGAGGCTTGCCTCGTCTTCGGAGGGAGGCATATAATTATCGTCCTCGACCTCTCTGTTTGCCGCTCTCTCATGAGGGCTGGCTTCTCTATCCACCTGTGCTGAATCTTGCTGGAGGTGGTTGTCTTCGGCACTGTCCGGGGTGTTATTATCCCCCGTGCCGGAATCACCGTTTTTGTTTTGGCGGGATTTAGAGCGGCGCCGCTGACGCCGGCGCTTAGGCTGCTTCTTGGAGGGGTCATCCTCCGCTGTTCCATCGCCATTGCCTTCTTTTGGGGTGTCCACCATGTATATATCATACGAAGAGGTGGCTTTCCAGTGCCCTATAGGCGCTGGTTCTTGATCGTCTCCTGCATCGGCGCCCATACCGTCGATGTCTTCGGAGTCGAAGTCGAGCATGTCGGTTAAATCATCGACAGTGGCTACGAAGTGGGTGGTGGGTGGGCTTTGAATTTCTTCATCATCCGCATCCCAACCTTGCCGACCATAGTCTGGCCAGGGCTCTCCTGACAAAGAGAAAAACTTTAGTGAATTCAGAATATCGCCGAAGGGCGAGTGCTGAAAGATGTCCGCGGCGGTGAACTCCATGATCAGCGCCCAATCGGGTTCGATCGGTCGGGGTGCGGAGGGCTCGGAGTCTGGAGAGGAGTCCGGCTCCTTGGAGTCACGGGCTTCGCAGAGAATAGGGCTGGTGTTCGGCTCGATCGCCGTAGAGATTGCAGTCCCCGAGGCGGTGTCTAACCACCCATCCTCGGTTGGTGTGATCGGCTCCGAGCTAGGGGTCGGAGCGGACACAGGTGCGGCCTCCAGGGCACTGTTCGGCGGCAGAGCTAAATCATGCCCATCGTAACAGTGCGGCGTGCTCGGCTGTGGCTCGAATCCATCGAAGATCAAGTCTCCGCGGATGTCGGCCGTGTAGTTCAAACTTCCAAATCTGACCTGATGGCCAGGGGCGTAGCTTTCGATCTGCTCCAGATGACTAAGCGAATTGGCCTGCAGTGCAAAGCCGCCGAATACGAAGATCTGTCCAGGAAGAAAAGTCTCACCCTGGATCGCATCGCTGTTGATGATCGGAGAAGCCATCGGGCCTAAAAGTGACGACACAGAGGAACTCTCAATGAAAGCACCAATGTCGGTGTCAAAACCGGCGGATCTCGGGTAGGGGGTCCCGAACTGTGCGTCTAGGCCGAATGGTAACAGAAGGCAGGGGACACGATGTTTTACCCAGGTTCGGGCCCTCTTGATGGAGGTAAAACCCTACGTCCTGCTTGATTAATATTGATGATATGGGTAGTACAAGAGTAGATCTACCACGAGATCAGAGAGGCTAAACCCTAGAAGCTAGCCTATGGTATGATTGTTGTTCGTCCTACGGACTAAAACTCTCCGGTTTATATAGACACCGGAGAGGGCTAGGGTTACACAGAGTCGGTTACAATGGTAGGAGATCTACATATCCGTATCGCCAAGCTTGCCTTCCACGCCAAGGAAAAGTCCCTTCCGGACACGGGACGAAGTCTTCAATCTTGTATCTTCATAGTCCAGGAGTCCGGCCGAAGGTATAGTCCGGCCATCCGGACACCCCCTAATCCAGGACTCCCTCACCCCCTTTCCTATTCCAACTAGGAGAAGGGGGAAGGAGGAGGTGGAGAGAAGGAAGGAGAAGGTGGGCCGCGCCCCCTCCCCTTTCCCAATTCGGATTGGGGCAAGGGGGGCTGCGCGCCACCTCCTGTTGCCTCTCCTCTTCCACCACTTTGGGCCCATGAGGCCCAATAACCCCCAGGGGGGTTCCGGTAACCCCCCGGTACTCGGTATATATCCGATAACCCCCGGAACCATTCCGGTGTCCGAATACTGTCATCCAATATATCAATCTTCATGTCTCGACCATTTCGAGACTCCTCACCATGTCCGTGATCACATCCGGGACTCCGAACAACCTTCGGTACATCAAAACTCATAAACTCATAATATAACTGTCATCGAAACGTTAAGCGTGCGGACCCTACGGGTTCGAGAACTATGTAGACATGACCGAGACACGTCTCCGGTCAATAACCAATAGCGGAACCTGGATGCTCATATTGGCTCCTACATATTCTACGAAGATCTTTATCGGTCAAACCGCATAACAACATACGTTTTTCCCTTTGTCATCGGTATGTTACTTGCCCGAGATTCGATCATCGGTATCTCAATACCTAGTTCAATCTCGTTATCGGCAAGTCTCTTTACTCGTTCCGTAATACATCATCCCGCAACTAACTCATTAGTTGCAATGCTTGCAAGGCTTAAGTGATGTGCATTACCGAGAGGGCCCAGAGAAACCTCTCCGACAATCGGAGTGACAAATCCTAATCTCGAAATACGCCAACCTAACAAGTACCTTTGGAGACACCTGTAGAGCACCTTTATAATCACCCAGTTACGTTGTGACGTTTGGTAGCACACAAAGTGTTCCTCCGGTAAACAGGAGTTGCATAATCTCATAGTCATAGGAACATGTATAAGTCATGAAGAAAGCTATAGCAACAAACTAAACGATCAAGTGCTAAGCTAACGGAATGGGTCAAGTCAATCACATTATTCTCCTAATGATGTGATCCCGTTAATCAAATGACAATCCATGTCAATGGTTAGGAAACTTAACCATCTTTGATCAATGAGCTAGTCAAGTAGAGCCATACTAGTGACACTCTGTTTGTCTATGTATACACACATGTATTATGTTTCCGGTTAATACAATTCTAGCATGAATAATAAACATTTATCATGATATAAGGAAATAAATAATAACTTTATTATTGCCTCTAGGGCATATTTCCTTCATGGACTTCGAGAGTTCAGAGCAAGAGTCCGGGGGCGGATCCGTCCTTTCAATGATAGGGGGAACCCAGTTTGACTCCGGGCTTGCCGAGGACACAATCGCCTCCGGATCTTCGATAGTGATCTTCATAGCAGAGAGTCCGGCGGGCTCCAAACTCCCGTCTTCAGACCCGACAGTTTACTCCGGATCTAAGGCCAGAGCGGTGGTCGGGGTCGCGAACCCTTCGAAGATCAAGTCTCCTCGGATATCAGCAACATAATTCAGGTTCCCAAAACTAATCTGATGACCTGGGGCATAGCTGTCGATCTGTTCGAGGTGGCCAATTGAGTTGGCATGCAGAGCGAAGCCACCGAACACAAAAATTTAACCGGGAGGGAAAGTTTCTCCCGAAACAGTATCGTTGTTGATGATCGAACGAGCCATCAAACCTTCTGTCGACGGCACAGTGGAACTCTCAATGAAAGCACCAATGTTGGTGTCAAATCCGGCTGATATCGGGTAGGGGGCCCCGAACTGTGCGTCTGAGGATCGAAGGTAATAGGAGACAAGGTGGACACGATGTTTACCCAGGTTTGGGCCCTCTTAAGGGAGGTAAAACCCTACATCATGCTTGATTGTATTTGATGAGTATATGGGTTACAAGAGTTGATCTACCTCGAGATCATAATGTCTAAACCCTAGATGTCAAGCCTATATGAATTTTGATTGCCTCTACGGACTAACCCCTTCGGTTTATATAGATACCGGAGGGGCCTAGGGTTGTACAGAGTCGGTTTACAGAGGAAGGAAACTACACATCCGGATGCCAAACTTGTCATCCACGCAAAGGAGAGTCCCATACGGACACGGGGGAAGCCCTTCTACCTTGTATCTTCACGGCCCATCAGTCCGGCTCACAACACACGGGCCGGACTCTCGAGGACCCCTTATTCCAGGACTCCCTCAACCCTGAATTACAATGTTTAGTCGCCGCTTGAACTTCGGATGTGCTCTGCATTTATGTTTTGTGGCCTCATAAGGGCTAGCGAGATACTATTTTGTCATATTATATCATGGCCGTTTTGACAAAGTTTAGCATTTGAGATATGTTATTATTGCTCTCTAGTTGATTATGCCATTGACATGAGTATGAGTTCTAAGTGTTATCATTTAGATGGCTAGTTCATGATCTTTGCTGAGAACTTGTGTTACTAGTTAAGCTTATATACTACAACAGAAACAAAATAGTTTGTAAAAAAATTCTTCGTCACTTTCAGTTTCTCAACTGAACTGCTTGAGAACAAGTAATGAGTTAAGCTTGGGGGAGTTGATACGTCTCTAATGTACCGGCTTTTCTAAACACTTTTGCTCTTGTTTTGACTCTAATTTGCATGATTTGAATGAAACTAACCCGGACTGACGTTGTTTTAGTAGAACTACGTTGATGTTTTTTTGACAGAAAGACTGTAAGGGAACCCCATACGGTATAATTGGTGCAACAAACCCAAATTGCAAGTACCATGCCTTGAACCTGGGTGGGTGGGAAGGCATCAGCCCTTTCCCACCACTAGGCTATGCCTTAGACGTTGATGTTATTTTTTGTGGACAAATAAAAAGTTCTCGGAATTGAACGGAATTTTGCGGAGAATTATTTTGGAATATATAAAAAGTACTAGCGCAAAGAGTTACCAGAGAGGGGTCACCATAGAGCCACAAGCTCAGGGGCACTCCACTAGGGCACGCCACTTGAATGTGTGGGTCCCATGATGCTCCATTTGCCCTACCTCTAAGTCCATAAGTACAGTCTTCGTGAGAACAAAATCAGAGAGAAAGTTTCATTGTGTTTTATGATACGAAACCGCCACCACCTTCTGTTCTTCGTCGGAGGCCTGATCTGAACTCCGTTCGGGGCTCCAGAGAGGGGAATTCGTCGCTGTCATCATCAACAACATCAAGATGCTCACCACTGGGAGTGAGTAATTTCATCATCGACATATTGGAGGTAGAGGGAGATGGATGAGATTCGTCATGTAATCGAGTCAATTTGTTAGGGCTTGATCCCTAGTATCCACTAGGATCTGAGTGCAATGATTCCTGATTTGCACTAATTATGTTTTCATGAATATGTTTGCATTTTTGATCCTATTTGCAAGTTATATGCACCAGTTATTGTTCTTATCCTAGACCCTGATGTGACAATAATTGGGATACTCTTCGAGGATGACTGTAATTTGAGGAGATCAATTATTCACTATGTGTCAGTATTTTATTCCACTTCTTTATTAATTGGAGCACCTTAACTACCCTTAGTTTTCATTAGGATCCCGCTGCCACGGGAGGGTAGGACAAAAGATATTATGCAAGTTCTTATTATAAACACATATGACTATATACGAAATACATGCCCACATACGATTGATGAATTGGAGCTATTGTGTGTCACTCTAGGTTGTGACTGTTACATAATGAATGTCATCCAAATATCCATCACTACTCCATGTCTACGCTTTACTCATATTGTTTTTGCTAAGTTACTAATATTGCTACTGCTATTGCAACTGCTACAAAATTCTTACTGTTATCACTGTTATCACTGCTATCAAAAATACCTTATTATTGTGCTAGTAATATTTTGCTGCACAGAAACAACTTCTCAGGTGTGGTTGAATTGACAACTCAACTGCTAAGGCTTGTAAATATTCTTTGACTCTTGTTGTGTCGAATCAATAATTTTGGGTGAAATACTATCCTCAAAGACTGTAGCGACCCCCTATACTTATGGGTCATCAGGAGGTTTAGTACCATACTGCTACAGTAGTAAGAGCGAGACTCCTTTATAAGGGTTGCTCTATCACATGCCATTGGGAACTTGGGAAGAGGAGTTGTACACGCGCGCTCCTCCTCCTCCGTCGTCCGCCTCGCCTCGTCACGATGCGCACACGCTGCGGGTTGTGGGGATGAGCCGAGCCGAGCCTTTTTTGTCGGTCATGAACGGTTAGTTAATTGTGGATCAACTTTTTTTTGAGACAACCTCGCATGCTTTATTCACTCTCCATAATGTTTAACGGTACAAAATCAAGCTCTCCAGGCTGGCCCAACCACACATGACGGCCAAAACCCAGAGAGAAAGCATACTTAGCGAGATTGTGAGCCTCAAAATTCGAGTTCCTAAACTCATGGACTACTTTACATGACATAAAAGAATTAGCACGATGTATTATTTCATGCACTATAGCTCCATATTCCGATGACGAGCTTTTGTGGACATCTTCTACCATCCGCTTGCAATCCGATGCAATCTGAATTGTGGATTAACTAACGAGTTGCTAACGAAAATGCCGTTGAACGAGACGTTGGACCGTGGGCTGTTCGCAGACTCAATCATGGGCCTAAGCCCAGGCCCATCTACCCGACAACCTATATAAGGAGGCATTGGTCTGTGGAGTGAACCAGAACTCATTCCCTCCCTCCTGCATAACCCTAGCCGTCATCTTTTGTTCCTCTCTCTATGCTACTCCCGGCGATCCCATCCCGACGACAGCGTGCACGGTTGGTTGGGAGAGCAGGTGCCTTCGGAACCCTATCGTTCGAGATCCTATCCGGGAGAACAACAATAAGGTTTTTGGGGAGCGTCTCGACGCGACTGCTCCTGATCTGTCCCTGTCTTCGTCCTCCTC
Organism: Triticum urartu; assembly: GCF_056163025.1. Taxonomy (NCBI): domain Eukaryota; kingdom Viridiplantae; phylum Streptophyta; class Magnoliopsida; order Poales; family Poaceae; genus Triticum; species Triticum urartu. The sequence continues at coordinate 547,056,634 of NC_141874.1, forward strand.
TGCTTCCACTACCTCCCCTACATCGACATCATGGCTGACGGCACCGCCACCAAGAAGAAGGCCACGGACGCCGCCGAGCCTGCCGTCGTCACCGCCGCGTTGGCCTGGCCAACCGGAGGGTATGATCTTTCCATCCCTCATTTTACTCGCCCATGTGCTAGTTGTATATGATGTGCTCGTAGATGTTTCGATTTTATGTACTGTACGTACTTACATGCTTATGTATCGATATGAGTTGCGTACTGTGATTGTACTTACATGCTTATGTATCGATATGAGTTGCGTACTGTGATTGCCATGCTTACTGTTTACTCGTGGATAAGATTAATCGATAAGGTGCTAATTTTTCCAACGCAAACCATCCAAGATGGATAATAATGATTGGGACATTCTCTAAGTAGAGATCCGTACAAACTCTAAGCTCCCGAGAGGTCCTGATCTACCGGTGGAAGTTGTAATTTCCCTTTCTTGGGACATTAGGCAGATCTTCGTCCTGCGGTGGCGAGAGATGGCATCGTCATCGGCATGGAATAAAGTCTCATCACACCATCCTCGTTTTGGTGACGCTTCTTTTGCCACACCAGGAGAGGTGTGGATGATGGTGTGTCCTTAGGTCATGTTCTTCCAGCTCGGTGTTTTCTTCTGCAGATTTTTCACGGTCATGTTGTCATCCAGAGCAGACAACGTGGCTATACGTCAAGGGCCGCGTGGGATTTGTGTTCTCTAACTCCGTCCGACTGAGACTAGGGCATTTCAGAGGCTCTCTTCATAAAAAAAGAATTCTCCTGCGCGACGATTTTCTATGCAAATTTTTAGCCGCGGGCTTCTCTGGTCTACATCAACAATTTCTCGGACGCTGCTTTTATACAAGCTCCTAAGTTTAAACAAGTTTGCTCCGTTGAGACGAAAAAGACACAGAAACAACAACGAGTTTTGCTTGATGCGCACAGACGGTGGATGCAGAAGGAAAACTTCAGCACCCTCAAGGTTTGTGTAAGGATGTTTTTGTAAGGGTATGTGCTACTCCCTCCGTAAACTAATATAAGAGTGTTTACATCACTATTAAACACTCTTATATTAGTTTACGGAGGGAGTACTTACTATACGGCCTTTGCCTTTTTCAAAAAAAGGAAAAAAGAAGTCCACATCAACTGTTTGATTCGGAGGCGAACCACCCAATCGTGCGGCCGTGCCCCACGACGGTCCGTCGGTCACCCGGGGGGCACATCACAACCGTTGCCGACACACCCACGCCGTGGACAGGCGATAAACATCACCAAACAAATCGAATTTGGAGCCGAATAAAATTCATATACGAAAACCGAAATCCGGAAGGGAAAGCGCAAAAAAGCCCGCACCTTGGTGGCTTCGTGCTACCAAATCGAACCCGAGGACCCCCACCCCCTCCCCCTCCCCGTCCCGTCTCAAGCGCCGGTAAACTTCGCCACGCCCCAATCTCCATTCGCCACAAACCCTAACCGCCCCTCTGCGTCGCGCCGCCGGCCGCCCCGCCACCCTCCTCGCCCTTCCAGGGCCCCGGCGAAGGCTGTAACCCGCGGGGAGCGGCGGCGATGGCATCCACGGCGAAGGTCACCATCACCCTCGGCCGCAGCGGCCAGGTGAGCCGTCGGCTCGGATCTCAGGGCTCTGACGCTCGTGGGATTCCTCTGTATCTTGATTGCTCGTCTGTGATTCGGCTGTGCCCCCGTCGCCGGTTTGGTTGATTAGAAACGAGACGGATGATCGGATGTAGTACAGCTTTAGTCAAGCCGTAGCTCTAGCGCGCGCGGCGAGATGCTCAGTTTCTACTAGTCATAGCTGCGATTTTGGTGCGCTCAGTGGTGGATACATTGTTGGCTTGAATTTTCATCTCTCCCGAAGGTTCTAACTTCTAAGTGAGTGTTGCATCAAAGGGTGTTGTGATTTCCTGTAGGTATTGATTAGGGATGAGTAAAGTTACGTGATTTACTTAGTTGTTGACAAATGGTGAGTTAACGGTAGTTTCTAGGTGTCTTTGCCTCTGGTGGGTTTGTGGGTGTGTTGGGGAGTAAGTACATGGTTTTCACGATTAGAGACAAATGTCACTTGAATAGCTAGCCCCGTAACACATTTTTGAATTGAGGGGAAACCACTGTATTGGGGATGTTTTCTTGTAACTAGTGTTCAAACCTTCAGGTCATGCCCTGTTGTCCAATGGTTGATTGCTCTCTGCTGGCTGTATTGACTATTATCATATTGCAAGTCCTGAATTCAGAGCTGTGTCGGTGTTAACCATAAGGTGATAGAAGAATGCATGTCAATTCATCTCCTTCCTGTTTGCACTTGTACAATTTTTAGCTGACCAATTCAGCTACCACTTCATTCCATGGCTGGTTATGTTTTCTTTTTGGTTTTTTTTAGATAATGGGGTGCTGGTAAGTACTACTCCCTCCGTTCCTAAATATAAGACCTTTTAGAGATTCCACTATAGACTACATACGGAGCAAAATGAGTGAATCTACACTCTAAAGTATGTCTATATACATCCGTATATAGTCCATAGTGAAATCTCTAAAAGGTATTGTATTTAGGAATGGAGGGAGTAGTAACTATCTTGAAGTTGGTAACAGACCCCCTTTTTTCAGGCCATTCTGTGTTGTGAATGTTACCATGGATGCCAGTATCTTGATTGTGTATTTAAATATATTTTTATTTCTTTTAAGGCTTCAGAATGCTGCATCAATTATTCAACTTTGCCCTCCTCACTTTATTTTTTTGGATTGCAGGTTGTCAAAAGGCGAACTATTTCTGATATGGGTAACGATGATGAAGTGCCAGTATCAGGAAGAAAGCGACCTGTCCGAGAGAGGTTAGGAAATAATGTGGCTGATTCTGATTTGTATGGAAGTCAGCAGAGTAATAAAAGGTATATTTGCTTCATCTACATTACTCAATGTTTATTGAAACAGTGTTGCAAAGTTTTTAATTAGAAGCAGTATACACGATGACCCTTGCATATCAGATGTTTCAGATGGTAATGGAAATGGAGTGAATCCCTTTGTGGTGTTTCACCCCCTATTGTGTGTCATGGCTTCAGTTTTACAGTCCTCCATACTCTATGTTCTAATGCATGCTAGTGTCAGCTTGTCACTTTATATGTTCACTTGTCAAGTAGGACCCTGCCAGTTTATTAGTTATAATTCTACATCACATGTCTCTTTTATTCTTGTCCCTGCATGTTTTGTTATATTCAGTGAAGTATATTGCACTGTGTGTGTCTCTTTTGCATATTTATTATTCAATTTTAGCTACCTTTGTACAGATGTTGCACTTTTACTTACTATCTTTATTTTGTTTGATAAAGAAAGCACTTGCTATCTGCAAGTTCCATTGGCTGTCTTTATGTTCAATTACTTCGCGTGCTCCAGACTGCAGCTCACTGCATGTCTCTTTCTGTCGTGTCCTCAGTTTGAGCATCTGTTGAAAGTGTTTGCTTATAAATTTTTACTCTCTTATATTACTGTTCTCCTGCAGACGGCAAACAGAAAGCAGTAGCTCGCAGCTTGGAGATGATGGTTTGGGTGACGATAAACATTTCATTTCCACTATCAGTATTCTAAGATTTCAATACTGAGCTGTCTGCCTGACACTTCCTTTTGTTTTCCTGCATACGTTGGGCTGTATAATATTGAAGCTCGCCAGATTGGCAGGGATGATTTAAGGCTGAAGCTTATGAGGAAAGGCTTGACACAGAAGAGCAACAGTGAGGCAGAACAGAATGGAGTGGATCTCCGTGAAAAGCTTTCCAGGAAGTCAAAGAAACTCCAGGGATACGAGGCAAGAAGGGGTGATCCAGAATCAAGGTCTAGTTATGATGAGGGGGAAATCCCAGAATCAGGATCTGGATATGGTTTGAGGGGGAGAGTCCCAGAGTCAAGAGCCTCTACTCTTGTAAGCCAAGTGCCTTCGTCAAGGAGTGCAGATGGGTTGTTCAAGTTGGAGTCTTCAGGAAAACCTTATCCCTCGTGGACCGCTGATTGTTTGAGGTATACGTCCCCAGACAAGCTTCCAAGTGTTCGAAGAGACATGACTCCCCCAAGAAGTGTTCGAAGAGGCATGTCTCCCCCGAGGGCCGTTCGGAGAGGCATGTCTCCCCCGATAAGTTCTCGAAGAGGTATGTCTCCCCCAAGAAGTGCCCGAAGAGGCATGTCTCCTCCAAGAAGTGTTCGAAGAGGCATGTCTCCTCCAAGAAGTGTTCAAAGAGGCATGTCTCCTCCAAGAAGTGTTCGAAGAGGCATGTCTCCCCCAAGAACATATGATCATACAGGGTCCATTCCATCCCTTCGATCTGTCGGTACCACAAGACCTTCTAGTCATATCACAAGAGATGCTGCTGACACGTTAAGAACCCATCAACCTTACGAAGACAGCTCTACCATTGGGATCGATAGAGGACAACAAACTAATGGAATCACACAATCTGGACGCCGGCCTACATCCCCTGTGCTGGTTTGTATCTCTCTCATATATCTGAAATTAGCCTGGCTTCTAAATGTTCACTTTATTGCTTTATTTTGTGCTCTTCCTTTTCAATGGTCTTTTGGGACAGTATCTGTTGTTTGTCCTACAATGTTGTTGGTGCCGTGAAATTTGTCAATTATGATTTGAGAAGGAACTCGAATGTGAACTTATTACAAACTATCTCTGCCTATAAGGTTCATCTTGCACTTTGGTTAGGTTCCAGTGATGTATTTGCTTAGTGCTGCTCAATACAGCAGGCTTCATAGTTCGTAGAACACCATGAGACATAAAGTTGACATTGGTAAAACGTGGTCATTGCTATGTATGCAATATATCGTCATGTGTGCTGACCATTAGCTCAGTTTTCTCTTCACGTTGCCCTTGGTTACAGGCTTATAGCTGAATTTCTGTTCACTTTGCCTATAGTTGTTGATGTGAGAATTTTTCAACATCCAGTTATGCTGACCAATTGCGAGTCTTGTATCGATTATATTAGCGAGTTTCTGGTTATGCAATCATTCTGTTATGTGATTTTGCTCCAGATTTTCTGACATTATTCTGTGTGATTTGCAGAAAGAAGTACCGTCGACAGTTACTGGATTACTGAATTCAATGGGACTTGAGAAGTATGTTGTTCTCTTTCAGGCTGAGGAGGTGATTTTCCGTTATCTTGATTGTTTCCAACTTTTAAATCCATATTTATAATGCCCAAATAGACATATTTCCTGCGGATAATGGGTTATCTGTTTGCTACCCATAGTGCTCATGTATTAGCATTTGATGCCTTCTGTTTGATGTTTTGCATGGAGTTATGAATTTATGCCCCCGAGGGGCTCTAGCTGTTATTTTTGTATAATCTGGACAATTCATTACATTCTCTATCCTTTCGGTCTCTTATCTCTTTTCTTTCACAATTATCTTTCCATTAAAACTATTTCATTCCTATGCATGTTCCTCTGTTGACTCTACCCTATTCGATCTTTCAACTACTACCATTGGATGTTTCCTTCTTTCTTTCTTCAAGATCCAGAATGTGTTCGTCAGTCCATTCAATTCAAGTATACTCTTGAATCCATGAGTATGTTTAGACATATATGTTTTATTATGGAGTGTTCATTTTCCTTTGTATTTACTTGTTTGCAGGTGGATATGGCCGCATTGAGTCAGATGAAAGACAGCGACCTCAAAGATATGGGAGTACCAATGGTAGTGTTTGTCGTTCAATTACTAGCCGCTTTACATGATACATCGTGATTTTCTTGCTCTGAGTATGTTTTTTCCTAAAAGCTACTCCATCTGATTACACTGGAAACATCAAATATTAACGGGATTGAAATGATAGACATGAGTTGCATGCTTTCAGCACAACCGAACTTGATAGTAGTTAGGAATAGTGTCTGCATTGCATGCTATGTTTTTTCGTTGTAATTTCGTTAGCATGCTTCTAGTACTTGAACATGCATAATGGAGGAACTTACCTTCAGAATCTAGCAAGAGCATGCCAAATATACATAGTACTTACTCCCTCCGTCCCATAATATAAGAGCGTTTTTGACATAGTAGTAATTACCGCTTTGGAGTCCTGTAGAAGATAGGCTTTCTCTTGTAGTTTTGACTAGAGTAACACCATTGTATTGGATCAGGGCCCCAGGAAGAAGATACTCCTTGCGGCGGCACCTTACGGAAAACAACGGCAAAGATGAGCAGCATGTGCTCTGTGACGTTGAACATTTGCTGGGAATGCATTTTTATTGGTGTAAGCATGCTCTAATGCGGATCTTGTATATCCTCACTGGTAGTCTGGCTTAGTTAACCTTTTTTTTGTTTGCTGATAGATTAATGTCGCCCTGTTCTTGGCTTGTGTAAAGTCATGTCTTGTCAGCTGATGCTCCGAATCGTACCACTGGCGGCGATATGCTGCCCTGCTGTATTTGTTAACAGCAGTAGGGTTTGAAACAGAGTGGATACAACATGGTCTAGCGCCATCATCAATCTGGACTTCCTGTATTTTGGGGAACATGATGAGGGATACAACTAACCCAATCTATTATGTATGCCAAATGGCCATCGAATTCCACCAGTCTTGTGCATGGAGGAAGTAGTAGATTGTTTTTTCAGTTTGACTGCTCCTACCTACATTTGTTCAACTGTCAATCTTTGCCATATGGATTGTGCATAGTTGTGTTGCCTGTATACCAGAGTTACCCCGGGTTTTCAATTAGGTGTTGTTCTTGAACGATGTTTAGGACGCTCTACTCTATAACTGCATTGCTAGGATAGAGCAGCGTTTAACATCATGAATTACTAGCAGGAAATGGTTGATTATGCACTGCAGCTGAGTAGCGACGGCTCAGCAGAACCCGTGCAAGCTGTCGTGCGCCAGTTCTTTCATCTGTTATCATTGTACAATGACGCGAACTATTGGCCCTGGAAATGGACGTGAATGTTTGGCCTAATCATTTGCTATCCATGCTATCCAAACTGTCACAATGGAAGGCACCGAATCGAAAAAATCAGACCGTCCATGCACCACCAGATGCCTCCCCGCACCGGCATCGGTCCAGTCGAGGGTCCACCATTAAAACGCAACCGAAAAAAGCTTCAGCCGACATGAACCGGCCCGGCGCGGCCAAAATCACTGTTCTGACCGTAACAGTAATCTTTGTCACAAAATGAATTTGACTTAAAAGTACTTCACAATCTGACCTTTTTGAAAATGCCAGATCCCACGGTGTTGCTGAGACACATAAAAACGTCAAGGTATGCCGTGTTTCTGCTCCATATGAAAACGCCGAAGTATGCCGCGTTTTTGCTCCATATGAAAACGCCATGGTTGTTGGCGTTTCTGACTGACATGCAAACGCCATGGGTGTTGGCGTTTCTAAATGGCCCTAGCCTAGATGCTCGCCATCATGTACCGGCTGACAGCCCTAGCCTTACTGACAGAAATCTAGGGCGCCGGTGCATTTTCTATTGACCGTGAAAAGCAACAAACAAACAGCCCGACCTGCCATCTAGCTCAAAGGACGGCACCATGCTCCACACTGCTACCCCACGTGACCACATAGAATGATTCAGTGTTGCTAACAAGAGTTGTTAGTCAGTGTGATTTACTGAAAGTAGGAATTAAACATTTTCCAGCGTGAGTTACTTGAAGTAGGATTTTAACATTTTTGGTATGGCGGTTAAACAAGAATTAGTCTCATACATACTATTAGATTAATTTATAAGTGTGGCGTCTGTTATATTTTAAAAAAAATTCAAATAATGCCCAATGTTATTCTTGTCACAAATCATGTTAAACTATAAAACTATACTCTGTCATCTAAAATCTTCATTAGACAGTCTTCTAGTTGTTTTTATTTTTTATCCATCTTTTTTTACTCGGCCAAATATATTGCGAATTTGATTGCCAAATATTGCATTTGTGGCTATCAGCAACTACATTTCGCTTGTGATTATTTTAGGAGTACATTTTGTCATATAGTACTCAGGGAAATCTCTTGGCTCGCTCAAGATTTTGGAGGATTAAAGTTAAGAAATTTCTTACATTATGAAGCCCATAAACTGTATTGATAGTTTCCTTGCAATTTAGAGTCTTCTATAGTTGTTTTTAGATTTTAACAATCTGTTTTTATCCGGCCAAATGAACCAGCTCATTAGATTTGATTGATGATCTGCGAACTAATTTGCGAAACATGCATTACCTGCAAGATTAACGCAGGGTGTCAACATCACATCGCACTGTGCATGTTGCTACAGTGGCAGTATGTCATTAGACAAAAGTTGCTGCATGCAATCTGCCCCACCACCCATCAAACATCGTCATCGTCAGGTCAAGTCACTTTTTGAATGCCTACCCTGCTGCTCCTTCTCACGAACCATGTCCATGTGTACCCTTTCGCATAGTTGGCATCGTTGTTCCAACCATGTACGCCAGCAACGCCACCACCTATGGCGTTTCCATGTCAGGAAGAAACGCCAACACCAATGGCGTTTCCATGTGGATCAGAAACGCTGCATACCTCGGCGTTTTAATGTGGATAAAAAACGCAGCATACCTTGGCGTTTCTATATCTCGCAGCAACGCCGCGGGATCTGATGTTTCTAAAAGGGTCAGATCATGAAATACTTTTAAGTCGAATTTATTTTATAACAAAGATCAATGTTAAGTTCAGAACAGTGATTTCGGCCGCCCGGCGCTGTACAAGAAAAAGGCAGCAGCCAATGTTGCCTTGCCCTCCCATGTGCCAACCCCAACGGCCGGCAATCTGCTCGTGTCACCTTCGTTGCCGTTGGTCGCGTGATTATGCTACGTTCCGTGTATCCGCCGCCGGTAGCTGCGTAACCGCAAGAGGAGCATTCGGCGGCGGCAATTGAGCGTTCCGTGATGACTACGCGGAATGTATGTATGACTGAAAGTAACAATACATGCACAAGATGAACCAGTCCAGGCGACGATAACGACTTGCGTAACAGAAAGGGAGGTGCCAACGGCCCAGCGCCACTCGCCGAATTGGACGGCCTTCATCGCTCGCTTTTCGATTCACAAGACCGAAAAGCATCACAATTCACGAGTTCATTCAGAAAATCAGAGAGCGGACACGCACCAAAATCCAATCCTAATATCGCCCAATTTTCACCGGACTAGCGACGGCACAACATCAGGCAAAGCTGTAGCAACGCGCGCGGTCGCCGGACCTAGTCGAGGATGTCGCACTGCCGCCTGACGACGCCCTGCCGCCCCGTCTTGACGCCGACGGTGCCGAGCTTCTGCATGGCCTTGGCGAAGTCCTGGAAGAAGGCGGTCCGGTTGTCGGCGTACTGCTGGACGAACACCTTGGTGGGCGGGTACTCCCACAGCGCGGCGTCGGAGGCGAGCAGCCCCAGGCCCCGGGGCAGGTTCTTGAAGTAGAGCTCGTCGAACTCCCGCGGCGTCACGATGTCGTTGAAGATGGAGATGTCCGGGTTGCTCTCGTAGCCGGCGCAGGAGCTCTGCAGCGCCCGCGCGAACTCCGGGTTCAGCGACGGGTCGTGCCCGCTGGCGCCGCCGCCCTTGCCCTTGTAGTTGTACACCCGGTGCGCGAACTCGGAGCAGTGGGAGAAGCCCACGGTGTGGGCGCCCGCCAGCGCCACCATCTCCTGCGGCGTGATGCCCTTGCGCGCGAACAGGACCGTCATGGCGCGCGCCGACATGTTGGTGCGCGGGAGGTTGCCCTCCACGTCGCGCGCGTCGGAGCGGCGCGCGTCGCGGCGGCCGAGGGGGACGGGGAAGCGCGGCCCGCCGAGGATCCCCACCAGGTCGCGCGCGGCCAGCGCGAGGATGTCGGCGCAGGAGACGGTGCCCGGGCAGGCGGCCTCCAGCGCGGCCTTGGCGCGGGCCACGGCGTCGAAGGCGTCCCCCGGGAGGGAGAGGTTGATCTCCGCGGCGCGCTCCGGGGTCCGGTCGGAGGAGAGCGGGGAGACGAGGACGGAGGCGTCGCAGCCGGAGACGAAGCAGTCGTGGAAGAAGAGGCGCAGCGTGCCCGCCGCCGTGGACGGGTTGGCCTGCTGCTTGGCGGCGACCACGTCCGAGACGATCTGCTCCGCGCGGGGGCAGCTGCGGCTGTAGTACGACGTCGACAGCCTGGCCGCCGCCGCCGCCGCGCCGGGGGCCGCGGCGGCGGCGAGGAGCGCGAGGGAGAGGAGGACGCGGCGGAGAAGCGTGCCCATGGCGAGAGAGAGAGAGAGAGAGAGAGAGAGAGGTGGAGGTGGCTGGATTTGGAAATGAGAGAGACGGAGATTGGGGTGAGGGGAAAGGAAAAGGGCGGTGGGCTGGAGAAGGGAAGAATGGTGAAGTGGGAGGATTAGTGATGACTGATGAGTGAAGTAATTGTGGGGTTTAAGGTTAAGGGGAAGGGTGGTGCGGTGGCCTCCCTGGTAAAGACGGGTGGAGCTCGAGGACGGATGGACGGATGTTCCTGCCGCAACCGCGGTGAGTTCTTTATAAGCGGAGGTGGTCCACGCTCCAAACTCTGCAGTGGATTTTGTTTTTTCTTCGAATATATAAACATGACTTTTTTTTTTAGGAAAAGGGCACATATTCATTAAGAAAAATCATCAAAAGTATACAAAACACTTCAAATGTAATAAAAATTACTCATGAATTACCGAACCACCACTATCATCGTCAGAAAGAACCGCTAATGTGCTGCTGCCATTGCTCCTCTATCAAAGTCGACCTGACCTTGTCGATAAAAGCCGAAAAGTCTTTGCGCATGTGTCCCTAAGAATTAGCGTGCTGGAGCCGCAGTCGTCGTTGAAGCACCTGACATCAAATATCGCCACGGCGCAAGCACCACAAGAAACCCTAACCCCCCCCCCCCCTCCCAAGGAGATGGCAGACATAAATCTACGTCGGAGCTTCACCGACTTCATGCAGACGGACGAGCTCGAGGAGGATTGAAACCCGAAAGAGCAACTCGAGGAGGAACCGTCGCCATTCGTCCCATCGCAAAACATGTGATGACTAAAAAACTCTGACCTAAACTACTCATATGCCTAGGGAAAATTACTCACACGTGAGTGGAAATATCATGATGATGGAGAAGAGGTTGTTGACAACGATGGCAACAAATTCCCCTCCCTCGAGGTTGTTCTTCAGACTACCCCTCCCGAAGAAGAACAGAGATGGTAGCGGTTCCATGAAGCGAAAAGTTCACATTAAGGGTTTCAGGGATGAAGGAAAATATAGGCCAAAGAGGGCGTAAGGCGGTGGACAGGGACCCACGCGGCCTTGTGGCTCCATAGCTCTTTTCTCCCAAAATAATTGTACATTTTTGGTAATTTTTTGGGCATCTTTATTTCTACACAAAAAGTAGGACCATGGGAAATTCTATTGAAACGACCTTAGGGCATGGCCAATGCATAGCCTCATGGTGATGCCCCATGTGCCATGTAGGATCGGATGTCATGGAAAGTAGGTCCGTATAGAGAAGCGGGATCCTCTGTAAGAGGCGGGTGCTTGAGGAGAAAAAGTGTGATCCGGTGTAAAAAATTGAAGTGAAGAGAAGGGATGCATGTGTAGTAATGGTCTACTTCCCTCCGGTTCTTTTTACTCCGCGTATTAGATTTGTGTCAAGTCAAACTTTACAAAGTTTGACCATATATATATTAAAAAATATCAACATCTACAATACCCAATATATATACTATGAATCTACATTTCATAATGAATCTAACAATGTTGATTTGGCATTGTGAATGTTGATCATTTTTTCTATAAATTTGATCAAAGTAGAGATACGTTGATTTGACAAAACTTATATGCAGACTAAAAAGGATTGAAGGGAATACTTTCTATCCTTTGATAAGGTCCACTAACAATAGCCTGCGTTGGGAAGAAAAAACCAATACAGATGCCTTAAACTAGTTTTTTGCCAAGAGTCATTTGTATCCATATATCACCATTACACATGTCCTTAGTAGTGGGGACGGTTTTACCAACTTTCCCAGCTCCCGTCCAAAGCTTTCCATAATGTGTGTCAGCGCGTATATAAATCTTTTGGCCGCATGCACGTACCAGGCTGATAATAAACGGAGACTGTGCAGATGAGGTAAGATCGATCACAAAAACAGGCAAGTCGGAGTCAGCAAGTATTAACTTGACCCGCCGATGCAGCAGCTGAGCCTGAGCAGCTCCATTTATGCAGTTCTCGCGATGGATGGAGAGACAGCATGCGTACCTAACCTATACGAAGGCCGGAGTCTGCCAAAGTTAGTTCTTCCTCTGGAAGAAAAAGCAGTTACCACGACCTCCGATGGTTCGCACCTCCGATGTTTAGCTGGCACCACAAGCAAGGATAGGGGCGGAAGCAAAGCAGGTCGAAAGCGCTGAAACCGGCGGCGACCGTATGCGCACGTACGTACGTCCGTGTGGTGCACCGCACGGCTGCGCCACGGAAAATCGTCGTTGCCCTTGATGGCGCGCGTGACCGAACGCGGTATTAACGGTGGTGGGTACGGCGTAGCTGTCCGGCCCGTGAATAAGGTTTGTCACCAGCTTCCGTCTCTCGAGAAGCATCTCACCTGCGACCACATATACACAGCTGTATGCTGGCGCGTATCCAGTTCCAATTTCTGCCAGTGCGCCTTCTTTCGGGAGTGGCTACCTAGCTAAGCTAGGAGTGGAATGCGGAGGTGGACGATGAGGTTTTGCCTCGGAGTTAGCGGGAATCTTAATATTTCTTCACGCATACGCCTCAGCGCTCCATCACATGCCATCCAGGAGTACTCTTAGGGACTATCTGCAGGGCTGTTGAGCATTGATTCATGCGTGTACGTAGGTCCAAAACGGTCGCGATCCTTGTACAGCTGGGGCGCGTACGAGCGACGCACGCCGGACGTATAGCTGTCGTGAGTACGTTCGTACGTTCGGCTGGGGCAGGGCCAGGATATACAGTGCTCCGGTTGATGACACAGTTCGGCTGTCGTGAGAACATCAAAGGGGTTTCGTTTGGGAGAGGTGGACCAACGATCACTCATTTACTCTTTGCCGATGATAGTGTGGTGTTTGTGGAGGGGTTGAGAGAGAATTTTGAGGCTTTGCGCCACATCCTGGTTGATTATGAAGAGGCCTCGGGGCAAAAGGTAAATCTCCAAAAGTCAGCGGTGTACTTTGGCAAGGGTACTTTGGATGGTGACAAGGAGGAACTCAAACATGTGTTGCAAATTTCGGAGGAGGCACTGAGTGAACGGTATTTGGGGCTACCCACGGTGGTGGGAAGATCTAAGGACGGTACTTTCAAATACGTTAAGGATAGTGCGAAAGGGAAAGTGTCAGGATAGAAGGGTCAAGGCTTGTCTAAGATGGCGAGAGAGGTACTTGTCAAATCCGGTCTTCAGTCAACACCGACTTTTACCATGAGCTGTTTCCAACTCACAAAGAAAATTTGCGGGAACCTGTCTACAATTTCTTCAAACTTCTGGTGGGGTGAAACTGATGGTAATAAGAAAGTGCACTGGATCGGTTGGGATAAGATGTGTATGAGCAAGAAGGATGGGGGGCTTGGGTTTAGAGACCCGGAAGCCTTCAATCAAGCTATGCTTGCAAGACAAGCTTGACGTTTACTTCAAGTACCGGATTCTTTGTGTGGAAGGGTCTTAAAGGCGAGGTATTTCCCTGACGGAACGATCTTAAACGCCACATGCCCAGACGGGGGATCATACACGTTCCGAAGTATCTTACACGGCCGCGATCTCCTGAACGATGGGCTGATTTGGAGGATAGGCGATGGATCGCATGTTAAGATTCATCACGACAATTGGTTGCCAAGGAATGGAAGTCTCAAGCCACCGGGCCAACACTATATCGCCGGTTACACACGCGTGGGGGACCTGTTGGAAACTGATGGCCGCTCATGGAACAGAAGAGCGATGATGGAAATGTTCGCACCGGATGAAGCTCTAGAGATTCTGCAGATTCCAGTAGGTGGTCCGGATGTTCAGGATTACCTGGCCTGGAACTACACCAAAAACGGGATCTTTTCAGTCCGGTCAGCATATCATCTTCGGATGAGCCAAAAGCGGATGAGAGCCGGACGGCCGGAATCCTCATCATCAGTGGCAGATCACAAGTCCTGGTTGAGCCTGTGGGACACGGTAGCCTCCATCTTAACTAGGGCCCTCTGCTACGCGTTCCTCTTATACGGGACTAATTCTGCTCAACTCTCATCTTTCTCAATAGTAGGTTGTGGTAGCTGGTAGGAGTTGACGGTTGAGGAAAGCATATGCGTACAGTACACAACGACTTTTGTAGTGTACCTCTTATTTCTAATTTTCGGTCTCTTGATAGTGTTATTTTTCATATGCGTATAGTTGGTATATGAGTCTGTTTAGAACAAATCTAGATGTGCCTTGATTATTGCACATCTACGTGAGTCAATCAAACTAGAAAGAAAAGAAAATGCTTACACGAATCTTAGCATAAAATCAATGACATATGACTTAAATGTACAATACTTAGAGCACATCTAAATGTGCTGTAGCAAAACTGTGTATTAAAATCTCAGCATTATAGAAACACCATTGAAAATAATAATACAAGAGAATCCCTGTGGAGTCCATCATCTTCAGACTCTGGGATGAGTGGATGAAGCCTTGGTGTCGTGGCTATTCACTGTCGGAGCCTGCCAAGCCTAGTTTGTTGCAGATGAAAAGTCATCACCACTTCATTCCCATCGGACAAGTATCCCGGAAATCAAAAGGTGGAGGCAGGAGTGGAGCAGACCCTAAGCTCGCTTCAATGTGTTGTAGTTGTAGGATGATGTTCTATACTAATGAAAGCCTTTGCGCGGTCGTCAGCCCCGGGCCACGGCCCAGCATGCCCAAGGTTTGTCTCCACCCCTGCTTAGAGTCAAATCCTTCGCTTGAATCGATGAAGAACATCACCGAGGAATTTGGGTACTTCTCATAGATGCAACCTTACACTGTATTTTACTAAAGAAACACAACTGATAATGAGCTCCACCCACCTTTCATGGAAACGAAGTCCCGCATTTCCTATTTAATGGTAAGCTCATAGGTATTTTCTCCATCTTAACTAGGGTCCTCTGCTGCGCGTTCCTCTTATACGGGACAAATTCTTCTCAACTCTCATCTTTCTCGATAGTAGGTTGTGGTAGCTGGTCGGATTTGACGGTTGAGGAAAGCATATCCGTACAATACACAACGAGTTTTGTAGTGTACCTCTTATTTCTAATCTTCGGTCTCTTGATAGTGTTACTTTTCATATGCGTATAGTTGGTATATGAGTCTGTTTAGAACAATCTAGATGTGCCTTGATTGTTGCACATTTAAGTGAGTCAATCAAACTAGAAAGAAAAGAAAATGCTTACACAAATCTTAGCATAAAATCAATGACATGTGACTTAAATGTACAATACTTAGAGCACATCTAAATGTGCTTTAGCAAAAATGTGTATTAAAATCTCAGCATTATAGAAACACCCTTGACAATAGTAATACAAGAGAATCCCCGTGGAGTCCATCATCTTCAGACTCTAGGATGAGTGGATGAAGCCTTGGTGTCGTGGCTATTCACTGTCGAAGCCTGCCAAACCTAGTTTGTTGCAGATGAAAAGTCATCACCACTTCATTCCCATCGGACAAGCATCCCAGAAATCAAAAGGTGGAGGCACGAGTGGGGCAGACCCTAAGCTTGCTTCATTGTGTTGTAGTTGTAGGATGATGTTCTGTACTAATGAAAGCCTTTGCGCAGTCGTCAGCCCAGCATGCCCAAGGTTTGTCTCCACCCCTGCTCAGAGTCAAAGCCTTCGCTTGAGTCGATGAAGAACATCACCGAGGGATTTGAGTACTTCTCGTGGATGCAACCTTACACTGTATTTTACTGAAGAAACGCAACTGATAATGAGCTCCACCCACCTTTCATGGAAACCAAGTCCCGCATTTCCTATTTAATTGTAAGCTTGTAGGTATTTTCTCCATCTTAACTAGGGAACTCTGCTGCACGTTCGTCTTATACGGGACAAATTCTGCTCAACTCTCATCTTTCTCGATAGTAGGTTGTGGTAGCTGGTAGGATTTGATGGTTGAGGAAAGCATATGCGTACAATACACAATGACTTTTGTAGTGTACCTCTTATTTCTAATCTTCGGTCACTTGATAGTCTTATTTTTCATATGCGTATAGTTGGTATATGACTCCGTTTAGAACACATCTAGATGTGCCTTGATTATTGCACATCTAAGTGAGTCAATCAAACTAGAAACAAAAGAAAATGCTTACACGAATCTTAGCGTAAAATCAATGACATATGACTTAAATGTACAATACTTAGAGCATATCTAAATGTGCTTTAGTAAAACTGTGTATTAAAATCTCAGCATTATAGAAACACCCTTAAAATAATAATATAAGAGAATCCCTATGGAGTCCATCATCTTCAGAATTTGGGATGAATTGATGTAGCCTTGGTGTCGTGGCTATTCACTGTCGGAGCCTTCCAAACCTAGTTTGTTGCAGATGAAAAGTCATCACCACTTCATTCCCATCGGACAAGCATCCCAGAAATCAAAAGGTGGATGCAGGAGTGGGGCAGACCCTAAGCTTGATTCAATGTGTTGTAGTTGTAGGATGATGTTCTGTACTAATGAAAGCCTTTGCGCGGTCGTCAGCCCAGCATGCCCAAGGTTTGTCTCCACCCCTGCTCAGAGTCAAAGCCTTCGCTTGAATCGATGAAGAACATCACCGAGGGATTTGGGTACTTCTCGTGGATGCAACCTTACACTGTATTTTACTGAAGAAACACAACTGATAATGAGCTCCACCCACCTTTCATGGAAACCAAGTCCCGCATTTTCTATTTAATTGTCAGCTTATAGGTATTTTCTCCATCTTAACTAGGGCCCTCTGCTGCGCGTTCCTCTTATACGGGACAAATTTTGCTCAACTCTCATCTTTCTCGATAGTAGGTTGTGGTAGCTGGTAGGATTTGACGGTTGAGGAAAGCATGTGCGTATAGTACACAACGACTTTTGTAGTGTACCTCTTATTTCTAATCTTCGGTCTCTTGATAGTGTTATTTTTCATATGCGTATAGTTGGTATACGAGTCTATTTAGAACACATCTGGATGTGCCTTGATTATTGCACATCTAAGTGAGTCAATGAAACTAGAAAGAAAAGAAAATGCTTACACGAATCTTAGCGTAAAATCAATGACATATGACTTAAATGTACAATACTTAGAGCATATCTAAATGTGCTTTAGCAAAACTATGTCTTAAAATCTCAGCATTATAGAAACATCCTTGAAAATACTAATACAAGAGAATCCCAATGGAGTCCATCATCTTCAGAATTTGGGATGAATGGATGAAGCCCTGGTGTCGTGGCTATTCACTGTCGGAGCCTACCAAACCTAGTTTGTTGCAGATGAAAGGTCAGCACCACTTCATTCCCATCTGACAAGCATCCCAGAAATCAAAAGGTGGAGGCAGGAGTGGGGCAGACCCTAAGCTTGCTTCAATGTGTTGTAGTTGTAGGATGATGTTCTGTACTAATGAAAGCCTTTGCGCGGTCGTCAGCCCAGCATGCCCAAGGTTTGTCTCCACCCCTGCTCAGAATCAAAGCCTTCGCTTGAATCGATGAAGAACATCACCGAGGGATTTGGGTACTTCTCGTCGATGCAACCTTACACTTTATTTTACTAAAGAAACACAAATGATAATGAGCTCCACCCGCCTTTCATGGAAACCAAGTCCCGCATTTCCTATTTAATTTTAAGCTTATAGGTATTTTCTCCATCTTAACTAGGGCCATCTGCTGCGCGTTCCTCGTATACGGGACTAATTCTGCTCAACTCTCATCTTTTTCGATAGTAGGTTGTGGTAGCTGGTAGGAGTTGACGGTTGAGGACAGCATACGCGTAAAGTACAGAACGACTTTTGTAGTGTACCTCTTATTTCTAATCTTCGGTCTCTTGATAGTGTTGTTTTTCATATGCGTATAGTTGGTATATATGAGTCCGTTTAGAACACATCTAGATGTGCCTTCATTATTGCACATCTAAGTGGGTCAATCAAACTAGAAAGAAAATAAAATGCTTACACGAATCTTAGCGTAAAATCAATGACATATGACTTAAATGTACAATACTTAGAGCATATCTAAATGTGATTTAGCAAAACTATGTTTAAAATCTCAGCATTATAGAAACACCCTTGAAAACAATAATACAAGAGAATCCCTATGGAGTCCATCATCTTCAGAATTTGGGATGAATGGATGAAGCCTTGGTGCCGTGGCTGTTCACTATCGGAGCCTGCCAAACCTAGTTTGTTGCAGATAAAAAGTCATCACCACTTCATTCCCATCACACAAGCATCCCAGAAATCAAAAGGTGGAGGCTGGAGTGGGGCAGACCCTAAGCTTGCTTCAATGTGTTGTAGCTGTAGGATGATGTTCTGTACTAATGAAAGCCTTTGCGCAGTCGTCAGCCCAGCATGCCCAATGTTTGTCTCCACCCCTGCTCAGAGTCAAAGCCTTCGCTTAAATCGATGAATAACATCACCGAGGGATTTGGGTACTTCTCGTCGATGCAACCTTACACTGTATTTTACTAAAGAAACACAACTGATAATGAGCTCCACCCGCCTTTCATGGAAACCAAGTCCCGCATTTCCTATTTAATTATAAGCTTATAGGTACTTTCCCCATCTTAGCTAGGGCCCTCTGGTGCGCGTTCCTCTTATACGGGACAAATTCTGCTCAACTCTCATCTTTCTCGATAGTAGGTTGTGGTAGCTGGTAGGATTTGACGGTTGAGGAAATCATATGCGTACAGTACACAACGACTTTTGTAGTGTACCTCTTATTTCTAATCTTCGGTCTCTTGGTAGTGTTATTTTTCATATGCGTATAGTTGGTATATGAGTCTTTTTAGAACACATCTAGATGTGACTTGATTATTGCACATCTAAGTGAGTCAATCAAACTAGAAAGAAAAGAAAATGCTTACATGAATCTTAGCGTAAAATCAATGACATATGACTTAAATGTACAATACTTAGAGCATATCTAAATGTGCTTTAGCAAAAATGTGTCTTAAAATCTCAGCATTATAGAAACACCCTTGAAAATAATAATACAAGAGAATCCCTATGGAGTCCATCATCTTCAGAATTTGGGATGAATGGATGAAGCCTTGGTGCCGTGGCTATTCACTGTCGGAGCCTGCCAAACCTAGTTTGTTGCAGATGAAAAGTCATCACCACTTCATTCCCATCGGACAAGTATCCCAGAAATCAAAAGGTGGAGGCTGGAGTGGGGCAGACCCTAAGCTTGCTTCAATGTGTTGTAGTTGTAGGTGTTGGGGAACGTAGCAGAATTTTAAAATTTTCTACGCATCGCCAAGATCAATCTATGGAGTCATCTAGCAACGAGGGAGAGGGGAGTGCATCTACATACCCTTGTAGATCGCGAGCGGAAGCGTTCAAGAGAACGGGGTTGATGGAGTCGTACTCGTCGTGATCCAAATCAACGATGACCTAGCGCCGAACGGACGGCACCTCCGCGTTCAACACACCTACGGTTGGGAAGACGTCTCCTCCAACTTGATCCAACAAGGGGGAAGGGGAGGTTGATGGAGATTCAGCAGCACGACGACGTGGTGCTGGAAGCAACGGTGATCTCGGCAGGGCTTCACCAAGCTCAGGGAGAGGGAGAGATGTCACGGGAGGGAGAGGGAGGCGCTAGGGGCTAGGGTGCGGCTGCCCTCCCCCCCACTATATATAGGACCCCTAGGGCGGGGGGCGCCGGCCCTAGGAGATGCAATCTCCAAGGTGGGCGGCGGCCAAGGGGGTTGGAGTGCCCCCCAAGCTAAGTGGGGCGCCCCCACCCTAGGTGCAGGGGGAGGCCCATGGGGGGCGCACCAGCCCACTAGGGGCTGGTTCCCCTCCCACTTCACCCCATGGGGCCCTCCGGGATAGGTGGCCCCACCCGGTGGACCCTGGGACCCTTCCGGTGGTCCCGGTACAATACCGATTACCCCCGAAACTTTCCCGATGGCCGAAACTTGACTTCCTATATATAAATCTTCACCTCCGGACCATTCCGGAACTCCTCGTGACGTCCGGGATCTCATCCGGGACTCTGAACAACTTTTGGGTTACCGTATACTAATATCTCAACAACCCTAGAGTCACCGAACCTTAAGTGTGTAGACCCTACGGGTTCGGGAGACACGCAGACATGACCGAGACGACTCTCCGGTCAATAACCAACAGCGGGATATGGATATCCATGTTGGCTCCCACATGCTCCTCGATGATCTCATCGGATGAACCATGATGTCGAGGATTCAATCAATCCCGTATACAATTCCCTTTGTCAATCGGTACGTTACTTGCCCGAGACTCGATCGTCGGTATCCCAATACCTTGTTCAATCTCGTTACCGGCAAGTCACTTTACTCGTACCGTAATGCATGATCCCGTGATCAACCACTTGGTCACATTGAGCTCATTATGATGATGCATTACCGAGTGGGCCCGGAGATACCTCTCCGTCATACGGAGTGACAAATCCCAGTCTCGATTCGTGCCAACCCAACAGACACTTTCGGAGATACCCGTAGTGCACCTTTATAGTCACCCAGTTACGTTGTGACGTTTGGCACACCCAAAGCACTCCTATGGTATCCGGGAGTTGCACAATCTCATGGTCTAAGGAAATGATACTTGACATTCGGAAAAGCTATAGCAAACGAACTACACGATCTTTGAGCTATGCTTAGGATTGTGTCTTGTCCATCACATCATTCTCCTAATGATGTGATCCCGTTATCAATGACATCCAATGTCCATAGTCAGGAAACCATGACTATCTTTTGATCAACGAGCTAGTCAACTAGAGGCTCACTAGGGACGTGTTGTGGTCTATGTATTCACACATGTATTACGATTTCCGTATAACACAATTATAGCATGAACAATAGACAATTGTCATGAACAAGGAAATATAATAATAACCATTTTATTATTGCCTCTAGGGCATATTTCCAACAGTCTCCCACTTGCACTAGAGTCAATAACCTAGTTACATTGTGATGAATCGAACACCCATGCAGTTCTGGTGTTGATCATGTTTTGCTCTAGGGAGAGGTTTAGTCAACGGATCTGCCACATTCAGGTCCGTATGTACTTTACAAATATCTATGTCTCCATTTTGAACACTTTCACGAATGGAGTTGAAGCGACGCTTGATATGCCTGGTCTTCCTGTGAAACCTGGGCTCCTTGGCAAGGGCAATAGCTCCAGTGTTGTCACAGAAGAGAGTCATCGGGCCCGACGCATTGGGTATGACTCCTAGGTCGGTAATGAACTCCTTCACCCAGATTGCTTCTTGTGCTGCCTCCGAGCCTGCCATGTACTCCGCTTCACATGTAGATCCCGCCACAACGCTTTGCTTGCAACTGCACCAGCTTACTGCCCCACCATTCAAAATATACACGTATCCGGTTTGTGACTTAGAGTCATCCAGATCTGTGTCGAAGCTAGCATCGACGTAACCCTTTACGACGAGCTCTTCGTCACCTCCATAAACGAGAAACATATCCTTAGTCCTCTTCAGGTACTTCAGGATATTCTTGACCGCTGTCCAGTGTTCCATGCCGGGATTACTTTGGTACCTTCCTACCAAACTTACGGCAAGGTTTACATCAGGTCTGGTACACAGCATAGCATACATGATAGACCCTATGGCCGAGGCATAGGGGACGACACTCATCTTTTCTCTATCTTCTGCCGTGGTCGGGCATTGAGCCGTGCTCAATCTCGTACCTTGCAATACATGCAAGAACCCCTTCTTTGACTGATCCATATTGAACTTCTTCAATATCTTGTCAAGGTACGTACTTTGTGAAAGACCAATGAGGCGTCTCGATCTATCTCTATAGATCTTGATGCCTAATATGTAAGCAGCTTCTCCAAGATCCTTCATTGAAAAACACTTTGTTCAAATAGGCCTTTATGCTTTCCAAGAATTCTATATCATTTCCCATCAACAGTATGTCATCCACATACAATATGAGAAATGCTACAGAGCTCCCACTCACTTTCTTGTAAATGCAGGCTTCTCCATAAGTCTGCGTAAACCCAAATGCTTTGATCATCTCATCAAAACGAACGTTCCAACTCCGAGATGCTTGCACCAGCCCATAGATCGAGCGTTGTAGCTTGCACACCTTGTCAGCATTCTTAGGATCGACAAAACCTTCCGGCTGCATCATATACAATTCTTCCTTAAGGAAACCATTAAGGAATGCCGTTTTGACGTCCATCTGCCATATCTCATAATCATAGAATGCGACAATTGCTAACATGATTCGAACGGACTTCAGCTTCGCTATGGGTGAGAAAGTCTCATCGTAGTCAACCACTTGAACTTGTCGATAACCCTTAGCGACAAGCCGAGCTTTATAGATGGTCACATTACCATCCGTGTCTGTCTTCTTCTTAAAGATCCATTTATTTTCTATGGCTCGCTGATCATCGGGCAAGTCAGTCAAAGTCCATACTTTGTTTTCATACATGGATCCTATCTCGGATTTCATGGCTTCCAGCCATTTGTCGGAATTTGGGCCCGCCATCGCTTCTTCATAGTTCGAAGGTTCACCGTTGTCTAACAACATGATTTCCAAGACAGGGTTGCCGTACCACTCTGGTGCGGAACGTGTCCTTGTGGACCTACGAAGTTCAGTAGCAACTTGATCTGAAGTTTCATGATCATCATCATTAACTTCCTCTCTAGTCGGTGCAGGCACCTCAGGAACAATTTCCTGAGCTGTGCCACTCTCCGGTTCAAGAGGTAATACTTCATCAAGTTCTACTTTCCTCCCACTTATTTCTTTTGAGAGAAACTCTTTCTCTAGAAAGGATCCATTCTTGGCAACAAAGATCTTGCCTTCGGATCTGAGGTAGAAGGCATACCCAATAGTTTCTTTAGGGTATCCTATGAAGACGCATTTTTCCGACTTGGGTTCGAGCTTTTCAGGTTGAAGTTTCTTGACATAAGCATCGCATCCCCAGACTTTTAGAAACGACAGCTTAGGTTTCTTGCCAAACCATAATTCATACGGTGTCGTCTCAACGGATTTCGACGGAGCCCTATTTAAAGTGAATGCGGCAGTCTCTAAAGCATAGCCCCAAAATGACAACGACATATCGGTAAGAGACATCATAGATCGCACCATATCCAATAGAGTGAGATTACGATGTTCGGACACACCATTACGCTGAGGTGTTCCAGGCGGCGTGAGTTGTGAAACTATTCCACATTTCCTTAAGTGTGTGCCAAATTCGTGACTCAAGTATTCTCCCCCACGATCTGATCGCAAGAACTTGATTTTCCTGTCACATTGATTATCAACCTCACTCTAAAATTCCTTGAACTTTTCAAAGGTCTCAGACTTGTGTTTCATTAAGTAGACATACCCATATCTACTCAAGTCATCAGTGAGGGTGAGAACATAACGATAGCCACCGCAAGCCTCGACACTCATTGGACCGCACACATCAGTATGTATGATTTCCAATAAGTTGGTTGCTCGCTCCATTGTTCCTGAGAACGGAGTCTTGGTCATTTTACCCATGAGGCATGGTTCGCACGTGTCAAATGATTCGTAATCAAGAGACTCCAAAAGTCCATCTGCATGGAGCTTCTTCATGCGTTTGACACCTATGTGACCAAGGCGGCAGTGCCACAAATATCTGGGACTATCATTATCAACCTTACATCTTTTGGTATTCACACTATGAATATGTGTAACATTACACTCGAGATTCATTAAGAATAAACCATTCACCAGCGGAGCATGACCATAAAACATATCTCTCATATAAATAGAACAACCATTATTCTTGGATTTAAATGAGTAGCCATCTCGAATTAAACGAGATCCTGATACAATGTTCATGCTCGAAGCTGGCACTAAATAACAATTATTGAGGTTTAAAACTAATCCCGTAGGTAAATGTAGAGGTAGCGTGCCGACGGCGATCACATCGACCTTGGAGCCATTCCCGACGCGCATCGTCACCTCGTCCTTCGGCAGTCTCCGCTTATTCCGCAGCTCCTGCTTTGAGTTACAAATGTGAGCAACCGCACCGGTATCAAATACCTAGGAGCTACTACGAGTACTGGTAAGGTACACATCAATTACATGTATATCACATATACCTTTAGTGTTGCCGGCCTTCTTGTCCGCTAAGTATTTGGGGCAGTTCCGCTTCTAGTGACCACTTCCCTTACAATAAAAACACTCAGTCTCAGGCTTGGGTCCATTCTTTGACTTCTTCCCGGCAGCTTGCTTACCGGGCGCGGCAACTACCTTGCCATCCTTCTCGAAGTTCTTTTTACCCTTGCCTTTCTTGAACTTAGTGGTTTTATTCACCATCAACACTTGATGTTCCTTTTTGATTTCCACCTCCGCTGATTTCAGCATTGAATATACCTCGGGAATGGTCTTTTCCATCCCCTGCATATTGAAGTTCATCACAAAGCTCTTGTAGCTCGGTGGAAGCGACTGAAGGATTCTGTCAATGACCGCGTCATCCGGGAGATTAACTCCCAGCTGAGTCAAGCGGTTATGCAACCCAGACATTTTGAGTATGTGCTCACTGACAGAACTGTTTTCCTCCATCTTACAACTGAAGAACTTGTCGGAGACTTCATATCTCTCGACCCGGGCATGAGCTTGGAAAACCATTTTCAGCTCTTCGAACATCTCATATGCTCCGTGTTGCTCAAAACGCTTCTGGAGCCCCAGTTCTAAGTTGTAAAGCATGCCGCACTGAACGAGGGAGTAATCATCAGCACGTGACTGCCAAGCGTTCATAACGTCTTGGTTCTCTGGGATGGGTGCGTCACCTAGCGGTGCTTTTAGGACATAATCTTTCTTGGCAGCTATGAGGATGATCCTCAGGTTCCGGACCCATTCCGTATAGTTGCTGCCATCATCTTTCAGCTTGGTTTTCTCTAGGAAAGCGTTGAAGTTGAGGACAACGTGGGCCATTTGATCTACAAGACATATTGTAAAGATTTTAGACTAAGTTAATGATAATTAAGTTCATCTAATCAAATTATGAACTCCCACTCAGATAGACATCCCTCTAGTCATCTAAGTGAAACATGATCCGAGTCAACTAGGCCGTGTCCGATCATCACGTGAGGCGGACTAGTCAACATCGGTGAACATCTTCATGTTGATCGTATCTTCTATATGACTCATGCTCGACCTTTCAGTCTTCCGTGTTCCGAGGCCATGTCTTTACATGCTAGGCTCGTCAAGTCAACCTAAGTGTATTGCGTGTGTAAATCTGGCTTACACCCGTTGTATTCGAACGTTAGAATATATCACACCCGATCATCACGTGGTGCTTCGAAACAACGAACCTTCACAACGGTGCACAGTTAGGGGGAACACTTTCTTGAAATTATTACGAGGGATCATCTTATTTAAGCTACCGTCGTTCTAAGCAAATAAGATGTAAAACATGATAAACATCACATGCAATCAAATAGTGACATGATATGGCCAATATCATCTGCTCCTTTTGATCTCCATCTTCGGGGCTCCATGATCATCGTTGTCACCGGCATGACACCATGATCTCCATCATCATGATCTCCATCATCGTGTCTTCTTGAAGTTGTCTCGTCATCTATTACTTTTACTACTATGGCTAACGCTTTAGCAATAAAGTAAAGTAATTACATGACGTTTATGTTGACACGCAGGTCATAAATAAATAAAGACAACTCCTATGGCTCCTGCCGGTTGTCATACTCATCGACATGCAAGTCATGATTCCTATTACAAGAACATGATCAATCTCATACATCACATATATCATTCATCACATCCTTTTGGCCATATCACATCACACGGCACATGCTGCAAAAACAAGTTAGACGTCCTCTAATTGTTGTTGCAAGTTTTTACGTGGCTGCTATAGGTTTCTAGCAAGAACGTTTCCTACCTACGCCAAAACCACAACATGATATGCCAATTTCTATTTACCCTTCATAAGGACCCTTTTCATCGAATCCGATCCGACAAAAGTGGGAGAGACAGACACCCGCTAGCCATCTTATGCAACTAGTGCATGTCAGTCGCTGGAACCAGTCTCACGTAAGCGTATGTGTAAGGTCGGTCCGGGCCGCTTCATCCCACGATGCCGCTGAATCAAGATAAGACTAGTAACGGAAAGTAAATTGACAATATCGACGCCCACAACTGCTTTGTGTTCTACTCGTGCATAGAAACTACGCATAGACCTAGCTCATGATGCCACTGCTGGGGAACGTAGCAGAATTTTAAAATTTTCTACGCATCACCAAGCTCAATCTATGGAGTCATCTAGCAACGAGGGATAGGGGAGTGCATCTACATACCCTTGTATATCGCGAGCGGAAGCGTTCAAGAGAACGGGGTTGATGGAGTCGTACTCGTCGCGATCCAAATCACCGATGACCTAGCGCCGAACGGACGACACCTCCACGTTCAACACACGTACGGTTGGGAAGATGTCTCCTCCAACTTGATCCAGCAAGGGGGAAGGAGAGGTTGATGGATATCCAGCAGCACGACGACGTGGTGGTGGAAGCAACGGTGATCTTGGCAGGGCTTCGCCAAGCTCAGGGAGAGGGAGAGATGTCACGGGAGGGAGAGGGAGGCGCCAGGGGCTAGGGTGCGGCTGCCCTCCCTCCCCCTCCCACTATATATAGGACCCCTAGGGGGGCCGGCCCTAGGAGGTGCAATCTCCAAGGGGGGCGGCGGCCAAGGGGGTTGGAGTGCCCCCCAAGCCAAGTGGGGCGCCCCCCACCCCTAGGGTTTCCAACCCTAGGCGCAGGGGGAGGCCCATGGGAGGCACACCAGCCCACTAGGGGCTGGTTCCCCTCCCACTTCAGCCCATGGGGCCCTCCGGGATAGGTGGCCCCACCCGGTGGACCCCGGGACCCTTTCGGTGGTCCCGGTACAATACTGATTACCCCCGAAACTTTCCCGATGGCCGAAACTTGACTTCCTACATATAAATCTTCACCTCCGGACCATTCCGGAACTCCTCGTGACGTCCGGGATCTCATCCGGGACTCCTAACAACTTTCGGGTTACCGTATACTAATATCTCAACAACCCTAGCGTCACCGAACCTTAAGTGTGTAGACCCTACGGGTTCGGGAGACACGCAGACATGACCGAGACGACTCTCCGGTCAATAACCAACAGCGGGATCTGGATATCCATGTTGGCTCCCACATGCTCCTCGATGATCTCATCGAATGAACCACGATGTCGAGGATTCAATCAATCCCGTATACAATTCCCTTTGTCAATCGGTACGTTACTTGCCCGAGACTCGATCGTCGGTATCCCAATACCTCATTCAATATCATTACCGGCAAGTCACTTTACTCGTACCGTAATGCATGATCCCGTGATCAACCACTTGGTCACATTGAGCTCATTATGATGATGCATTACCGAGTGGGCCCAGAGATACCTCTCCGTCATACGGAGTGACAAATCCCAGTCTCGATTCGTGCCAACCCAACAGACACTTTCGGAGATACCCGTAGTGCACCTTTATAGTCACCCAGTTACGTTGTGACGTTTGGCACACCCAAAGCACTCCTACGGTATCCGGGAGTTGCACAATCTCATGGTCTAAGGAAATGTACTTGACATTCGGAAAAGCTATAGCAAATGAACTACACGATCTTTGAGCTATGCTTAGGATTGGGTCTTGTCCATCACATCATTCTCCTAATGATGTGATCTCGTTATCAATGACATCCAATGTCCATAGTCAGGAAACCATGACTATATTTTCATCAACGAGCTAGTCAACTAGAGGCTCACTAGGGACGTGTTGTGGTCTATGTATTCACACATGTATTACGATTTCCGGATAACACAATTATAGCATGAACAATAGACAATTATCATGAACAAGGAAATATAATAATAACCATTTTATTATTGCCTCTAGGGCATATTTCCAACAGTAGGATGATGTTCTGTATTAATGAAAGCCTTTGCGCGGTCGTCAGCCCAGCATGCCCAAGGTTTGTCTCCACACCTGCTCAGAGTCAAAGCCTTCGCTTGTATCGATGAATAACATCACCGAGCGATTTGGGTACTTCTCATGGATGCAACCTTACACTGTATTTTACTGAAGAAACACAACTGATAATGAGCTCCACCCACCTTTCATGGAAACCAAGTCCCGCATTTCCTATTTAATTGTAAGCTTATAGGTATTTTCTCCATCTGAACTAGGGCCCTCTGCTGCACGTTCCTCTTATATAGGACAAATTCTGCTCAACTCTCATCTTTCTCGATAGTAGGTTTTGGTAGCTGGTTGGATTTGACGGTTGAGGAAAGCATATGCGTACAGTACACAACGACTTTTGTAGTGTACCTCTTATTTCTAATCTTCGGTCTCTTCATAGTCTTATTTTTCATATGGGTATAGTTGGTATATGAGTCTGTTTAGAACACATCTAGATGTGCCTTGATTATTGCACATCTAAGTGAGTCTATCAAACTCGAAAAGTAAAGAAAATTCTCACACGAATCTTAGCGTAAAATCAATGACATATGACTTAAATGTACAATACTTAGAGCATATCTAAATGCGCTTTAGCTAAACTGTGTCTTAAAATCTCAGCATTATAGAAACACCCTTGAAAACAATAATACAAGAGAATCCCTATGGAGTCCATCATCTTCAGAATTTGGGATGAATGGATGAAGCCTTGGTGTCGTGACTATTCACTATCGGAGCCTGCCAAACCTAGTTTGTTGTAGATGATAAGTCATCACCACTTCATTCCCATCGAACAAGCATCCCAGAAATCAAAAGGTGGAGGCATGAGTGGGGCAGACCCAAAGCTTGATTCAATCTGTTGTAGTTGTAGGATGATGTTCTGTACTAATGAAAGTCTTTGCGCGGTCGTCAGCCCAGCATGCCCAAGGTTTGTCTCCACCCCTGCTCAGAGTCAAAGCCTTCGTTTGAATCGATGAAGAACATCACCGAGGGATTTGGGTACTTCTCGTGGAAACAACCTTACACAGTATTTTACTGAAGAAACACAACTGATAATGAGCTCCACCCACCTTTCATGGAAACCAAGTCCCGCAATTCCTATTTAATTGTAAGCTTATAGGTATTTTCTCCATCTTAACGAGGGCCCTCTGATGCGCGTTCCTCTTATACAGGACAAATTCTTCTCAACTCTCATCTTTCTCGATAGTAGGTTGTGGTAGCTGGTAGGATTTGACGGTTGAGGAAAGCATATGCGTACAGTACACAACGACTTTTGTAGTGTACCTCTTATTTCTAATCTTCGGTCTCTAGATAGTCTTATTTTTCATATGCGTATAGTTGGTATATGAGTCTGTTTAGAACACATGTTGATGTGCCTTGATTATTACACATCTAAGTGAGTCAATCAAACTAGAAAGAAAAGAAAATGCTTGCACGAATCTTAGCGTAAAATAAATGACATATGACTTAAATGTACAATACTTAGAGCATATCTAAATGTGCTTTAGCAAAACTGTGTATTAAAATCTCAGCATTATGGAAACACCCTTGAAATCCTAATACAAGAGAATCCCTATGGAGTCCATCATCTTCAGAATTTGGGATGAATGGATGAAGCCTTGGTGTCATGGCTATTCACAGTCGGAGCCTACCAAACCTAGTTTGTTGCAGATGAAAAGTCATCACCACTTCATTCCCATTGGACAAGCATCCGAGAAATCAAAAGGTGGAGGCAGGAGTGGGGCAGACCCAAAGCTTGCTTCAATGTGTTGTAGTTGTAGGATGATGTTCTGTACTAATGAAAGCCTTTGCGCAGTCGTCAGCCCAGCATGCCCAAGGTTTGTCTCCACCCCTGCTCAGAATCAAACCCTTCGCTTGAATCGATGAAGAACGTCACCGAGGGATTTGGGTACTTATCGTCGATGCAACTTTACACTGTATTTTACTGAAGAAACACAACTAATAATGAGCTCCACCCACCTTTCATGGAAACCAAGTCTCACATTTCCTATTTAATTGTAAGCTTATAGGTATTTTCTCCATCTTAACTAGGGCCCTCTGCTGCGCGTTCCTCGTATACGGGACTAATTCTGTTCAACTCTCATCTTCCTCGATAGTAGGTTGTGGTAGCTGGTAGGATTTGACGGTTGAGGAAAGCATATGCGTACAGTACACAACGACTTTTGTAGTGTACCTCTTATTTCTAATCTTCGGTCTCTTGATAGTGTTGTTTTTCATATGCGTATAGTTGGTATATGAGTCTGTTTAGAACACATCTTGATATGCCTGGATTATTGCACATCTAAGTGAGTCAATCAAACTAGAAAGAAAATAAAATGCTTACATGAATCTTAGCGTAAAATCAGTGACATATGATTTAAATGTACAATACTTAGAGCATATCTAAATGTGCTTTAGCAAAACTGTGTATTAAAATCTCAGCATTATGGAAACACCCTTGAAATCCTAATACAAGAGAATCCCTATGGAGTCCATCATCTTCAGAATTTGGGATGAATGGATGAAGCCTTGGTGTCGTGCCTATTCACTGTCGGAGCCTGCCAAACCGAGTTTGTTGCAGATGAAAAGTCATCACCACTTCATTCCCATCGGACAAGCATCCGAGAAATCAAAAGGTGGAGGCAGGAGTGGGGCAGACCCTAAGCTTGCTTCAATGTGTTGTAGTTGTAGGATGATGTTCTATACTAATGAATGCCTTTGCGCGGTCGTCAGCCCAGCATGCCCAAGTTTTGTCTCCACCCCTGCTTAGATTCAAAGCCTTCGCTTGAATCGATGAAGAACGTCACGGAGGGATTTGGGTACTTCTCATCGATGCAACCTTACACTGTATTTTACTAAAGAAACACAACTGATAATGAGCTCCACCCGCCTTTCATGGAAACCAAGTCTCGCATTTCCTATTTAATTGTAAGCTTATAGGTATTTTCTCCATCTTAACTACGGCCATCTGCTGCGCGTTCCTCTTATACGGGACTAATTCTGCTCAACTCTCATCTTTCTCGATAGTAGGTTGTGGTAGCTGGTAGGATTTGACGGTTGAGGAAAGCATATGCGTACAGTACACAATGAATTTTGTAGTGTACCTCTTATTTCTAATCTTCGGTCTCTTGACAGTGTTATTTTTCGTATGTGTATAGTTGCTATATGAGTCTGTTTAGAACACATCTAGATGTGCCTTGATTATTGCACATCTAAGTGAGTCAATCAAACTAGAAAGAAAAGAAAATGCTTAAATGAATCTTAGCGTAAAATTAGTGACATATGACTTAAATGTACAATACTTAGAGCATATCTAAATGTGCTTTGGCAAAACTGTGTCTTAAAATCTCAGCATTATAGAAACACCCTTGAAAATGATATCACAAGAGAATCCCTATGGAGTCCATCATCTTCAGAATTTTGGATGAATGGATGAAGCCTTGGTGCCGTGGCTATTCACTGTCGGAGCCTGCCAAACCTAGTTTGTTGCAGATGAAAAGTCATCACCACTTCATTCCCATCGGACAAGCATCCCAGAAATCAAAAGGTGGAGGTAGGAGTGGGGCAGACCCTAAGCTTGCTTCAATGTGTTGTAGTTGTAGGATGATGTTCTGTACTAATGAAAGCCTTTGCGCGGTCGTCAGCCCAGCATGCCCAAGGTTTGTCTCCACCCCTGCTCAGAGTCAAAGCCTTCGCTTGAATCGATGAAGAACATCACCGAGGGATTTGGGTACTTCTCGTCGATGCAACCTTCCACTGTATTTTACTAAAGAAACACAACTGATAATGAGCTGCACCCACCTTTCATGGAAACCAAGTCCCGCATTTCCTATTTAATTGTAAGCTTATAGGTAGTTTCTCCATCTTAACTAGGGCCATCTGTTGCGCGTTCCTTTTATAAGGGACTAATTCTGCTCAACTCTCATCTTTCTTGATAGTAGGTTGTGGTAGCTGGTAGGAGTTGACGGTTGAGGAAAGCATATGCGCACTGTACACAACGAATTTTGTAGTTTACCTCTTTTTTCTAATCTTCGGTCTCTTGATTGTCTTATTTTTTATATGCGTATAGTTGGTATATGAGTCTGTTTAGAACACATCTAGTTGTGCCTTGATTATTGCACATCTAAGTGAGTCAATCAAACTAGAAAGAAAAGAAAATGCTTAAATGAATCTTAGCGTAAAATCAATGACATATGACTGAAATGCACAATACTTAGAGCATATCTAAATGTGCTCTAGCAAAACTGTGTCTTAAAATCTCAGTATTATAGAAACAACCTTGAAAATAATAATACAAGAGAATCCCTATGGAGTCCATCATCTTCAAAATTTGGGATGAATGGATGAAGCCTTGGTGTCGTGGCTATTCACTGTCGGAGCCGGCCAAACCTAGTTTGTTGCAGATGAAAAGTCATCACCACTTCATTCCCATCGGACAAGTATCCCAGAAATCAAAAGGTGGAGGCAGGAGTGGGGCAGACCCTAAGCTTACTTCAATGTGTTGTAGTTGTAGGATGATGTTCTGTACTAATGAAAGCCTTTGCGCGGTCGTCATCCCAGCATGCCCAAGGTTTGTCTCCACCCCTGCTCAGAGTCAAAGCCTTCGCTTGAATCGATGAAGAACATCACCGAGGGATTTGGGTACTTCTTGTCGATGCAACCTTACACTGTATTTTACTAAAGAAACACTACTGATAAGGAGCACCACCCGCCTTTCATGGAAACCAAGTCCCGCATTTCCTATTTAATTGTAAGTTTATAGGTATTTTCTCCATCTTAACCAGGGCCCTCTGCTGCACGTTCCTCTTATACGGGACTAATTCTGCTCAACTCTCATCTTTCTCGATAGTATGTTGTGGTAGCTGGTAGGAGTTGACAGTTGAGGAAAGCACATGCGTACAATACACAACGACTTTTGTAGTGTACCTCTTATTTCTAATCTTCGGTCTCTTGATAGTGTTATTTTTCATATGCGTATAGTTGGTATATGAGTCTGTTTAGAACACATCTAGATGTGCCTTGATTATTGCACATCTAAGTGAGTCAATCAAACTAGAAAGAAAAGAAAATGCTTACACGAATCTTAGCGTAAAATCAATGACATATGACTTAAATATACAATACTTAGAGCACATCTAAATGTGCTTTAGCAAAACCGTGTATTAAAATCTAAATGTGCTTTAGCAAAACTGTGTATTAAAATCTCAGCATTCTAGAAACACCCTTGAAAATAATAATACAAGAGAATCCCTATGGAGTCCATCATCTTCAGACTCTGGGATGAGTGGATGAAGCCTTGGTGTCGTGGCTATTCACTGTCGGAGTCCGCCAAACCTAGTTTGTTGCAGATGAAATGTCATCACCACTTCATTCCCATCGGACAAGCATCCCAGAAATCAAAAGGTGGAGGCAGGAGTGGGGCAGACCCTAAGCTCGCTTCAATGTGTCGTAGTTGTAAGATGATGTTCTGTACTAATGAAAGCCTTTGCGCGGTTGTCAGCCCCGAGCCACGGCCCAGCATGCCCAAGGTTTGTCTCCACCCCTGCTTAGAGTCAAAGCCTTCACTTGAATCGATGAAGAACATCACCGAGGGATTTGGGTACTTCTCGTAGATGCAACCTTACACTGTATTTTACTGAAGAAACACAACTGATAATGAGCTCCACCCACCTTCCATGGAAACCAAGTCCCGCATTTCCTATTTAATTGTAAGCATATAGGTATTTTCTCCATCTTAACTAGGGTCCTCTGCTGCGCGTTCCTCTTATACGGGACAAATTCTGCTCAACTCTCATCTTTCTCAATAGTAGGTTGTGGTAGCTGGTACGATTTGACGGTTGAGGAAAGCATATGCGTACAATACACTACGACTTTTGTAGTGTACCTCTTATTTCTAATCTTCGGTCTCTTGACAGTGTTATTTTTCATATGCGTATAGTTGGTATATGAGTCTGTTTAGAACAATCTAGATATGCCTTGATTATTGCACATTTAAGTGAGTCAATCAAACTATAAAAAAATGCTTAGACAAAACTTAGCGTAAAATCAATGACATATGACTAATGTACAATACTTAGAGCACATCTAAATGTGCTTTAGCAAAACTGTGTATTAAAATCTCAGCATTATAGAAACACCCTTGAAAATAATAATACAAGAGAATCCCTGTGGAGTCCATCATCTTCAGACTCTGGGATGAGTGGATGAAGCCTTGGTGTCGTGGCTATTCACTATCGGAGCCTGCCAAACCTAGTTTGTTGCAGATGAAAAGTCATCACCACTTCATTCCCATCGGACAAGCATCCCAGAAATCAAAAGGTGGAGGCAGGGTTGGGGCAGACCGTAAGCTTGCTTCAATGTGTTGTGGTTGTAGGATGATGTTCTATACTAATAAAAGCCTTTGCGCGGTCGTCAGCCTAGCATGCCCAAGGTTTGTCTCCACCCCTGCTCAGAGTCAACGTAGATGCACCTCCCCCCTGCTCAGAGTCAGAGCACCATCATTGCCTCTCGAACCAACGCCCTCGCACTCAATCAAATACTACACTCTTTTTGTTGTTGGATGCACCGCCAGAGCGAGGGTTAGATGAAAAGGATATTATTCTGGCTTCAACATGTAGCCGCCGCCGCCTCGCCGCTTTGAGCAGGACACTTGATCAAGACAGGAAATGTAAGCAAAAACCGAACGTGCCGGCGAAGCGGGTCGGCAACGGTGCGGACGGGAGCCATGGCAACCCCTAATCGCCTTTTGTTCGCCTGTGACCGTGAGCATGGCGAAGATGTATCGTATCGGTTCGACCCTCCTGATAGTGCAGTTTGTGGTAGTTTGAGAGTAGACGGGTTTTCCGGTGGATGACACTTTGTCCGCACATGCGTGATGTACCTGCGCACGAGCCGGTCCGTTGGTCCCCCGAGCTCCCATTTATACGCTGTCCCCGGCAAAATTATTGGGGTCGCTCGGAACTGTGTCTTTTTTTTGAAACTCACATCAAAGCTTTATTTAGGTCTCCCACGTGGGCATTTCGTCTGAAACAGTACGCAAAATAAAATCTGGGGGCACATGCAGCCACACCTTGCAAACATTATTCGAAACTGCTTCCTTAGCAAGCAGATGAGCAGCACCATTAGCTTCTCTCCTTACCCAAGCAATTCTCCAGCTTTCCATCGAGGCCAACATCTGCCGAACTTCTTCGATGATTGGTCCTATCGGTGAGAGATCCTTCTGCTCACTCTGGAGTTTGCTAACAATCAACTTGCAGTCCATTGCAATGTGTATCTTTGTAACATGCAGATCGTTCGCCATTTGGATAGCTCTCTTACATGCCAAGAGCTCACAACGCTCCGGGTCCCTCCCCAGTGGGAGGGCGTGGCATGCACCACCCAAGTATGCTCCATCATGATTTCTGAAAATCATCCCAGCACCACTGATCTCGCCGCCCTTACTAGTTGCACCATCGACGTTGAGCTTGATCCAGCCCTCATCCGGGGGTTTCCATCTTTCCTTCAAAACCGGTCTAGCCTGCTTGCTCTTGCGCCCATGGATCGCCTGCCACTCTGAGATCAAATTAAACACCCTTTGCGCGATCGGCTCCAGCTCTTCAATCCTCTGTCCATCACGAGCATTGTTTCTGGCAAGCCAGAGTGCATATACACCCTGCACCATAACAGCCCGCTCATCATCCGAGGCATCCGCGAACCACGATAGTAGCCACCTAGATAACGCACTCTGGGAATAGATTGACTCTGGTGGGATCGCCACCGGTACTCCCAACTCCGACTGCATTATCGCCCAAAATTTCTTAGAGTGATAGCAACCCCAAAATCTGTGCAGGTTCGTTTCCTCACGCCCGCACGCTGTGCAGAACACACCTGCTTTGATCTTCCTCCTAAGGAGCTCTGCACCAACTGCCAGTCCATTCCTTATCAAACGCCACATGTGAATTTTCGCCTTGCCCGGCACAAATACCTATAAGCTTACAATTAAATAGAAAATGCGGGACTTGGTTTCCATGAAAAGCGGGTGGAGCTCATTATCAGTTGTGTTTCTTTAGTAAAATATAGTGTAAGGTTGCATCGACGAGAAGTATCCAAATCCCTCGGTGATGTTCTTCATCGATTCAAGCGAAGGCTTTGACTCTGAGCAGGGGTGGAGACAAACCTTGCACATGTTGGGCTGACGACCACGCAAAGGCTTTCATTAGTACAGAACATCATCTTACAAGTACAATACATTGAAGCAAGCTTAGGGTCTGCCCCACTCCTGCCTCC
Source organism: Triticum urartu (assembly GCF_056163025.1). Classification (NCBI taxonomy): domain Eukaryota; kingdom Viridiplantae; phylum Streptophyta; class Magnoliopsida; order Poales; family Poaceae; genus Triticum; species Triticum urartu. The sequence continues at coordinate 547,093,011 of NC_141874.1, forward strand.
ACCATTTGATTTCTGGGATGCTTGTCCGATGGGAATGAAGAGGTGATGACTTTCATCTACAACAAAGTAGGTTTGGCAGGCTCCGATAGTGAATAGCCACGACACCAAGGCTTCATCCATTCATCCCAAATTCTGAAGATGATGGACTCCATAGGGATTCTCTTGTATTAGTATTTTCAAGGGTGTTTCTATAATGCTGAGATTTTAATACACAGTTTTGCAAAAGCACATTTAGATATGCTCTAAGTATTGTACATTTAAGTCATATGTCATTGATTTTACGCTAAGATTCGTGTAAGCATTTCCTTTTCTTTCTATTTGGATTGACTCACTTAGATGTGCAATAATCAAGGCACATCTAGATGTGTTCTAAACAGAATCATATACCAACTATATGCATATGAAAAAATAACACTATCAAGAGACCGAAAATTAGAAATAAGAGGTACACTACAAAAGTCGTTGTGTACTGTACGCATATGCTTTCCTCAACCATCAAATCCTACCAGCTACCACAACCTACTATCGAGAAATATTAGAATTGAGTGGAATTTGTCCTGTATGAGAGGAACACGCAGCAGAGGGCCCTAGTTAAGATGGATAAAATACCTATAATCTTACAATTAAATAGGAAATGCGGGACTTGGTTTCCATGAAAGGTGGGTGGAGCTCATTATCAGTTGTGTTTCTTTAGTAAAATACAGTGTAAGGTTGCATCCATGAGAAGTACCCAAATCTCTCGGTGATGTTCTTCATCGATTCAGGCGAAGGCTTTGACTCTGAGCAGGGGTGGATACAAACCTTGGGCATGCTAGGCTGACGACCGCGCAAAGGCTTTCATTAGAACATAACATCATCCTACAACTACAACACATTGAAGTTAGCTTAGGGTCTGCCCCACTCCTGCCTCCACCTTTTGATTTCTGGGATGCTTGTCCGATGGGAATGAAGTGGTGATGACTTTTCATCTGCAACAAACTAGGTTTGGCAGGCTCTGATAGTGAATAGCCACGACACCAAGGCTTCATCCATTCATCCCAAATTCTGAAGATGATGGACTCCATAGGGATTCTCTTGTATTATTATTTTCAAGGGTGTTTCTATAATGCTGAGATTTTAATACATAGTTTTGCTAAAGCACATTTAGACGTGCTCTAAGTATTGTACATTTAAGTCATATATCATTGATTTTACACTAAGATTCGTGTAAGAATTTTCTTTTATTTCTAGTTTGATTTACTCACTTAGATGTGCAATAATCAAGGCACATCTAGATGTGTTCTAAACAGACTCATATACCAGCTATACGCATATGAAAAATAACACTATCAAGAGACCGAAGATTAGAAATAAGAGGTACACTACAAAAGTCGTTGTGTACTGAACGCATATGCTTTCCTCAACCGTCAAATCCTACCAGCTACCACAACCTACTATCGAGAAAGATGAGAGTTGAGCAGAATTATTCCCGTATAAGAGGAACGTGCAGCAGAGGGCCCTAGTTAAGATGGAGAAAATACCTATAAGCTTACAATTAAATAGGAAATGCGCGACTTGGTTTCCATGAAAGGTGGGTGGAGCTCATTATCAGTTGTGTTTCTTCAGTAAAATACAGTGTAAGGTTGCATCCACGAGAAGTACCCAAATCCCTCGGTGATGTTCTTCATCGATTCAAGTGAAGGCTTTGACTCTAAGAAGGGGTGGAGACAAACCTTGGGCATGTTGGGCCGTGGCTCGGGGCTGACGACCGCGCAAAGGCTTTCATTAGTGTAGAACATCATCCTACAACTACAACACATTGAAGCAAGCTTTGGGTCTGCCCCACTCCTGCCTCCACCTTTTGATTTCTGGGATGCTTGTCCGATGGGAATGAAGTGGTGATGAATTTTCATATGCAACAAACTAGGTTTGGCAGGCTCCGACAGTGAATAGCCACAACACCAAGGCTTCATCCACTCATCCCAGAGTCTGAAGATGATGGACTCTATAGGGATTCTCCTGTATTATTGTTTTCAAGGGTGTTTCTATAATGCTGAGATTTTAATACACAGTTTTGCTAAAGCACATTTAGATGTGCTCTAAGTATTGGACATTTAAGTCATATGTCATTGATTTTACGATAAGATTCGTGTAAGCATTTTCCTTTCTTTCTAGTTTGATTGAGTCAATTAGATGTGCAATAATCAAGGCACGTCTAGATGTGTTCTGAACAGACTCATATAGCAACTATATGCATATGAAAAATAACACTATTAAGTGACCGAAGATTAGAAATAAGAGGTACACTACAAAAGTTGTTGTGTACTGAACACATTTGCTTTCCTCAACCGTCAAATCCTACCAGCTACCACAACCTGCTATCGAGAAAGATGAGAGTTGAGCAGAATATGTCCCGTATAAGAGGAACGCGTAGCAGAGGGCCCTAGATACGATAGAGAAAATACCTATAAGCTTACTGAGGGAGTCCTGGATTAGGGGGTATCCGGACGGCCGGACTATATCCTTTGGCCGGACTATCGGACTATGAAGATACAAGATTGAAGACTTCGTCCTGTGTCCGGATGGGACTCTCCTTGGCGTGGAAGGCAAGCTTGGCAATATGGATATGTAGATCTCCTTCCTTGTAACCGACTCTGTGTAACCCTAGCCCCCTCCGCTGTCTATATAAACTGGAGGGTTTAGTCCGTAGGGACGACAACAATCATACCATAGGCTAGCTTCTAGGATTTAGCCTCTTTGATCTCGTGGTAGATCAACTCTTGTACTACTCATATTATCAAGAACAATCAAGGAGGACGTAGGGTATTACCTCCATCAAGAGGGCCCGAACCTGGGTAAACATCGTGTCCCCTGCCTCCTGTTACCATCCGCCTAGACACACAGTTCGGGACCCCCTACCCGAGATCTGCCGGTTTTGACACCGACATTGGTGCTTTCATTGAGAGTTCCACTATGTCGTCACCGTTAGGAAGGATGCCTCGTCTCGTTGTTAAAAACAACATTACCGCCGGGGGAGCCCTGGGTGTCGGCCAAACTCTCCGGCTAGGCAGTTTCATCATGACCGCCCGTTCGGCTGCTGCACCGACGATGACTTCTCGGGTCATCGAAAACAGCCTCCACGTCAGCTTGGAATTTGCCGAGCAGATGGATCCAATGGAGCTCTCTTCCCTAAACGAGCTCTTGGATGGCATCGCCGCCTTGGGAGTCGCTACGGACTATGATCGGATTGTGCTTAAACCAGATCGAAGGTAGATTAACTCTCCACCGGTCACCCATCATATTGCGGTGGTGGAGGAACAATGCGGCGATTCTTCCTCTATCTTGAGGACTAACTATGTCCGGATTCCTGAGCTCTCCGAGCCGGATACCCATTTACGGGAGGACATCACCCAAGCCCTAAACCTAGAGTCAGGCAGCGGGCCAGACTTATCGGGCAACATCCCGGAACCCGAACTTCCAGGATTGGAAACTCCTCGGCCCCTGGGTCTCAGATCGGGTAAGGGTTCGGACTCAAATCCACCACCCACCCAAACATAAACGATCTTTCCCACATCAGGCAAGAGCCCCAGGAAACAATACATCATTATTGGGCCACATTCCACCTTGTGATAAACAAGGTTAAGGATTGTCGCGAGGAAGACGTAGTCTCATTTTTCTGCAATAATTGCACGGAGAAGGGAATCCTTAACGCCATAAGTCACCGTGACACATCACGCTTCGCCGACTTGGCGTTCATAGTACGAAAGTACTGTGCGACGGAAAGCGCCTAGAAAACCGAAACGAAATTTTGGGATAATCCGGCTCCGAATATACACCCAATCCGAACTAAAAGGGTGCACTATCATAAGACACCCGAGTTAATTACAAAGAAGAAAAAACCCTCTACAGGGCGTGGAACCGTATTGGAGGGATGGCTCAACGGACCCTGCAAAATTCATAGTACAGTGGATACCATACCAACACACAGTCTTAGAGCATGTTGGGTACTCCGGCAGGTGGCCAAAAGTGGTGAGGATCTTCTCATCCCAGATGCCACAGAGCACCATCCCGGGGATAACAATACGGTATTAACAGTATTTGAGACCTTCGCATCAAATTATAGGCGCAAGCGAACACTCCGCAGCCTTGCCGAAATCTGCCACATGGCAACAATAAATCCATGGAGTGACACGACCATTACCTTCAATGCCAGTGACGAACCTAAATTCCGAACAGCCCGAGCACCAGCTGCACTGGTCCTCAGTCCAATTGTGGACGGCTTTCGACTCACCAAAGTACTCATGGACGGCGGCAGTGGATTAAATGTCATCTATGAGGAAACTCTTCAAAAAATGGAAATAGACTGGAACCACATTGAGCAAAGCAGCACAACCTTCAAAGGAATTGCTGTGCTGGGAAAATCACACTAGATGTGGTATTCGGCACACCGGAGAACTATAGGTCCGAAGAAATTACATTCCAAGTGGCCCCGTTCAGTAGCGGATACCACGCCCTTTTAGGGTGGGAGGCGTTCACGATCTTCCAAGACATACCCCATTACGGGTACATGAAGCTCAAAATGCCCGGGCCCAACAGAATCATCACTCTCGCTAGTGATCCGGACACAGCACTCCACGCCGAAAAAAAACAGTCGCATTGGCCCTCGAGGCATTATCCAAAGCCCTTTCGGCCGAGAATTAACTGCGCTACACTCCACAGTGGACAGGGACGACGTGATACTTGACAAGAGATCCAAGTCCACCTCTTTTAAACCAGCGGATGAAATAGTCAAATTCCAAGTCCACCCAACGGACCCTACAAAAACCGCCTCCATCGGGGCACAGTTAAACCCCGCCGTGGACCCCGCACTATGAGAGTTCCTGCGCGAGAATTGGGACATATTCGCCTGGCATCCCTCAGACATGCCAGGAATCCCACGCGGGCTGGCCGAGCACAACCTTAATGTTCTAAAGGAATTCAAGCCGGTCAAGAAGACTCTTCGGCGTTTCTCCGAACCTAAGAGACAAGCTATGGGAGAGGAACTAGCCAAGTTATTGGAGGCCGGATTCATTAGAGAAATAAAACACCCGGACTAGCTAGCAAACCTGGTGATGGTACCAAAGAAGGACAAATCCTGGCGCCTATGTGTCGATTTCAAGGACCTCAACAAGGCTTGCCCAAAGGATCCCTTCCCCCTCCCCCGCATCAATCAAATTATCGATGCTACCACAGGACACGATTCATTGTGTTTCCTCGACGCATACTCCGGCTACCACCAAATCAAGATGGCGGAGTCCGACCAAGCCGCAACGACATTTATCACACCATACGACCCCTTCTGTTTCAACACAATGCCTTTTGGGCTCAAAAACGCCGGCGCAACGTATCAGCGCATGATTCAGACATGTCTGGAGAAACAGATCGACAAAACAGTAGAGGCATACGTAGATGATGTGGTTGTCAATACCAAACACAACGACTCTCTAATAGACGACTTGAGGCTCAATCCGGAAAAATGCGTTTTCGGTGTACCAGCCGAAAAGCTCCTGGGCTTCATCGTCTCCAGTAGAGGAATTGAAGCAAATCCGGCCAAAATCCGAGCTCTGTCACAGTTGGCTATCCCAACGGACCTCAAACAAATCCAGAAATTAACCGGATGTGTGGAGGCTCTAAGCCGCTTTATCTCCCGCTTAGGAGAAAAGGCATTACCCCTTTATCGCCTCCTTCGGCGCACCGTACACTTCGGGTGGACAGACGCTGCCACAACCGGATTGGAAGAAATAAAAGCCATACTGGCAACCAACCCAATCCTGGCCGCGCCAAACATCGGCGAACCAATGCTGTTGTACATTGCGGTAACTCATCAGGTTGTAAGCGCAGTGCTCGTCGTCGAACGAGAAACGGACGGCCCTTCAAAAGCCGGTATATTATGTATCCACTGTCCTTACTCCATGCAAATCACGGTACCCACATTATCAAAAGATAGCCTATGCGGTATTCATGGCATCCCGGAAGCTGCGACACTACTTTCAAGAGTGTTCAATTACAGTAGCCTCGGAAGTGCCACTTAATGATATTATAAACAACCGCGACGCCATGGGCCGGATTGCCAAATGGGCCATTGAGCTCCTCCCGTTCGACATAACATACAAACCCCGGCGAGCTATTAAATCGCAAGTATTGGCCGACTTTGTCGCCGAATGGACGGAAGCCAAACTCCCTAAAGAGTACGACGCATACTCCAATTGGATCATGCACTTCGACGGCTCCAAAATGCTGGCTGGTCTGGGGGCTGGCGTCGTCCTAACGTCCCCAACCGGAGATATAGTTCAATACATACTCCAGATACTGTATACAGACTCCAACAACGCAGCCAAATACGAAGCCCTGTTACATGGCCTTCGGATGGAAGTTTCCATGGGCATTCAACGCCTGGAGGTGCGTGGGGATTCGAACCTTGCAATATCCCAAATAAATGGAGACTTTGATGCCAAGGATCCGAAAATGGCGGCCTATCGCAATGCCGTCCTAAAGATGTCAGCTCGGTTCGAGGGGCTCGAATTTCACCATGTGGCTCGGGAAAACAATCAGGCGGCAGATATCCTCGCCCGCATCGGTGCAAAACGCGATGTGGTCCCCGCCAACATCTTTTTGGAGAGGTTGTTTAAGCCATCCATGGTATGGTAAGGGGACACCGGTAACAATAGTCCGGACCCGGCCAAAATTCCCGATACCGAACACTCTGACACAATCGGAGGCTCTGCCACCGAAATAACACCTTCAGCCCACGTAATAATGGCCGTTATCGCCCCATGGACAGAACCATTCTTGGCCTACCTAACTAGGCAGGAACTTCCCAAGGACCAAAATGAGGCACGCTGCATAGTGCGGCGATCTAAAGCCTACAGGGTCCACGAGGGAGAGCTGTATAAAAAAAGCACTACCAGAGTCCTTCAAAGGTGCATCTCCGAAGAGGAATGGCGGAAGCTTTTGGCAGAAATTCACGCCGGACTCGGCGGCCACCACGCCGCAGCCCGGGCCCTTGTAAGCAAGGCCTTCCGTACATGTTTTTATTGGCCGACGGCCCGGGTAGATGCACAGGACTTGGTCCAACGCTGCGTCGGTTGCCAGCTTTTTGCAAACCAAAGCCACATGCCACCCACCGCCCTCCAAACAATCCCCATTACCTGGCCCTTCGCGGTTTGGGGGCTTGACATGGTTGGACCCCTTAAAGGGGGAACCCATAAGAAAAAATACTTACTGGTCATGGTGGATAAATTCACCAAATGGATAGAAGCCAAACCTGTTAAAACGGCCGAATCCGGACTGGTGATAGACTTCATATCCGGGGTTGTACACCATTATGGCGTCCCCCACAGCATCATCACTGACAACGACACGAACTTCACGGCCGACGAGGTAAAACTCTTGTGCAGCAACATGGGCATCAAGCTCGATTATGCTTCTGTCTATCACCCACAAACTAACGGCCAAGTTGAGCGTGCAAATGGTCTTATCATGAGCGGCATCAAACCCAGATTAGTGCGGTCCTTAAAGGAGTCTAACACGCACTGGGTAGAGGAGCTCGACTCTGTACTTTGGGGGCTGCGGACCGCGCCGAATCGTACTACCAGATACACACCCTTCTTTATGGTGTACGGCGCAGAGGCGGTTCTGCCCTGCGACATAATTCATGACTCACCTCGAGTGTGCATGTACGAAGAAAGAGAAGCCGAGCTCGATCGGCAGGACAGTCTGGACACCCTAGAGGAGGAGCGCGACGTGGAAAAAGCCCGTTCCGCATTCTATCAGCAACATGCTCGAAGATACCAAAGCAGAGAAGTACGGGCCAAAACTTATAATGTTGGCGAGCTAGTTCTACGCCTGCCGGAGAAGAAAAAGACCAAGCTCGAGCCCAAATGGGAAGGTCCCTTCATTATTGACCAAGTTCTGACTGGTGGAGCGTACCGTCTACGGGATGCATCGAGTAATCGACTTGAGCCGAACCCATGGAACGTAGCCAGGCTCCGAAGATTCTACAACTAGTGCCAGACTCTATGTTCGTCTCCTTCCTCTGTCCATTTTTTGCATATACATTATCTGTCTTTTCTCTCTTTCTTTCTTTTATTCTTTCTCAAGGCCTTCAAGGGCCAACTTGTGCCTTGCTTGCACACTATTGACGCGCTAACCACGCTCATTATACCTGGGGGATTCTTACATAGAAGCTTAATTATTTATCTGGGCTTCATGCCCCGCACATGTGTTATTCTTCCGCATGTACCTTTTCTTCGCCATTATATGCATCGATATGACTTAAGTTTTGGCCAAGCTGGGTTGCCTAGCTCTTGTATTTATGTCCTATGTTCCCGTTAATTCGGCTAGGGCATAAGGGGAGCACCTCTGCGATTGTTACTGCCGGGTCAGCCGGATGTGTACCTCAGACTGGGTGAAGTCGAAAGCTAGCATTCTTAAGGGAATATTCGGTCGGTGAACAAAAGATGATTTTTATTTATTTTCCATATGTGCCCTAGATGTTTTTGCCTGCGTCTCCTCTCGCAGTTCGGACATGCACTTTAGGGCATGCATACCCAGGGAAAGGAACCCTTAACGGAACTATTCTCCCTAGAAGATGTTTCTTACTACCCATGTAATATAACATAACTAGTTGGGTACTTTTCTGTTCAAGCACTAGTGACCCCTACGCCTGGTTTCCACGCATACCCCAGTCCTTATATAACTGAGCGGGTATTCAGATACACTCTGGACTATCAGGTCCCGAGGTTGAGGCGAAAAGGTCCGCCATGACAAATGATTTACAATCCGGCTAGAAGGCATTATACATGTCACTTTAATTACATAGTCATGTAGACTGACTAAATTCCTCTTCTATACCATCCAACAGGCTGTCTATCCTACAATCCTATTGGGAATACTTTGCGGCTAATTCTACTTGCCCATACACTAAGCTAACGGGGATCTCTTTCCCATCGGGCCCCACAGGTCCGACCTCGGCCATGTGGTTTGGGTCAGCCTTGGTATACCGTGTCTTCACCATGGCACAGGCTTCCCTGGCACCTTGACGGCAGGCCGATATCTTCCATAATCGGAAGCGCCGCCGTGCTCCCTTGAGCTTCTCCGCAAGCTCTCCAATGCCTGCTCGTAGGGAGACGGATGGCCACAAGTCCTGGGCAATACTTTGCATCACCTGCCGAACTTGTTCGTGTAGTTGTGAGAGCTCGGGTAGAAGATCACCCGCAGACCCGGGCTTCTGCTCCACGGGACGAACCGTCAGCATACCTGCAGACATAACTCTGTTAGCCGGCTTCTTCGCCGCACTCTTTTAAGGGTTCGTTCAAGCACTTACTGAAAATGCCGCGTCGAAGCCGCTTATTCTCCTTCACGGAGTCCGCAAGCTGGGCTCGAGCATCTTTCAGTTCCACGCTTAGCTTGGTATTGGGCGTCTTGGAGATTGTTTTTCTCCCGCATGACCTTAGTCAGCATGCGTTCGCCAGCCTTTAGCTGTCGTACGACATGCTGGTCCTCCGGATTCTCTCCGGAGTCATCTGCAATATATATTGTTAGATCTGTAGCCATGCCGCACACTATATGGTACCTATCATTCTTTGAAACAAATGTTACCAGCTGGGGACTTTTCAGGTTCCTTCAATGCGGCGACGGTGGCCCGAAGTTGGGTCTTGCATTCCTCCAGCTCCTGTGACAGTCGAGTATTCTTCTCTGTAAGAACCTGCACAATAAATGATCCTTAAATCAGTTGTGCCAACTGTTTCAAGTCTCAGGGGCTACTGATATATATACTCATCAAATTTTCTTACCCGTACATCCTTTACATACTGGTCCGTGGCTCTGGCTAGACCATTTTGAGCAGCACGGATGTACGCATCTCCTGAGTTGAATGCATCAAACGCCTCTCTGGAGAAACAAGCGTCACGGAGTACGGCTCGGCGATGCCTGTGATTCATGGCGCTCTCCACTTCGGAATTTGTAGCGGATATCTTATCCGCATCCTCTATAGAAGGAGAATCCGGCGTGTGCCTCGTGTTAGCTTCCGCCTCTGTGTCCGGCCCTGGAGCCCGACTGGTAGAGGCGTGATCGGCGACCTCTCCGGATATTGTCCGGCGAGCGTTCTTCCTTCTAGGAAATAGGGGTGTTATTATGTTTTTAAAGACGACAACCACGGAGTGAGGTGTTGCATCATACCTCTGCGCCGGCGTCTCCGTCCGGACCGCCTTCCTTTTTAGCCTGTCCGGCTTTGAAACCCCTTGTTGGCAAGTCGTCGCGGGCTCGGCATGGTGTCCCGAGGGCCTTCCCTATAAAACACCGTTTGTATACGGTAGGTGAAGTGCATAAAAGGAAATCATTTTCAAAGGTTGGGACTCCGGTCTCATTTACCTGCGAGGCTGGGAGTAGCCCAGGGTAGTCGGCTATAATGGCCACCATGGCGTCATCACAGCTTAGCTGATAGAAAATCCTATCAATCAGCTCCACGAATATGTCCGGATCCTCTTTGAGGCCGGGGTCGAGGACCCGTTCAGGATCCTCCGATTGTGGAGGTGGGCTGTTGATCTCCCCTACCGCCTTACGCAGTTCCTGCGATGAAACGTCAAGGTAAATATTTATCATGAAAACAAGGGTAGGATGGAAGTAAAAAGAGCGGAAGCTCACCCAGCTTCGAGGGTTGTTTATGGAGAATCCATCCCGTGGCTTGATGCGGAGGAACTCCTCTTCTTCCCCCTTATACAGATCAGATAGAATTTTTGCTAGAGCAGCAACTGAGTCCGGTCCCTTGTGCCCGCAGCGAGTGGCATCATCTTCCCTGTTGAAGTGCCACATGGGGTGGCCTCGATATTGAAGTGGCTACACCCCCCGCATAATGCATATTGCCATAACCTCGGTTATGGCCAGTCCTGATTTGGCCAGCAACTTTATCCGGCCCATCAGATAAAATACGTCTCTATCATATTCCTCCTGTGGGCTCCGTGGGCGCCAGCTTAGGCATTTCTTCAAAGGGGCGTTGTCGAACTCAGGAAGACCAATCCGGATAGGATCCGAGAGAGGAACATCCTCCATATAAAACCACTCCAAAGGCCAGTCCTCGGATGTATTTTTCGGGGTACCGGATAGGTATCCGGTCCCAGCGATGCGCCATACTTCGGCTCCGCCCACTTGATATATTGATTCCCTATGTGTACGGGGCACAAGGCAGAACAACTTCTTCCATAGCGCGAAATGAGCTTCGCAACCCAGAAACAGCTCGCAAAGGGCTACGTAACCAGCGATGTGCAATATGGAGGCAGGGGTGAGGATGTGCAACTGGAGGCCGTAGAACTCCAGGAGCCCTCGGAGAAATGGATGGATTGGAAATCCGAGTCCCCTTAACAAATAAGGGACAAGGCATACCCGCTCTCCCTTAGAGGGGTTGGGAATGCTCTACGCTTGCTCCCCGCCATTATAGGTGGCGAGCCCGACTTGAACCGGGACCATATAGGCTGGAGGGAGGAATCCCTGGGTCTGTAGCTTCACTAATTGGATGTGCAGGACGGAACACTTCTCCCAATCTCCGGGCTTGGGGCTGCGGGAGCGAGAGGAGGAGGTGCGCTGGCCGGCCATGTTGGGATGGATTTTTTCGGGCGCGCTCCGATGAATGCTCGCTGAGGGAGGATGGTGTGGCTTGGATATGAGGATCACCGTCTCTTTAATAGACAGTTCATTCACATAGATGGGGTGGTAAATGTAAAAACACCCTGGCTCCTCACATTCGCTTGACACGTGGAAGATGGCCATTATTGGACGCAGAAGCCAAGAAGCGCAACATTTACAAGAAGCCGGACACTATTTAACAGGTACTCAGAGTTTGAAGAAGAACCCGCCTTGCAATGCCGAATACAATCTGCGCGCCGGACTCATCGTCATTGAATCCTGGTTCGGGGGCTACTGAGGGAGTCCTGGATTAGGGGGTATCCGGACGGCCGGACTATATCCTTTGGCCAGACTGTCGGACTATGAAGATACAAGATTGAAGACTTCGTCCCGTGTCCGGATGGGACTCTCCTTGGCGTGGAAGGCAAGCTTGGCAATACGGATATGTAGATCTCCTTCCTTGTAACCGACTCTGTGTAACCCTAGCCCCCTCCAGTGTCTATATAAACCAGAGGGTTTAGTCTGTAGGGACGACAGCAATCATACCATAGGCTAGCTTCTAGGGTTTAGCCTCTTCGATCTCGTGGTAGATCAACTCTTGTACTACTCATATTATCAAGAACAATCAAGCAGGACATATGGTATTACCTCCATCAAGCGGGCCCGAACCTGGGTAAACATCGTGTCCCCTGCCTCATGTTACCATCCTCCTAGACGCACATTTCGGGACCCCCTACCCGAGATTCACCGGTTTTGACACCGACACTTACAATTAAATAGGAAATGCGGGACTTGATTTCCATGAAAGGTGGGTGGAGCTCATTATCAGTTGTGTTTTTTCCAGTAAAATACAGTGTAAGGTATAACTCACAAGTGACTGAAGATTTTTCACCGACTCGGGGGCGGGGTTAGGCAAGGGGATCCGTTATCGCCTTACCTATTCTTATTATGTTCTGAAGCTTTGTCTAGTTTGTTGCTACATGAAGAAGTTGGGGGCTTAGATGGGATAAAGGTGTGCAGAAATGCACCGTTAGTGTCGCACCTTTTATTTGCTGACGACTCGTTGATTCTCATGAAGGCGGATATGAATAATGCAACTTCTCTGCAATGAGTACTTGACACCTATTGTGATAACTCTGGTCAACTAGTTAGTGTGGTGAAATCTAGTATCTATTTTAGTCATAATACCGATGTTGATATGAGGATCGATATTTGTCTTCTTTTGAATATTGACAATGTAGCATTATCTGATAAGTATTTGGGCTTACCATCTCTGGTTGGTCTTGACAGAAGTGACTGTTTTAAGCACCTTGTTGAAAGAATTATGAAGAGGATAAATGGGTGGAAGGAAAAGAGTCTTTCAGTTGCTGGGAAAGAAACTTTATTAAAGGCAATGGCTCAGGCAATTCCTGTTGGGGAACGCAATATTTCAAAAAAAAATCTACAATCACGCAAGATCTATCTAGGAGATGCATAGAAACGAGAGGGGAGAGTTTGTCCATGTACCCTTGTAGACCGAAAGCGGAAGCGTTTAGTAACGCGGTTGATGTAGTCGAACGTCTTCGCGATTCTACCGATCCTAGCACCGAACGTACGGCACCTCCGTGTTCAGCACACGTTCATCTCGATGTCGTCCCTCAAGCTCTTGATCCAGTTGAGGACGAGGGAGAGTTTCGTCAGCACAACGGCGTGTTGATGGTGATGATGAAGTTACCGGCGCAGGGCTTCGCCTAAGCACTACAATGATATAACCGAGGTGTGTAACTGTGGAGGGGGACACCGCACACGGCTAAGAGAAGACTTGGTGTGCCTTTGGGGTGGCCCCTCCCACGTATATAAAGGAGGGGGAAGAGGAGGCCAGCCCAAGGGCGGGGCGCCATAGGGGGAGTCCTACTTGGACTCCCGATCCAAGTAGGATTCAGCCCCCTCCCCTTTCCTATTCCAACTAGGAGAAGGAGGGAAGAAAGGAGGGGGGCGCCGCCCCCAAGCCATGTCCAATTCGAATTGGCAAGTGGGGCGCCACCTCCTAGCCGACCCTCTCTCTTCTCCACTAAGGCCCATGTTGGCCCATTAACTTCCCGGCGGGGGGGGGGGGGGGGGAGGGGTTCCGATAACCCCCGGTACTCTGAAACTTCCCGAAACCATTCAAGTATCCGAATGTAACCTTCCAATTTATGAATCTTTACCACTCGACCATTTCGAGACTCCTCATCATGTCCGTGATCTCATCTGGGACTCCAAACAATCTTCGGTCATCAAATCACATAACTCATAATACAAATCGTCATCGAACGTTTAGCGTGTGGACCCTACGGGTTCGAGAACTATGTAGACATGACCGAGACACATCTCCGTTCAATAACCAATAGCAGAACCTGGATGCTCATATTGGCTCGTACATATTCTACGAAGATCTTTATCGGTCAAACCGCATAACAACATACATTATTCCCTTTGTCATCGGTATGTTACTTGCCCGAGATTCGATCGTCGGTATTATCATACCTAATTCAACCTCGTTACCGGCAAGTCTCTTTACTCATTTCGTAATGCATCATCCCATAACTAACTCATTAGTCACATTGCTTGCAAGGCTTATAATGATGTGCATTACCAAGAGGGCCCAGAGATACCTCTCCGATACACGGAGTGAGAAATCCTAATCTCGATCTTTGCCAACTCAACAAACACCATCGGAGACACTTGTAGAGCATCTTTATAATCACCTAGTAATGTTGTGAAGTTTGATAGCACACAAGGTGTTCCTCCGGTATTCGGGAGTTGCGTAATCTCATAGTTATAGGAACATGTATAAGTCATGAAGAAAGCAATAGCAATAAAACTAAACGATCATTATGCTAAGCTAACGGATGGGTCTTGTCCATCACATCATTCTCTAATGATGTGATCCCATTCATCAAATGACAACACATGCCCATGGTTAGGAAACTTAACCATCTTTGATTAACGAGCTAGTCAAGAAGAGGCATACTAGGGACATTCTGTTTGTCTATGCATTCACACATGCACTAAGTTTCCGGTTAATACAATTCTAGCATGAATAATAAAAATTTATCATGATATAAGGAAATATAAATAACAACTTTATTATTGCCTCTAGGGCATATTTCCTTCAGTCTCCCACTTGCACTAGAGTCAATAATCTAGATTACATAGTAATGATTCTAACACCCATGGAGTCTTGGTGTTGGTCATGTTTTGCTCGTGAGAGGCTTAGTCAACGGGTCTGCAACATTCAGATCCGTATGTATCTTGCAAATCTCTATGTCTCCCTCCTTGACTTGATCATGGATGGATTTGAAGTTTCTCTTGATGTGTTTGGTTCTCCTGTGAAATCTGGATTCCTTTGCCAAGGCAATTGCTCCAGTATTGTCACAAAAGATTTTCAATGGACCCGATGCACTAGGTATGACACCTAGATCGGATATGAACTCCTTCATCCAGACTCCTTCATTTACTGCTTCCGAAGCAGCTATGTACTCTACTTCACACGTAGATCCCGCCATGACGCTCTGCTTGGAACTGCACCAACTGACAGCTCCACCATTCAATATAAATACGTATCCGGTTTGTGACTTAGAGTCATCTGGATCAGTGTCAAAGCTTGCATCGATGTAACATTTACGACGAGCTCTTTGTCACCTCCATAAATGAGAAACATATCCTTAGTCCTTTTTAGGTATTTCAAGATGTTCTTGACCGCTGTCCAGTGATCCACTCCTGGATTACTTTGATACCTCCCTTCTAAACTAATAGCAAGGCACACATCAGGTCTGGTACACAGCATTGCATACATGATAGAACCTATGGCTGAGGCATAGGGAATGACTTCCATTTTCTCTCTATCTCCTGCAATGGTCGGGCATTGAGTCTGACTCAACTTCACACCTTGTAACACAGGCAAGAACCCTTTCCTTGAATGATCCATTTTGAACTTCTTCAAAACTTTATCAAGGTATGTGCTTTGTGAAAGTCTAATTAAGCGTCTTGATCTATCTCTATAGATCTTGATGCCCAATATATAAGCAGCTTCACCAAGGTCTTTCATTGAAAAATTCTTATTCAAGTATCCTTTTATGCTATTCAGAAATTCTGTATCATTTTCGATCAACAATATGTCATCCACATATAATATCAGAAATGCTACAGAGCTCTCACTCACTTTCTTGTAAATACAGGCTTCTCCAAAAGTCTGTATAAATCCATATGCTTTGATCACACTATCAAAGCATATATTCCAACTTCGAGATGCTTGCACCAGTCCATAAATGGATCGTTGGAGCTTGCACACTTTGTTAGCACCTTTTGGATCAACAAAACCTTCTGGTTGCATCATATACAACTCTTCTTTAAGATATCCATTAAGGAATGCAGTTTTGACATCCATTTGCCAAATTTCATAATCATAAAATGCGGCAATTGCTAACATGATTCAGTCGGACTTAAGCATTGCTACGGGTGAGAAAGTCTCATCGTAGTCAACTCCTTGAACTTGTCGAAAAACCTTTTGCAACAAGTCGAGCTTTGTAGACAGTAACATTACCGTCAGCGTCAGTCTTCTTCTTGAAGATCCATTTATTCTCTATGGCTTGCCGATCATCGGGCAAGTCAACCAAAGTCCACACTTTGTTCTCATACAAGGATCCCATCTCAGATTTCATGGCCTCAAGCCATTTTGTGGAATCTGGGCTCATCATCGCTTCCTCGTAGTTCGTAGGTTCGTCATGGTCAAGTAACATGACCTCTAGAACAGGATTACCGTACCACTCTGGTTGACCTACGAGGTTCGGTAGTAACTTGATTAGAAGTTTCATGATCATTATCATTAGTTTCCTCACTAACGGGTGTAGGAATCACTAGAACTGATTTCTATGATGAACTACTTTCCAATAAGGGAGCAGGCACAATTAGCTCATCAAGTTCTACTTTCCTCCCACTCACTTCTTTCGAGAGAAACTCCTTCTCTAGAAAGGATCCTTTTTTAGCAATGAATATCTTGCCTTCGGATCTGTGATAGAAGGTGTACCCAACGGTTTCCTTTGGGTATCCTATGAAGACACATCTCTCCGATTTGGGTTCGAGTTTATCAGGTTGAAACTTATTTGGGTTTGAGCTTAGGTTTCTTGCCAAACCATAGTTCATATGGTGTCGTCTCAATGGATTTAGATGGTGCCCTATTTAACGTGAATGCAGCCATCTCTAAAGCATAACCCCAAAATGATAGCGGTAAATCAGTAAGAGACATCATAGTTCGCACCATATCTAATAAAGTGTGGTTACGACGTACGGACACACCATTACGCTGTGGTGTTCCAGGTGGCGTGAGTTGCTAAACTATTCCACATTGTTTCAAATGAAGACCAAACTCATAACTCAAATATTCACCTCCATGATCAAATCGTAGAAACTTTATTTTCTTGTTACAATGATTTTCCACTTCACTCTAAAATTCTTTGAACTTTTCAAACGTTTCAGACTTATGTTTCATCAAGTAGATATACTCATATCTGCTCAAATCACCTGTGAAGGTCAAAAAATAACGATACCCGCCGTGAGCCTCAACACTCATCGGACCACATACATCACTATGTATTATTTCCAATAAGTTAGTTGCTCGCTCCATTGTTCCGGAGAATGGAGTCTTAGTCATCTTGCCCATGAGGCATGGTTCGCAAGCATCAAGTGATTCATAATCAAGTGATTCCAAAAGCCCATCAGCATGGAGTTTCTCCATTCGCTTTTCACCAATATGACCTAAACGGCAGTGCCACAAATAAGTTGCACTATCATTATTAAACTTGCATCTTTTGGTTTCAATATTATGAATATGTGTATCACTACTATCGAGATTCAACAAAAATGGACCACTCATGAAGGGTGCATGACCATAAAAGATATTACTCATATATATAGAACAACCATTATTCTCCGATCTAAATGAGTAACCGTCTCGCATCAAACAAGATCCAGATATAATGTTCATGCTTAACGGTGGCACCAAATAACAATTATTCAGGTCTAAAACTAATCCCGAAGGTAGATGTAGAGGTAGCGTGCCGACGGCGATCACATCGACTTTGGAACCATTTCCCACGCGCGTCGTCACCTCGTCCTTAGCCTATCTTCGTTTAATCCGTAGCCCCTGTTTTGAGTTGCAAATATGAGCAACAGAACCAGTATCAAATACCCAGGCGCTACTACGAGCATTAGTAAGGTACACATCAATAACATGTATATCAAATATACCTTTCACTTTGCCATCCTTCTTATCCGCCAAATACTTGGGGCAGTACCACTTCCAGTGACCAGTCCCTTTGCAGTAGAAGCACTCAGTCTCAGGCTTAGGTCCAGACTTGGGCTTCTTCACTTGAGCAGCAACTTGCTTGTCATCCTTCTTGAAGTTCCCCTTCTTTCCTTTGCCTTTTTTTCTTGAAACTGGTGGTCTTGTTAACCATCAACACTTGATGCTCCTTCTTGATTTCTACCTCCGCAGCCTTTAGCATCGCAAAGAGCTCGGGAATTGTCTTATCCATCCCTTGCATATTATAGTTCATCACGAAGCTTTTGTAGCTTGGTGGCAGTGATTGAAGAACTCTGTCAATGACACTATCATCAGGAAGATTAAATCCCAGTTGAGTCAAGTGGTTGTGGTACCCAGACATTCTGAGTATATGTTCACTGACATAACTATTCTCCTCCATCTTGCAGTTATAGAACTTATTGGAGACTTCATATCTCTCAATTCGGGCATTTTTGCTTGAAATATTAACTTCAACTCCTGGAACATCTCATATGCTCCATGACATTCAAAACATCTTTGAAGTCCCGATTCTAAGCCATAAAGCATGGCACACTGAACTATCGAGTAGTCATCAGCTTTACTCTGCCAGATGTTCATAACGTCCAGTTGCTCCTGCAGCGGGTCTTGTACCTAGCGGTGCTTCCAGGACGTAATTCTTCTGTGTCGCAATGAGGATAATCCTCAAGTTACGGACCCAGTCCGTGTAATTGGTACCATCATCTTTGAACTTAACTTCCTCTAGGAACGCATTAAAATTCAAGGGAATGGTAGCATGGGCCATTGATCTACGACAACATAGACATGCAAATACTATCAGGTACTAAGTTCATGATAAATTAAAGTTCAATTAATCATATTACTTAAGAACTCCCACTTAGATAGACATCCCTCTAGTCATCTAAATGATCACGTGATCCATATCAACTAAACCATGTCCGATCATCACATGAGATGGAGTAGTATTGAATGGTGGACATCACTATGTTGATCATATCTACTATATGATTCATGCTCGACCTTTCGGTCTCAGTGTTCCGAGGCCATATCTGCATATGCTAGGCTCGTCAAGTTTAACCTAAGTATTATGCACGTGCAAAACTGGCTTGCACCCGTTGTACGTGAACGTAGAGCTTATCACACCCGATCATCACATGGTGCCTCGGCACGATGAACTGTAGCCACGGTGCATACTCAGTGAGAACACTTATACCCTGAAATTTAGTGAGGGATCATCTTATAATGCTACCGTCGTACTAAGAAAAATAAGATGCATAAAGGATAAACATCACATGCAATCAAAATAAGTGATATGATATGGCCATCATCATCTTGTGCCTTTGATCTCCATCTCCAAAGCACCGTCATGATCACCATCATCACCGGCTTGACACCTTGATCTCCATCTTAGCATCATTGTCGTCTCGTGATACGTCTCCAATGTATCTATAATCTATGAAGTATTCATGCCAATATATTATCATTCTTTGATGTTTTACAATCATTTTACAACAACTTTATATCATTTTTTGAGACTAACCTATTGACCCAGTGCCCAGTGCCAGTTGCTGTTTTTTGCTTGTTTTTTACATCACAGAAAATCAATATTAAACAGAGTCCAAACACCGCGAAACTTTTTGTGGATTTTTATGGGCCAGAAGACTCCCGATGGGCCAGAGCAGCACCTGGGGGTGCCCCGAGGGGGGCACAACCCACCAGGGCGCGCCAGGCCCCCTAGCATGCCCAGGTGGGTTGTGCCCACCTCGGTGGCCTCCCGCACCCCTTCTTTGCACTATAAATTCCCAAATATTCTGAAACCCCTCGGGGTTAACCTAGATCATAAGTTCCGCCGTCGCAGGGCTCTATAGCCACCGAAAACCAATCTAGACCCATTCCGGCACCCTGCCGGAGGGGGGGAATCATCTCCGGTGGAAATCTTCATCATCCCGGCGGCCACCACGATGAGGAGGGAGTAGTCCACCCTCGGGGATGAGGGTTTGTACCAGTAGCTATGTGTTTAATCTCTCTCTCTCTCTCTCGTGATCTATATCATGGGATTTGTTAATATAGTCGGATCATATGATATTTCTCCCCTCTATAGTCTTGTTGTGATGAATTGAATCTTTACCCATTGAAGTTTTGTCATGTCAGATTGAATGTTCAGATTTGAGAACACATGATGTATGTCTTGCGGTATGAATACTTGAGGTGACATTGGGGTATCTTATAGATTCACTTGATATACGTTATGGCCCCCAACTTGCGGATTCCCGCGGTGATATTGGGGTAATCTTTGCACAGGGGTTGATGCATGTTTTTATTATCCTTTCTCCGATAGAAACTTTGGGGTCTCCTTGTAGTTCTTTGTGTGGATTGAGTATTATGAATATGAATTTGCTTTGGTGTTATTCTAGTACGAACTCTAGGATAGATCGAATGGAAACAATAGCTTTGTGTTATTTTAGTACGAACTCTTGAATAGATCGAACGGAAAGAATAGCTTTGAGGTGGTTTCGTACCCTACAAACAATTTCTATCTTTTGCTCTCCGCTAATAGGAATTCGGAAGTGATTCTTTATTGCACTTTGAGGGATAATCATATGATCCAACTATCTTAGCATTGTTGAGAGATTGCACTAGCGAAAGTACGGACCCTAGGCCTTGTTTTTAAGCATTGCAATACCGTTTTTGTACGAATTTATTATTTGATACCTTGCTGTTTTTATTTATTTAGATTATAAAAATATATTTCTACCATCCATATTATACTTTTATCACCATCTCTTCGCTGAACTAGTGCACCTATACAATTTGCCATCTCTTGTATTTGGTTGCAGGGTTATTTGAGGCAGACCATCTTCATTCTACACCTCTCACGGATTGATAAACCTTAGGTCATCCACTTGAGGGAAAACTGCTACTATCCTACAAAACTCCGCGCTTGGAGGCCCAACATGTGTCTACAAGAATAAATTTGCGTAGTAGACATCAAGCTCTTTTCTGGCGCCGTTGCCGGGGAGGTGAGTGCTTGAAGGTATATCTTTAGATCTTGCAATCGAATCTTTTAGTTTCTTGTTTTATCACTAGTTTGGTTTATAAAAGAAAACTAAAAAATGGAATTGAGGTTGCATCATATTATTGATCATCTTTATAATATCTTTCTTGAAAATGATGGTTCGGAAAATTGTGCTCAATTGTCAGAAGAAGAAGTTAATAAAATGCTTGGCACAAAATATTTGAATGATGAGCATGATTGCAATGTTGTTAGTATAAATTCTTTGAATATCCAAAATGCTAATGATGATTGCACAAGTCATGAAAAAAATGTTTCTTAACCATGTAAATTTTTGCGGAGTGAATTGGGAATGCATTTGCACACCAAAAAGGGAAGATAGATTTTGTAAGAAGCATAAATATTTAGAAATGAAAACGTTGCAAGAGAGGCTAGATGATTGTGCTGAAAGATGTAATTTTTCTCGCCATCCTTGTGAACTTTGCAATGAATGTGGTCATCTAAATCTCCAATGCAAATTCTTTCATGATCAAATCGTGTCCAAAATTTGTGATAACTTGATTACCCTTGAGCATCATAAAGAGCTTAGTCTTCTTTTGGGTTATGAAGAAATGAAACGTATAACTAAGGGTATCCCAAAATTTAATCTTGAGAGATTTCTTGATTTTGATCTAGAGGAAATTTATATGTTTTGTACGATAAATTGCATTGAGAATCCTTATATTGCCAACTATCTAAAGACAAGAGAACAAATGGAATATGAAGAGAGTACTAATGAAAGGGAAAACATTTCCCAATACCCTCCTAGTGTTTATTATGATGAATCAGGTAATGAGGAGGAGCTTCCTATCCAATCAATCTTTTCATCAAGAAGCTTGAAAAAATTAATTAAACCCACACATGGTGTGGTGAAGAAGAAGAAAAGAAGAAAGAATAGAGGTAAAAAGGTATCTCTCCCAAATAATGTTGCACCCATCACTATCGTGCCTCATGAAAGTGAATCAAATATGTTGATGGAGGATAATGATATTGATGATCATTTTGTTATGCCTATTGCTTGTTGTGATAATTATAATTGGGAAGACAACTATATTCCTTATGATCTTGAAAATCTTTTTAGCACTTGCTTGGAAGAATATGATAATAATGTTTCCTATACTATTGGTGCCATTCATGCTATTGATAAAAATGATTGTGATGATATGCAAAACCACAAGCTTGGGGATGCTATGTTTGATGAGTATGATATGTTTGAAGATTTATTTGCTGTAAATAATGCTTGTCCTAAGATTGGGGATTCTTTGCTTAATGAATATGATCCTTTGATTCCTTCTACTTTCGATAAGAGAATTTATTATGATGATAGCATGCCTCCTATTTATGATGATTACATTGATGAAAGTGGGTTTGGAAGAGTGTCAACTTTAGGTAGTAGTGATCCCACTATTTTGGAGGGTGTTGAATCTTATTACAATATTGATGAAAGTGGATTTGGAGAGGTCATGACTTTATTTAGTGATACATCCACTATTTTGGAAGAGGTTTCAATTGACTATGGCAATAAAGTTGCTATCTATGATGATTACTATGATGACATGTATGCCATAAAGAGTAATAAATTTTCTGTGCTTATGCATCATGGAAAGAGTGTTGTATGTGATAGTTATATTGTTGAATCCATTCATGTTGCCTCTGAAAATTATTACGATAAAGGAACTTGTGCCCTTACATATATCAATAATATCAAGTTTCTTCTCTATGTGTTGATTGTTTTAAAGTTACACTTGTTTTGCCTTCCTATGCTAGTTGTTTCTTGTTCACATAAGTTGTTTTCTCACAAAATCCCTATGCATAGGAAGTGGGTTAGACCTAAATGTGCTAGTCATATGCTTCATGATGCTCTCTTGATGTTTCAGTTATTATGTTTTATGCGAGCATCATCGAAATCATCATGCCTAGCTTAAAAGGCATAAAAGAAAAGCGCTTGTTGGGAGACAACCCAACACTTTTACCTACTGTTTTTATGTGTTAACATGATTATTCTACTGTAGTAATCATGTTTTATTGCTTTTGTTTAAATAAAGTGCCAAGTAAGACCTTTGGGATGGCTTACGGTGATAGTTGATTTGATCTTGCTAAAAAACAGAAACTTTTGTGCTCAGGAAAACAATTCTCATTTTTAACAGAAGCATGATAAAATGCTGAATCTTTCTGCAGAAGATCAACAGACAAATCTCTCATGTTTTCATAAATTTTCAGAATTTTTGGAGTAGCATAAGTATGGTTTGAGTACAGATTACTACAGACTGTTCTGTTTTTGACAGATTCTGTTTTCAATGCATAGTTTGCTTGTTTTCTAGTTTCTATGGCTTATATTGCTCAATATAAATTCTGGAAATGATATGATACAGTAGGAATTGTGTGGAAACAATTATGAATATTGTCTTTGACAGCACCAAAGTGAAATGGTTTGCTCTTTATCATACTAACCTATCTCACGAAATTCCGTTAAGTTTTGTGTGATTGAATTTTTCAAGTTTTGGGTGAGATATCTATATGAGGGGAATGAGTGACAAGACCCTTATCTTGGGGATTCCCAAGGCACCCCAAGTTAATATTCAAGGAAGATCCAAGAAACTAAGCTTGGGGATGCCCCGGAAGGCATCCCCTGTTTCGTCTCCAACATTATCGGTAACCTCACTTGGAGCTATGATTTCATTCGTCACATGATATGTGTTTTGCTTGGAGTGTCAATTATTTTGTTAGTATTTGATTGCTGTTATTTAGAATAATGTTTTGCATCTTTTATTTCAATAAAAGTGGCAATGATAGCCTTTACTATGCTTATTTTGCAAGTATACATGTTGCTGTTTGAAAACAGAAAGTTTACCGCTGTGGCAAAAATTACCTAGAAAATTAAGAATGTGATAAAATGTTGAATTTTTTTGAAAAAATAGCTATGATAAATTTTCTACAGTTTGGTAAACTTTCATAATGTTTGGATTTGAATAAGTATTGATACTCTTGCATTCTTTACAGGCTGTACTGTTTTGGCAGATTGCTGTTATGTTTGCATTGTTTGCATATGTTTGCTTGTTTAATGATTCTATTTGAGGATATGAGTATTAAATATGCAGAGGCATTTAGTATGAAATTTTGAATAATAATTTTAGTTATTTTCTATAGTAGAGAATGATAAGGTTTTTGCATTGGTTTATACTAACTTATCTCACAAGTTCTTGTTGAGTTTTGTGTGGATGAAGCTTTTGAGATTTAGGAAAACCATGATATGAGAGTAATTAAGGAGACACAAATGCTCAAGCTTGGGGATGCCCTAGTCATCCCAAAATAATATTTCAAGAAGTCTCGAGCATCTAAGCTTGGGGCGGTAGGCATCCCACCTTTTTTCTTCAACAATTATCGGTTAGTATCGGTTGAGCCTAAGTTTTTGCTTCTTCACATGATGTGTGCTATCCTTGGATAGTCATTTTATTTTGTTTTGCTTTTTGTTTTAATAAAGTACTTGGATCTGAAAGTTTTTAAATAAAATATAATCCTCAAATAGTTGGCAGGGAGGCTAAGTAAGTGGCATTCACATCCCGTCAACGAAGCTCTTTTCTATGTCATTTACTCTTGTGCTTCACTTATATCCTATGAGTAAATTGTTGAACAAATTGAATGTCATGAAGTTGAAATCATATCATGCCTAGTGGTAGCTTCACATTGAGTTTAGAAAGTGAAATCTTTTGAGGCTTGACAATCACAATATTGGTCATACAAGCAATTCACGAAAAATTAGTATAAGGAAGAGAACTTTCACATATAAATACACTATCATGGAAATCTTTTGTGATTGTGAGCCTCCATCAAAATATTATATGCCAAAATTGTTGACGTTGGACAAGGAAGACAACGTAATGGTTTATGTTTGTTCATATTCACATAGAATTTATATTGTCATAGATCCTTCAACATGTGGTGCTTGCCCCCCATCTTTGCTAGCCAAAAATTCCACACCATGTAGAGATACTACTTGTGCATCTAAAAACCCTTAAACCCAAATCTTATTTTCAACAGTCCACCATACCTACCTAAGGATTGAGCAAGATCCTTCAAGTAAGTTTTCATCGGTGCAAAAAGGCAATAATAATTGCTTCTAAAAGTTTTAGATCATTTAGTGTAAGAGAAAATTGAGCGTTGTACGAACTTGTGATGGCAAAGTAATAAAAGCGACGGACTGCATAATAAAGGTTGCTATCACAAGGGGCAATATAATGTGACGTTCTTTTGCACTAAGGGATTGAGCATACAAACAAATAAGCGCATGGCAACCTCTAATTCCCTCTGTGAAGGGCCTATCTTTTACTTTTCAGTATTTACTTTTATGCAAAGAGTCAAAGTTTTTCTCTCTATTCCTTTTTATTTTTCTCTTTTGGTAAGCATCATGTGGTGAGGAAAGATCTAGGCACATATATCCAGTTGGATATGGGTAGCATGAGTTATTATTGTTGACATCACCCTTGAGGTGAATACGTTGGTAGACGAAATTATAAGCCCCTATCTTTCTATGTGTCCGGTTGAAACGTTTTGCTCATGTGTACAAGGTGAGTGTTAGCAATCATAGAATACTATATGATGGTTGAGTATGTGGAGCTCTTACTTAAACTCTATTGAATAAGTTGAATTGCAATTGCTTGGTGACTGAGATCATAGGTTGTTGGGTTTCAAGAGAATTCATTGTTTTGAACCATAACATGTGAATGGGTTGCCACTATAACATGAGAAGTTTCATAAGAAAGAATTGCTGTTATGATGCTAGGAAAATTAATTGAAATTATCATTGATCAAACTTGTGCACTTTGCTAGCATTCACACTTCATAAATTATTTCTTTTATCATTTACCTACTCGAGGACGAGTAGGAATTAAGCTTGGGGATGTTGATACGTCTCCAATGTATCTATAGTTTATGAAGTATTCATGCCAATATATTATCATTCTTTGATGTTTTACAATCATTTTGTAGAAAATTTATATCATTTTTTGGGACTAACCTATTGACCCAGTGCCCAGTGATGATGACATGTACCTAGGGTAGGGTAATAGGCCTGACCTAGACACCCTCCCCAAGGACACTTCTCAAAGATCAACAGCATTCAAAGCACATTAATTCCCACCGACTGGAATCTCCTCCAAGTGCAATTCACTCGACCAACAACTCCACTCGGATAACCCAATTCCATTCGACCAATATATCACCATTCGACCATACAAGAAACCACTTGGAAGACAGAAGACCTAAAGTCACTCAGGATGGCAACGGTCAGGCGTCCACTCCGTAGTGTTAATGATCATTTATATGTCTTTATTGATGGCGTTACTAGTAACGCCTCATCTTTATGTACATTGAACCCTGTATAACTGAGGACGAGAGGGGTCCGGCGCACTCTATATAAGCCACCCCTCCTCAGATACAAGGGTTCACACCCCCTGTAACTTCATGCATAATCCAGTCGACCGCCTCAGGGCACCGAGAGGTAGGGCTATTACTTCCTCCGCGAAGGGCCTGAACTCGTAAATCTTGCGTGCACAACCTCATCATAGCTAGGATCTTGCCTCCTCTTACGTACCCCCTAATCTAGTGTCAGACTTAGAACCATGACAGTTGGCGCCCACCATGGGGCAGGTGTCTTAGCGACTTTCGGTGAGGTTGCGATTTTTCCGAGTACCATCATCATGGTTTCTGGCGGAGGTTTGGCTGAGGGCCGCGAGATCGGTCTTGATGCGCTTGTTTTCATCGCCGACGACTCCGCTTGGCTTCAAGAAGCTCCCCTCGACATCGAGGCGCTCCCCGTCCATGGAGCGACCCACTTTCGGGCGCGCGCCCGCGGCGTCCTTCTGTGGTAGCCGTCGACCCAGTATCAGTCAGCTCCCGCAACGTCTTCGCTCTTCGCTGCTCGATGCTGCAAGCGATCCGGTCGATCACAGCTTCAGCGGTGGATCAAGCATGCGGTGGCTCGCCGGTCGGCCACCCCTCAAGTCGTGGCAATCGAGCCCGACGAATCTCTCTACGGGCTATTCGACCTATCGACTGGCTCCTTAGAGAGCCTGTCCGAGTGTGACAGCAGCGACCCTGCGGCAGAAGTCCTGATGGTCGACACGCCGCACAGTCCGACTGGTTTCTGCCACAGCGACGACGGCGATGGTGGCGGTGATCCGTCGCATGTTCACGAAGAATATCGTCCTCAAGCCCTTACTTCGCAACAACGAGAGGAGCTGCATCGTCGCAATACGGAGGCACTCCACACTCCCATCATTGGGGAAACCTCCGAGGCTCGGGCCTTTGAGACTGCGCGCCTGGCCACGTTGGCTGAGCGTGCGCGACTGGAGAATCTCCAACGTTCACTCGACGACCGCGCTCAACGACTGGTCCCTGAATCCAGTCGACGACAGCGGGAATTGTTTCCCCCGAGCATCAGGTATACCATACCCCAATTCAGAATCTTACTACTGCAGCCCGCATAGCAGAGTCAATCCAGCCGTCCGAGTCAGAGGCTAGAAGAGGTTTGATGCAGATTCGAGCGCTGCTCTGTGCGGCGGGAGAGCAGAACACAATAGTTTCCCAGTCGCTCAACTAGATCCATAGCAGGTCTGTGGCTGCGGACACTGTCTAGTCGGCCCATAGCCAAAGATCACCTATGCGACGTGAGGGCCGAGGACACCGTCAAGAGCAGTACATGGGTCGGAACCACGAGCAATATGATCATCGGTTCGGCCGTGAGGTCCGCCGTCGAGTGACCACGCCCCCTCCGAGGGGCGGATCGTATGCACCCCAGCGACCCGATGAGATGCGTCTGTATGGTGACGAGCGAAGACATCCAATCGACCCAGAGAACCTAGATTTGATGCAAGATCAATTTTGGTACAAGGTTTGGTCGACCAGAACAGAGCTCACAGAGAAGGACAGGACATAGATTGACCAACGAGAAGTCGAGTGCATGTATCAGGACCTGAGTGTTTCAGCAGTGCCATCAGAGCCGCAGAAATCCCTCCAACTTTAGGTTGGCGACTGGGGTAAGTAAGTTTACCAGTGAATCCAATCCTGACACTTGGTTAGAGGATTACCGAGTGGCTATACAGATTGGCGGCGGTAATGATGAGGTAGCCATGAAACACCTTCCTTTGATGTTGGAAGGGTCGTCCAGAGCTTGGTTGAATCAGTTGGCCCCTGGCAGCATATTCAGTTGGGAAGAGTTGGCCCGAGTGTTTGTTAGAACATTTGAAGGCACTTGCAAGCGGTCTACAGGGCTGACAGATTTGCAGCATTGTCTTCAGAAGCCGAATGAGACGTTGAGAGATTACATCCAGAGGTGGACCACTTTGCATCACACAGTGGAAAATGTGTCGCCGCACCAAGCAGTTTGCGCCTTCAAGGAGGGCGTTCGGTACCGAGAGCTGAACCTGAAATTCGGTCGGACAGGAGATATGAATCTGACCTGAATGATGGAAATAGCCACTCGGTACGCTAACGGTGAAGAAGAAGATCGACTCCGCAGCGGCAAGAGCAAACTAGTCGCCCAAGACACTGGAGGAGGTAATTCCAATCGGAAATAGAAGCGCAAGGCCGAACCCGCCGCTCCCGATGAAGCCGCAGCAGTGACTCAGGGAAAATTCAAGGGAAAACCTAAAGGACCATGGGTCCCCAAAAAGGTGAAGGATTCAGTAGGAAATGATGTGTTAGATCTGCCGTGTCATATACACACCAAAGTGGATGAAGAGGGAAACCTGATTTATCCCAAGCATACCACTCGACAATGTCGACTCCTTATCGAGAAATTCTGAGAGGGCCAGTCCAAGCCTCCAAGGAGAAAGAGAAAGAGTCTGATAAGGACGAAGACAAAGAGGAAGATGATGGTTTCCTCAACATCAATGCCACTTTGGTGATATTTGCTAATGTTGAGAGCAAAAGTCGATTGAAAGTCATTAATAGAGAAGTGAACATGGTTGCTCCGGCAACACAAACATATTTGAAGTGGTCAAAGACTCCCACTACATTCGACCAGTCAGATCACCCGGCACGTGTTGCTACCCCAGGGCGGCAAGCGTTGGTGGCCGACCCGGTCGTCGGAGGCACCCGATTGACCAAGGTCCTGATGGATGGTGGCAATGGCTTGAACATTCTGTATGCTGAGACTCTCCGAGATGGGCATCCCTATGTCCAAACTCAGTGAAAGCAATATGCGCTTCCACAGTGTCATTCCTGGGGAAAAAGCTGATTCACTCGGCTAGATCACTCTTGACGTGGTTTTCGGCGATTCGAAGAACTACAAGGAAAAGTTGACATTTGAAGTTGTGGATTTTCATAGTGCTTATCATGCTATTTTGGGAGGCCTGCGTATGCTCGCTTCATGGCTCGACCATGTTACGTATGCCTCAAGCTGAAGATGCCTGGGCCCAAAGGTGTGATTACGATCACTGGTAATCGGCAGAGAGCGGAGGAATGTTTACATAAGGGCTCAAAGATTGTCGATGAACAGATGGCAGCAGTGGAAATGCAAGAGTACCAGAAGAACGCAGATCCGAGTGATTTGCTGCGTGCCAAGAAGCCCGCTTCAGAATCTTCATTTCAATCGTCCGGTGAAATGAAACAAGTTCATGTTCACCTGACCGATCCTAATGCTGCTCCGACTCATATCTCAACAACACCCAACAGCAAATAGGAAGAAGCGCTCATCCAGTTCCTCCGTGAGAACTGGGACATCTTTGCATGGAAGCCTTCTGACATGCCAGGTGTACCAAGGGTACTGGCTGAGCACCATTTGCGAGTCGACCCAAAAGCAAAACCTGTCAAAGAGCATCTCCATCGGTCCGCTGTGGAGAAGAGGAAGGCAATTGGTGAGGAGGTGGCTCGGCTTCTGGCAGCTGAGTTCATCCATGAGATATACCACTCCGAGTGGCTCGCTAATGTTGTCATGGTCCCCAAGAAAGACGACTCACTCCGCATGTGCATTGATTTCAAGCATATCAATCGGGCCTGCCCGAAAGATCATTTCCCTCTACCTCACATCGATCAAATTGTTGACTCGATTGCGGGATGCGAGCATTTATCCTTTCTGGACGCTTATTCCGGGTACCATCAGATCCGACCGTATAGTCCTGATGAAATCAAAACAGATTTTATCACCCCATTCGGGTGCTTTTGCTATGTTACCATGCCCTTTGGTCTCAAGAATGCTGGTGCCACATTCATTCGCATGATTCAGAAGTGTCTGCTCACTCAAAGCAGTCGGAATGTGGAAGCATACATGGATGACATCGTGGTCAAGTCGTGTAAAGGTTCTGACCTACTGACTGACCTCGCCGAAACCTTCGCAAATCTGAGAAGGTATGATATCAAGCTTAATCCATCAAAGTGCACATTTGGAGTCCCAGGAGGAAAGTTACTCGGTTTTCTCGTTTCCAAACGAGGGATCGATGCAAACGTAGAAAAAGTTGGTGCAATTCTCCGAATGAAATGCCCTGTGCGTGTGCATGATGTCCAGAAGCTTACTGGTTGCCTGGCCGCATTGAGCCGATTCATTTCCCGTCTCGGTGAAAAGGCATTGCCTCTTTACCGACTGATGAAGAAGTCTGACAAGTTCGAGTGGACTCCTGAAGCTGACGCAGCGTTTACACGGCTCAAAACCCTGCTTTCCACCCAACCGGTGCTTGCTGCTCCAATCAGCAAAGAGCCTTTACTGCTTTGTATCGCAACCACTGGACAAGTTGTCAGTACGATGCTCACGGTCAAGCGGGAAGAAGAAGGCAAAGCCTTCAAAGTTTAGCGCAAAGTGTATTATATTTCTGAAGTCTTAACCCCGTCCAAGCAGAGATATCCTCATTATCAGAAGTTGGTTTATGGAATTTATCTAATGACAAAGAAAGTTGCACATTACTTCTCAGATCACTCGGTTTCAGTTGTCAGTGATGCTCCACAATCAGAAATTCTGAACAACGGAGACGCAACTGGTCGAGTGGAGAAGTGGGAGATTGAACTCCTTCTGTTAGATATCAAGTTTGAGGCAAACAAAGCAATCAAGTCCCAGCAGATTTCCTCACCGAGTGGACTGAGCAACAACACCCGACTCAAATTCACTCGGAACCTTGGACTATGTTCTTTGATGGGTCCAAGATGCTGATGTTGGGGAACGTAGTAATTTCAAAAAATTTCCTATGCACACACATGATCATGATGATGCATAGCAACGGGAGGGGAGAGTGTGTCCACGTACCCTCGTAGACCAAAAACGGAAGCGTTAGCACAACGCGGTTGATGTAGTCGTACGTCTTCACGATCCAACCGATCCAAGTACCGAACGCACGGCACCTCCGAGTTCTGCACACGTTCAACTCGATGACGTCCCGCGAGCTCCGATCCAGCAAATCTTCACATGAGAGTTTCGACAGCACGACGGCGTGGTGACAATGATGGTGATGCTACCGACACAGGGCTTCGCCTAAGCACCGCTACGATATGATCGAGGTGGATTACGGTGGAGGGGGGGGCACCGCACACGGCTAAGAGATCAATGATCAATTGTTGTGTCTATGGGGTGCCCCTTGCCCATGTATATAAAGGAGCAAGGAGGAGGAGGCGGCCGGCCAAGGAGGGCGCGCCAAGGGGGGGTCCTACTCCCAATAGGAGTAGGACTCCTCCTTTTCCTATTAGGAGTAGGAGAGGGGGAAGGAAAGGGAGAGGAGAAGGAAAGAGGGGGCCGGCCCCCCTTGCCCTAAACCAATTCGGTTTGGGCCTTGGGGGGCACGCCCCACACTCCCCTTGCTACCCTCTATTTCCACTAAGGCCCATGTAGGCCCATTAAGCCCCCCTCGGGGGTTCCGGTAACCCCCGGTACTCCGATATATGCCCAAAACCTTCCGGAACCTTTCCAGTGCCCGAACATAGTCGTCCAATATATCGATCTTTATGTCTTGACCATTTTGAGACTCCTCGTCATGTCCGTGATCACATCCAGGACTCCGAACTACCTTCGGTACATCAAAACACAAAACTCATAATACCGATCGTCACCGAACTTTAAGCGTGCGGACCCTACGGGTTTGAGAACTATGTAGACATGACCGAGACACGTCTCCGGTCAATAACCAATAGCGGAACCTGGATGCTCATATTGGCTCCCACATATTCTACAAAGATCTTTATCGGTTAAACTGCATAACAACATACCTTGTTCCCTTTGTCATTGGTATGTTACTTGCCCGAGATTCGATCGTCGGTATCTCAATACCTAGTTCAATCTCGTTACCGGCAAGTCTCTTCACTCGTTCCGTAATACATCATCCCGCAACTAACTCATTAGTTACAATGCTTGCAAGGATTATAGTGATGTGCATTACCGAGTGGGCGCAAAGATACCTCTGCGACAATCGGAGTGACAAATCCTAATCTCGAAATACGCCAACTCAACAAGTACCTTCGAAGACACCTGTAGAGCACCTTTATAATCACTCCGTTACGTTGTGATGTTTGGTAGCACACAAAGTGTTCCTCCGGTAAACGGAAGTTGCATAATCTCATAGTCATAGGAACGTGTATAAGTCATGAAGAAAGCAATAGCAACATACTAAACGATCAAGTGCTAAGCTAATGGAATGGGTCAAGTCGAT
The DNA here is from genome assembly GCF_056163025.1 of Triticum urartu. Taxonomy (NCBI): domain Eukaryota; kingdom Viridiplantae; phylum Streptophyta; class Magnoliopsida; order Poales; family Poaceae; genus Triticum; species Triticum urartu. Next base: position 547,125,643 of record NC_141874.1, read on the forward strand.
CACATCATTCTCCTAATGATGTGATCCCGTTAATCAAATGACGACTCATGTCTGTGGCTAGGAAACATAACCATCTTTGATCAATGAGCTAGTCAAGTAGAGGCATACTAGTGAATCTCTGTTTGTCTATGTATTCACACATGTATCATGTTTCCGGTTAATACAATTCTAGCATGAATAATAAATATTTATCATGATATAATGAAAATAAATAATAACTTTATTATTGTCTCTAGGGCATATTTCCTTCAGTCTCCCACTTGCACTAGAGTCAATAATCTAGATTACACGGTAATGATTCTAACACCCATGGAGCCTTGGTGCTGATCATGTTTTGCTCGTGGAAGAGGCTTAGTCAACGGGTCTGCAACATTCAGATCCGTATGTATCTTGCAAATCTCTATGTCTCCCACCTGGACTTGATCCCGGATGGAGTTGAAGCGTCTCTTGATGTGCTTGGTTCTGTTGTGAAATCCGGATTCCTTTGCCAAGGCAATTGCACCAGTATTGTCACAAAAGATTTTCATTGGATCCGATGCACTAGGTATGACACCTAGATCGGATATAAACTCTTTTATCCAGAATCCTTCATTCGTTGCTTCCGAAGCAGCAATGTACTCCGCTTCACAGGTAGTTCCCGCCACGACGCTCTGTTTAGAACTGCTCCAACTGACAGCTCCACCGTTCAATATAAACACGTATCCTGTTTGCGATTTAGAATCGTCTGGATCTGTGTCAAAGCTCGCATCAACGTAACCATTTACGATGAGCTCTTTGTCACCTCCATAAACAAGAAACATATCCTTAGTCCTTTTTAGGTATTTCAGAATGTTCTAGACCGCTGTCCAGTGATCCACTCCTGGATTACTTTGGTACATCCCTGCTAAACTAATAGCAAGGCACACATCAGGTCTGGTACACAGCATTGCATACATGATAGAGCCTATAGCTGAAGCATAGGGAACATCTTTCATTTTCTCTCTATCTTCTACAGTGGTTGGGCATTGAGTCTTACTCAACTTCACACCTTGTAACACAGGAAAGAACCCTTTCTTTGCCTGATCCATTTTGAACTTCTTCAAAACTTTGTCAAGGTATGTGCTTTGTGAAAGTCCAATTAAGCGTCTTGATCTATCTCTATAGATCTTGATGCCCAATATGTAAGCAGCTTCACCGAGGTCTTTCAATGAAAAACTCTTATTCAAGTATCCTTTTATGCTATCCAGAAATTCTATATCATTTCCAATCAACAATATGTCATCCACATATAATATTAGGAATACTACAGAGCTCCTACTCACTTTCTTGTAAATACAGGCTTCTCCAAAAGTCCGTATAAAACCATATGCTTTGATCACACTATCAAAACATTTATTCCAACTCGGAGAGGCTTGCACCAGTCCATAAATAGATCGCCAGAGCTTGCACACGGTGCCAGAAAAGAGCTTGATGTCTACTACACAACCTTCTTCTTGTAGACGTTGTTGGGCCTCCAAGTGCAGAGGTTTGTAGGACAGTAGAAAATTTCCCTCAAGTGGATGACCTAAGGTTTATCAATCCGTAGGAGGCGTAGGATGAAGATGGTCTCTCTCAAGCAACCCTGCAACCAAATAACAAAGATTCTCTTGTGTCCCCAACACACCCAATACAATGGTAAATTGTATAGGTGCACTAGTTCCGTGAAGAGATGGTGATACAAGTGCAATATGGATAGTAGATAATAGTTTTTGTAATCTGAAAATATAAAAACAACAAGGTAACTAATGGTAAAAGTGAGCGTAAACGCTATTGCAATGCTAGGAAACAAGGCCTAGGGTTCATACTTTCACCAGTGCAAGTTCTCTCAACAATAATAACATAATTGGATCATATAACTATCCCTCAAAATGCAACAAAGAGTCACTCCAAAGTCACTAATAGCGGAGAACGAACGAAGAGATTATGGTAGGGTACGAAACCACCTCAAAGTTATTCTTTCCAATCAATCCGTTGGGCTATTCCTATAAGCGTCACAAACAGCCCTAGAGTTCGTACTAGAATAACACCTTAAGACACAAATCAACCAAAACCCTAATGTCACCTAGATACTCCAATGTCACCTCAAGTATCCGTGGGTATGATTATACGATATGCATCACACAATCTCAGATTCATCTATTCAACCAACACATAGAACCTCAAAGAGTGCCCCAAAGTTTCTACCGGAGAATCACGACGAAAGCATGTGCCAACCCCTATGCATAGGTTCATGGGCGGAACCCGTAAGTTGATCACCAAAACATACATCAAGTGAATCACGTGGTATCCCATTGTCACCATAGATACGCACGACAAGACATACATCAAGTGTTCTCAAATCTTTAAAGACTCAATCCGATAAGATAACTTCAAAGGGGAAACTCAATCCATTACAAGAGAGTAGAGGGGGAGGAGAAACATAAGATCCAACTATAATAGCAAATCTCGCGATACATCAAGATCGTGCCAAATCAAGAACACGAGAGAGAGAGATCAAACACATAGCTACTGGTACATACCCTCAGCCCCGAGGGAGGACTACTCCCTCCTCGTCATGGTGAGCACCGGGATGATGAAGGTGGCCACCGGAGAGGGATTCCCCCTCCGGCAGGGTGCCGGAACGGGTCTAGATTGGCTTTCGGTGGCTACGGAGGCTTCTGGCAGCGGAACTCCCGATCTATTGTGCTCTCGGATGTTGTTAGGGTATATGGAGATATATAGGCGGAAGAAATACGTCAGCGGAGCCACGAGGGACCCACAAGGGTGGAGGGCGCACCCAGGGGGGTGGGCGCGCCCCCTGCCTCGTGGCTTCCTCGTTGACCCCCTTACGTGCACTCCAAGTCTTCTGGGTTTCTTCTGGTCCAAAAATAAGTTCCATGAAGTTTTAGGTCAATTGGACTCCGTTTGATTTTCCTTTTCTACGATACTCTAAAACAAGGAAAAAACAGAAACTGGCACTGGGCTCTAGGTTAATAGGTTAGTCCCAAAATTCATATAAAATAGCATATAAATGCATATAAAACATCCAAGGTTGATAATATAATAGCATGGAACAATCAAAAATTATAGATATGTTGGAGACGTATCAATAGACCACTCTTCAAGGGTGCATGACCATAAAAGATATTACTCATATAAATAGAACAACCATTATTCTCATATTTAAATGAATAACCGTCTCGCATCAAACAAGATCTAGATATAATGTTCATGCTTAACGCTGGCACCAAATAACAATTATTTAGGTCTAAAAGTAACCCCGAAGGTAGATGTAGAGGTAGCATGTTGACGGCAATCACATCGACTTTGGAACCATTTCCCACGCGCATCGTCACCTCGTCCTTAGCCAGTCTTCGCTTAATCCGTAGTCCCTGTTTCGAGTTGCAAATATTAGCAACAAAACCAGTATCAAATACCCAGGTGCTACTATGAGCTCTGGTAAGGTACACATCAATAACATGTATATCACATATACCTTTGTTCACCTTGCCATCCTTCTTATCCGCCAAATACTTGGGGCAGTTTCGCTTCCAATGACTAGTCTGTTTGCAGTAGAAGCACTGAGTCTCTGGCTTAGGTCCAGACTTGGGTTTTTTCTCCTGAGCAACAACTTGTTTGCTGTTCTTCTTGAAGTTCCCCTTCTTCTTCCCTTTACCCTTTTTCTTGAAACTGGTGGTCTTGTTGACCATCAACACTTGATGCTCCTTCCTGATTTCTACCTCCGCTGCCTTTAGCATTGGGAAGAGCTCGGGAATTGTCTTATTCATACCTTCCATATTATAGTTCATCATGAAGCTCTTGTAGCTTGGTGGCAGTGATTGAAGAACTCTATCAATGACACTATCAACAGGAAGATTAACTCCCAGTTGAGTCAAGTGATTATGATACCCAGACATTTTGAGTATATGTTCACTGACAGAACTATTCTCCTCCATCTTGTAGCTGTAGAACTTATTGGAGACTTCATATCTCTCAATCCGGGCATTTGCTTGAAATATTAACTTCAACTCCTGGAACATCTCATATGCTCCATGACGTTCAAAACGTCGTTGAAGTCCCGATTCTAAGCCGTAAAGCATGGCACACTGAACTATCGAGTAGTCATCAACTTTACTCTGCCAGACGTTCTTAACGTCATCAGCAGCATCTGCAGCAGGACTGGCACCCAACGGTGCTTCCAGGACGTAATTCTTCTGTGCAGCAATGAGGATAACCCTCAAGTTATGGACCCAGTCCGTGTAATTGCTACCATCATCTTTCAACTTTGCTTTCTCAAGGAACACATTAAATTTCAATGGAACAACAGCACGGGCCATCTATCTACAATCAACATAGACAAAGCAAAATACTATCAGGTACTAAGTTCATGATAAATTTAAGTTGAATTAATCATATTACTTAAGAACTCCCACTTAGATAGACATCCCTCTAATCATCTAAGTGATCACGTGATCCATATCAACTAAACCATAACCGATCATCATGTGAAATGGAGTAGTTTTCAATGGTGAACATCACTATGTTGATCACATCTACTATATGATTCACGCTCGACCTTTTGGTCTCAGTTTCCGAGGCCATATCTGCATATGCTAGGCTCGTCAAGTTTAACCCGAGTATTCTGTGTGTGCAAAACTGGCTTGCACCCGTTGTAGATGAACGTAGAGCTTATCACACCCGATCATCACATGGTGTCTTGGCACGACGAACTTTGGCAACGGTGCATACTCAGGGAGAACACTTTTACCATGAAATTTAGTGAGAGATCATCTTATAATGCTACCGTCAAACAAAGCAAAATAAGATGCATAAAGGATAAAAATCACATGCAATCAATATAAGTGATATGATATGGCCATCATCACCTTGTGCTTGTGATCTCCATCTCCGAAGCACTGTCATGATCAGCATCGTCACTGGCACGACACCTTGATATCCATCGTAGCATCGTTGTCGTCTCACCAACTATTGCTTCGACGACTATCGCTACCGCTTAGTTATAAAGTCAAGCAATTGCAGGGCGATTGTATTGCATACAATAAAGCGACAACCATATGGCTCCTGTCAGTTGCCGATAACTCGTTTACAAAACATGATCACCTCATACAACAAAATATAGCATCATGTCTTGACCATATTACATGAAAACATGCCCTGCAAAAACAAGTTAGACGTCCTCTACTTTGTTGTTGGAAGTTTTACGTGGCTGCTACGGGCTGAGCAAGAACCATTCTTACCTACGCATCAAAACCACAACGATAGTTCGTCAAGTTAGTGTTGTTTTAACCTTCTCAAGGACCAGGCATAGCCACACTCAGTTCAACTAAAGTTAGAGAAACTGACACCCGCCAGCCACCTATGTGCAAAGCACATCGGTAGAACCAGTCTCGCGTAAGCGTACGCGTAATGTCGGTTCGGGCCGCTTCATCCAACAATACCGCTGAACCAAAGTATGACATGCTGGTAACCAGTATGACTTGTATCACCCACAACTCACTTGTGTTCTACTTGTGCATATAACATCTACGCATAAAACCTGGCGCGGATGCCACTTTTGGGGAACGTAGTAATTTCAAAAAAAATCCTACGCACACACAGGATCATGGTGATGCATAACAATGAGAGGGGAGAGTGTGTCCACATACCCTCGTAGACCGAAAGCGGAAGCGGTAGCACAACGCGGTTGATGTAGTCGTACGTCTTCACGATCCGACCGATCAAGTACCGAACGCACAGCACCTCCGAGTTCTGCACACATTCAACTCGATGACGTCCCGCGGGTTCCGATCCAGCAAAGCTTCACAGGAGAGTTTCGCCAGCATGACGGCATGGTGACGGTGATGATGATGCTACCGACGCAGGGCTTCACCTAAGCGCCGCTACGATATGATCGAGGTGGATTATGGTGGAGGGGGGCACCGCACACGGCTAAGAGATCAATGATCAATTGTTGTGTCTATGGGGTGCCACCTGCCCCCGTATATAATGGAGCAAGGAGGAGGAGGCGGCCGTCCAAGGAGGGCGCGCCAAGGGGGGAGTCCTACTCCCACTAGGAGTAGGACTCCTCCATTTCCTATTAGGAGTAGGAGAGGGGGGAGGAAAGGGAGAGGAGGAGAAGGAAAGAGGGGGCCGACCCCCCTTGCCCTAAACCAATTCGTTTTGGGCCTTAGGGGCCCACACTCCCCTTGATGCCCTCTATTTCCACTAAGGCCCATGTAGGCCCATTAAGCTCCCAGGGGGGTCCGGTAACCCCCGGTACTCCGATATATGTCCGAAACCTTCCGGAACCTTTTCGGTGTCCGAACATAGTCGTCCAATATATCGATCTTTATGTCTCGACCATTTCGAGACTCCTCGTCATGTCCGTGATCATATCCGGGACTCCGAACTACCTTTGGTACATCAAAACACAAAACTCATAATACCGATCGTCACCGAACTTTAAGCGTGCGGATCCTACGGGTTCGAGAACTAATAAGACATGACCGAGACACGTCTCCAGTCAATAACCAATAGCGGAACCTGGATGCTCATATTGTCTCCCACATATTCTACAAAGATCTTTATCGGTTAAACCGCATAACAACATACGTTGTTCCCTTTGTCATCGGTATGTTACTTGCCCGAGATTCGATCGTCGGTATCTCAATACCTAGTTCAATCTCGTTACCGGCAAGTCCCTTTATTCGTTCCGTAATACATCATCCTACAACTAACTCATTAGTTACAATGCTAGCAAGGCTTATGGTGATGTGCATTACTGAGTGGGCCCAGAGATACCTCTCCGACAATCGGAGTGACAAATCCTAATCTCGAAATACGCCAACTCAACAAGTACCTTCGGAGACACCTATAGAACACCTTTATAATCATCCAGTTATGTTGTGACGTTTGGTAGCACACAAAGTGTTCCTCCGGTAAAAGGGAGTTGCATAATCTCATAGTCATAGGAATGTGTATAAGTCATGAAGAAAGCAATAGCAACATACTAAACGATCAAGTGCTAAGCTAATGGAATGGGTCAAGTGAATCACATTATTCTCCTAATGATGTGATCCTGTTAATCAAATGACAACTCATGTCTATGGCTAGGAAACATAACCATCTTTGATCAACGAGCTAGTCAAGTAGAGGCATACTAGTGACACTCTGTTTGTCTATGTATTCACACATGTATCATGTTTCCGGTTAATACAATTCTAGCATGAATAATAAACATTTATCATGATATAAGGAATTAAATAATAACTTTATTATTGCCTCTAGGGCATATTTCCTTCAGCTGAATGGTTCTGGTGCTAGGGTAGTTCTGGTATCCCCGCGAGGTGACAAACTCAGTTATGTTCTCCAAATTCAGTTTGATTCCTCCAACAATGAGGCTGAATATGAGGCACTTCCGTACGGGTTGTGTATGGCCATTTCACTCGGCGTCTGCCACCTGATGGTTTACGGCAACTCAGATTTGGTGGTCAATCAAGTGATGAAGGAATGGGATATCAGGAGCCCAGCTATGATTGGCTATTGCAATGAAGTGAGGAAGTTGGAAAAGAAGTTCGAGGGGTTAGAGCTCCACCACATACCCCGAGTCAAGAATCAAGCAGTTGATGATCTGGCGAAGATAGGCTCCAAGCGTGAGTCTATTCCCGGCAATGTGTTTTTGGAACATCTCCACACTCTGTCAGTTCAAGAGGATCCTTTCACGGAAGAGCCCCCGCAACCGAAAAGTTCCACTGACTCGACCGAGGTTGAAATTCCAGCCGTGGTCGACCTGATCATGGAGGTTCTGGTCATCACCCCTGATTGGACAGTGCCAGGTGTTGCATACATTCTCAGAAAATAACTTCCAGAGGATGAGGATGAGGCCCATCAGATTTTCCGTCGATCCAAAGCGTTCACCGTGATTGGTGATCGACTGTACAAAGAGAGTGTGACAGGAGTTGCTCAACGATGCATTACCCCAGAGGAAGGTCGAATGATTCTCAATGATATCCACTCGGGAACCTATGGTCACCATGCGTCCTCTCGGACAATCATGGCCAAAGCATACCGAGCAGGTTTTTACTGGCCTTGTGCAAATGAAATGGCAAAGGAAATAGTCGACAAGTGTGAGGGCTGCCAGTTCTACTCCAACATGTCTCATAAGCCCGCTTTAGCCTTGAAGACCATTCCACTCATCTGGCCATTCGCTGTTTGGGGGTTGGATATGGTTGGACCGCTGAGGACTGGCAGAAGTGGTTTTACTCATTTGCTTGTAGCAGTCGACAAGTTCACTAAGTGGATCGAAGCCAAACCTATCAAGAGTCTCGACTCAAGCACTGCCATCAGTTTCATCAGAGAGCTGACGTTCAGATATGGAGTCCCTCACAGTATTATCACGGATAATGGCTCCAACTTTGATTCTGATGAGTTCAGAGCATTCTGCGCCTCCCAGGGTACTCGGGTCGACTACGCGTCTGTCGCGCATCCGCAGTCGAATGGACAGGCAGAGAGAGCAAATGGTGTGATCCTCCAAGGGCTGAAACCTCGATTGATGT